>NC_091791.1:141045833-141348863 GCF_041296235.1 Equus asinus | reverse complement strand
GTAATGTTCTGAAAGTCAACTTGGAAGTGAAGGATGCTGTTATACAGTGTCAGTTAAAATTATGACCTCACTTTCATTTTGCTTTATTCTCCTTAGAATTAGCACATTGTTAGAATAATGACCTAAATTTTGTGATATAAAATGAAATAAACTCTTTTAAAAATGATTTTCATTTTGAGATTAAAGTCCTAATCAAACTTCTTTTTCAGTAGTTAACTATGAAAATTTGGTCCTGTTTTTACATGGATTCATTAGGTGATTTTTTATCTAGTACCCCTCGTTATCCTTGGGTATTGAGAATTCTGTAGATTTATAGCCAGAGATGAGAATGATGGATTTCTTGGTATGCAGCACCATTTTTTATATCACTGTTAAAAGTGTTTATTGAAGATCTCTCTTTACTTATTGGGTGTTAGAAGTGTATTAAATTGATTTCTTTGCTGAGAGAGAGAACAGAAGAAACACTGAAAACATTTAAATCAAGGTTATAGATGAGCAAAAGATTAAGGTCATGTGGGACATCTTTAAATTTCTCAACTCAACATTTATTCTATGCTACGTCAAGTTTAAGATTCCAAAGGAGATATCCTTTTCATCTCTGCCTGGCTCATGTACTTAACCCATGTTGAAGTTAAACACTTCATAGGATTTTCCACATACAGTTTGAAAATAAAATGAACCTGTGTGTGTCTGTGTGTAAAATCAGTTGTTTTGTGGATGAAATGAGCTATTTGGACCTTTATATTCGAGGGTAGATATAAGTACTCTGTGTGGGAAATCACAGGGATTCTCTAAGTGGGGAAATCAGATTAGAGATAATGCTTGCTTTACCCACTGTGGGTTTGTGTATTTGACATAGATATATTAGTAAGTTCTGACTCTTTCCTTTGTACAACTGATTTCATTTCCTTTTGCATGCAGCGTCTGTTTTACTTGATTGTTCCTCCTGCCCACCCTTCTTTTTAAAACTTGACAGTAAGTGAAGGCCAGGAAAGGTGCACAGTCTAAAAATTGGACCCAAGTAAAGAACATTGATAACATTCATTTTATTTGCTAGTGAGGAAGCAGAAGTAGGGTAATGGGCGACTGCATAGTTGGTGAACTCTGAGACTTAAAATACAAGGTATGTAACCTAGCTGTCAGTAAAAAAAAAAAAAGAAAATTCTTCATAAAAGCAAAATTTTAAAGCAAGTCCACCTTAACACTGACATGACAAAAGAATAGGTGGAAGGAGAGACGCAGTAGAATCAGTTCACTTTCATTTGCAGAAGAATTTTTAACTCACAGTTGGTCAAAGCTGATCTCTTTTATAAGAGAAGTCTTTTTCCCTCTTTAAAGCAAAAGTAAGGAAAACACTTATTGCCTAATTTGCTGATTATCTAAAAACAGCCCAGGGCAAATGAGAACCACGTGGGTACTGGGGTGCATGAATAGAACTGATGTGGTCAGTCTAGTTCAAGAGAAAGTTTGGAGACCCTCTTAATTTTGGAGGATGGTTAACAAACATTCTTCTGGATAATAAGTCCTCAGATGTTCTTGATGTATTCCTTAAAATAGAATTTCTGGCAGTTCATGTGGCCACATTTTTATTTAGTCATACTGCCATGGGTCTGAGAGCTGGGCAGGTAGAGCTATGAACGATGTTTTTACAAGATTTTAGGAGTCAGAAAATGCCTAGGATCCTTCTTAATGTAAAGGGGGACAGGCTTTGAGTTTGTGTGGCTTTCCACTTAAATAATATGTTCAGTTACTGTTACTCGGGTTTAGGAGGAAAGAAGTGTTGTCCCAGCCTGGAAAACAATGTTAATAGGTGTACACACTGAGGTCTTTAACATGTTCATAACTTGCAACGTATTGATTTTATTTTTAAAGGAAAATATTAGGACTATCAGAAATAGTGGCCTTTTCCTTTTACAGTCTTGTTTTTCCAGCTGTTAGAATGTACAAGTGGAAACTACTGTAGAGAATGTGGCTCTTGGGAATTGTTGCAGATAGGATTCCTTGAAAGCCTGAGATAGAGTTTAGCTTACAGGATGTTCATTGAGTGCCCTTGGGATCAACATCTGTGAAAAGGAGAGGAAGAAAGCAGGATTGGACAGAGGGAAAAGTTGAGCTGTGATTCAGGTCCAGTGACATCCTTGACCAGCCCTACTGTGAATTCAGTAGCTAGAATGACCCTTCAGAGTTGTGCTGAGGTGGGCTAAGATTGCCAGGCCTTTATAGATTCGCATAGGTCTCTCATCAGTTGTAGGCTGCACAGGAAGGGGCATAATCTTGAGCAAAGTTGTTCCGCATAGCTCAGGCACTCCCAGCAGCTGGGACGAGTCCTGCATTAAGAGGGATTGAATGGCACATCACAGTATCTTCCATAGGACTATTTTGTTGAATTTGGTGTAGTTTCTTTTTTTGCTTATTTTTCTTTATCATTTCCTTTGTGCCTCTAGGATAAGTTCTATCACTTTTCTTTTTCCTTCTCTGAGCCAAGGTAAGATGCTTGATTTGCTTAAACTGCCTTAAAGAATTACTGAGAGTCTCTAAGAATAAATACTTTAAAAAATGCTTTGAGATGATTATACAGATCTTCCTTGACTTACAGTGGGGCTACCTCTCAATAAACCCATTGTAAGTTGAAAATATTTCAAGTCAAAAATGCATTTAATACACCTAACCTACCAAACATCATAGCTTAGCCTAGCCTATCTTAAATGTGCTCCAAACACATTAGCCTCAGTTGAGCAAAATCACCCAACACAAAGACTGTTTTATAATAAAGTGTTGACTGTCTCATGTAATTTATTGAATACTGTACTGAAGATGAAAAACAGAATGGATGGACGGGTACAGATGATTGTAAGTGTATCGCTTGTTTACCCATGTGGTCGCGTGGCTGACTGGGAGCTGAGGCTTGCTGCTGCTGCCCAGCATCATGAGCATATTGTACTGCATATTGCTAGCCTGGGAAAAGATCAAAATTCAAAACTGAAAGCATGGTTTCTACTGAATGTTTATTGCGTTTGCACCATGGTAAAGTAAAAAAAAATCGTTAAGTCAAACCATCAAAGTTGGGGCCCTTCTGTATATAAGATGATACAGATTTGTTTCATTATGAAACTATATAATATTATGAGTGAAAAGAAAAATAATGTTTTTCTCTTTTGCATTTCTATATACAAGATCTTTTCCCTGGTTGTCTTGAGGATTTAATCTGTCTAGGGTGGGTTGGTGATGGAGTATATTAGGAAGGCAAAGAGAATAAAAAATAGTAATATTTGGCTTTTGATTTTAATTTATTTAGTAAATATAAAGTGCCTGCTGTGTATCAGGGACTGTTAGAGACTTTGGGGGTAATAGAATTTTGCAGCAAGAGAATGGGCTTAACATCTAGGCATTTTCAGCAAGACGAAGCATTTCTAAAGTTGTATGTTTTATCAAGAACTAAGCCTGAAGTACTAAAATTATAGTTTCTTCCATAGTGTGGAGAAGATACCATAATATAGAGAAGTTCTTTAGACTTTTTTTTATCTGAAGAACCTCTTTGTACATTTTTAAGTTGACATCTGAAGGGTTTTTTTATTGAGGTTATGATAGTGAAATTTCAGTTGTACATTATTATTTGTCATTCATCTTATAGGTGCGCCCCTTCACCCTTTGTGCCCACTCCCCTACCCCTGGTAACCACTAAATAGTTCTCTTTGTCCATGTGTTTGTTTATCTTCACATATGGGTGAAATCATATGGTGTTTGTCTTTCTCTATCTGGCTTATTTTGCTTAACATAATACCCTCAAGTTCCATCCATGTTGTTGTGAATGGGACGATTTTGTCATTTTTTATGGCTGAGTAGTATTCGTGTGTGTGTGTGTAGAGACCATATCTTCTTTATCCAGTCATCAGTCGATGGGTACTTAGGTTGCTTCCATGTCTTGGCTATTGTGAATTGCTGCAATGAACATAGGGTTGCATAAGTCTCTTTGAATTGCTGATTTCAAGTTCTTTGGATAGATACCCAGTAGTGGGATGGCTGGCTCATATGATGTTTATATTTTTAATTTTTTGAGAAATCTTCATACTGTTTTCCATAGTGGCTGCACCAGTTTGCATTCCCACCGGCAGCATATGAGGGTTCCCTTTTCTCTACAACCTCTCCAACATTTGTTATTTTTTGTCTTGGTAATTATAGCCATTCTTATGGGTGTAAGGTGCTATCTTAGTGTAGTTTTGATTTGCATTTCCCTGATGATCAGTGATGTCGAGCATCTTTTCATGTGCCTATTGGCTATCTGTATATCTTCTTTGGAGACATGTCTGTTCATATGCTCTGCCCATTTTCTGATCAGGTTGTTTGATTTTGTTGTTGAGTTGTGTGAGTGAACTTTTTAATTAAGTTTAACAATTGCAAAGGATATAATTTGGGTATTTGATATTGACATTTAAAAATAAAGTGGTTACGTTGCTCTTTTAAAGATATTCAGTGGAATCTAAATGCCTTGGCAATTTGACACCTGCCATCATCTCTTTTGAAAAATGGTTAGGTGCAAGATGCTGGCTTTGGGCACAAAGTAAAGCACTCTGTTTCCAATGCAGAGGCCACTGCTGTATTCTCCACTGTGGCTCCTTCAAGAAATTGACCCTGTTGTCTTTCAGTGGTGGAGGCCACATTATTGGGTTGTCTGTCCCTTTCTGCTGCTGGCAGACTGACATTAGACTTTGACTCCCTCCTGGAGCTATTAGTAGTACCTCACTGCTGTTGGCACTTTTTCAGCTTACAGTGTTGTTGCACTAGTCTGATCAGCAAACTCTGACCACACTGTTGTAGCCCTTGAAACTAATCTGATGTCGTGTGTTCAGCTTGTCAGACCATGTGCATCTTGATGATGGTATGCCTTTAATCCCCAAAGCCACTCAACAATGGACTGATAGTCAAGGTGTTCAATGGACTTTCCACATTCCCAAGCATCCACAGACATCCACTATTGTTGAGTATTGGAATCATCAAAAAATTTCTGACCTTCCCTAACTTCTTCGTGGTCTACACAGCTTAGTAAGTCGTTTGGTCACTGAATGGGGAGCCCCAGAAAGTGATTATCTCATTTTGGCCACATTCTGGATAATGAAAAGGATGAAAGGGGTAGAAAATTACACAGACCCATCTTGAAAACTCCTAGGCATGATGGGTCTTTTTTTTTTTTGAAATAACCTAAAGCCCCAGGGCAGCCTGGTTGGTACACCATCCAGCTTGGCAGCCTACAGAAAAGGCTGCCACTAACCTTAGGGGATTCAAGCTTAATTCTCCTTCAGCCACCTAGATTCTTTTGTTGGATTCTAAGGTCCTAGATTGTAAGGATAATGACCATTTGGTCAAATACACTCATCATCAAGCCCCCCTATAATGGCTCACATGGATCAGAGTGGGGAGGCATAATGGTTCTCTGGAGTTTTTATTTTTAAAAATGCTCTATTTTTCTTGCACTTGACTCTTTCAGATGAAAAGTCTGGGTTTGAGAAGGAAATTATTAGATAAAAGTTGAATTTATGGCTACTAGAATGGGACATACCATTTTTTTTCTGGCTCCTAAGGAGGGACTATTTTAGGCCTTGGGAAGTAAGAGGTGGCTTCAGTGATCTTTGTGTTTCAGAACTGCCCCAGAGCCTTCCTCAGGAAGGAGAACTTCCTGATGCAGCTCTCTCAAACTGTTGAAAGTGAGTGCTGGGTCTCTGTTTACTCCCAGATGGCTCTGACCATGAGTTGATTGTTATTCCTATTAACCTTACTGAGAAGTCTATTGGAAACAGCAAATGATGGCCCCTACTCCTATACCTCCCACACAAAACACCTGTCAACACCTTCAGATGCCTTCTCTGCCCCCATTCCAGTAGCCATTGCTCATTCCATGAAGTGGTCAAATGCTACCTGGCTGATGTTTGGACAAACACGACAGGTGGGAATAACTTTTCTTAGGCAGTCTCTCCAAAAAATAAGGACTAGACTCAGTTATTCAAACTAATTTGGGAACCCTAAGGCATACTAGCCGTTAAAAGGCCACATTTGATGCACTGTCAGCCTGTGGCCCTAACTGATTTAGGTCTCACTTGTGGACATGTAACAGTTGTAAACGACACTCTTTCCAGGGGCAACTTAGTGCTCCCAGCGTTGTACTTCTTGTATGGAAGCCAGGTGTTAACTTGCCTCCTTACCAAAAATATAGTGACTTGCACTATAAGGGAAGTTGCAGGAGACCTTCAGCTATTTAATGAAACATCATTTAGTTTTCAAATGATTGTAGAGATCTCTCCAAAATTAGGCTAATCTTGACTACTTGGGGGAACTTCTTGGAGGGATGACTGATTCATTATTTATTTGTACTGCAGGCAGTTATCCCTAGGATGGAGTCATCCGTTTACCATGAGTGTTAGGAAATTGGTTCTTGACTTTAGCTGAAGTAATCAATGATACCACTTTGTCTCTAGAAGGTATTCAGGTCAGCCTCAAGTTCACTGGCCATGGTTATTATAGATGATAGAATTGCCTAAGATTTCCTTGTAGACCAGGTAGGTTACAAGTTAGATTCTGTATAATTGCTAATACAGATATAATAATATAATATAACAGGAATAATAATATAATTCCTATACTTGGGTTAATGCTTTGGTCTAAGTGGAAAGGTCAATTCAGACACAAAAAGAGAAAGCCACATGGATTTCTAAGATAGACCCTGATAGTGTATGAGATTTGTTCAGCTAATTTGGCCCTGGACCCTGGAGGACCTATGGGAGGCCAATACTCAGGTTTGCCTCATCTTCCTGCTTGGAGTCCTATTTATAGTGACCTTAGATACATGATGCATAAGACAAGTTAAGTAGATTTGATCCTCCTTTTCTTGCTCAGATTAATCAGCTTGGCCTACAGAATGAAATGCTTTAGAAAAGTTTGTGAGGAGCCCACAACAATGTAGAAACAAAGGATACTTGATGTTGGAGGTAATTTTCCATGGGCTCTTACATTTCCGCATATTTTGCAAGCAGAGACACTGTCTTTGTTTTGGACTGTCCTTTCAAGGATGCTTGTATAGTAAACAGCCTTAGAAAATAGACATAGTGTCTCTCTTTGGAGCAAAGGGCAGGTATGTTTACTGTTCAGTATAATAGAGATAACATCTCTCTCTAGGGCAAAGGTCAGGCATGCTCACTGCATGCTATAAAAGGTTTGGGCTCCCTAAACTCCGCTTCCTCTTTTGTAAACCCACTGTGTGTGTAGACATCCATTTGGGCTCATCCACATCACTGCCATGGGATGTGGGGGTAAGGGGAACTGATGCAAATATGCTCATGCTGCTTGCTGGGATGTGACCAATAAAGTAGTTTGTCTCTGACTCAGGAGTCTTATGTCTTCTGCCTCCATCCATGAAACTGTGACAGTCTACCTTGTTAGGTTAGAAGTAGGGCAAAATCTCAGACCCTTCACAGTTCTTGACACTGAAATTATGGTTGTTCTCTCTGGAGTGTCCATTTGGGGGCCCCATATCTCTGTTTAAAAAATCTATTTGAGTATCAATTAAAATGTCAAATGTTTATATCTTACAGTCTGGCAATGCCATTTAAATGTATATTACCTCTAGTATAGGGTCACAAACTACTGCCCTAGCCCTTGGGGCCAATCTGGCTCGCTGTCTCTTTCTTGTAAATAAAGTTTTACTGTAATACAGTCACACCCACCTGTATTTGTATTGTCTATGGCTGCTTTTTTGCACTACAAGGCAGAGTTGGGTAGTTGTAACAGAGACCGTATGACACATGAACTAAAAAATAATTACCTGTCTCTTTAAGAAAAAGTTTGTAGAGCCTTGCTCTAGCACTCTAGCCCAACATTATTTCCTTTAAATAGACTTGCAAAAGTGTGTCAAGTTAGGTGTACAAAGATGTTCACTGAAGGATTGTTGATAATAGTAAAAAGAACCCAAAAAACAACAATCAACAAAAAAAAACCTGAAAACAACTTCAGGAATTGTTAGAAGCTTTCAATTTATTGCCTGAACATTGGCTTATTCTGCAGATTTTCACAAGTCATCCCTTGGACTGAACTCTTCCCAGTGAGTCTGAGATGCTATATTACATACTTGGACTTCAATATACATGAAACATGGATTTTCTTCTTCACCCAGAATAAGGGGTTGTCAAATAATACAATCTGGGAAAGAAGGCGCGGGACACCAGATTAATTTGACAAGCTTCTGCACGTGGCAAGCTCCAGGGAGTGCAGGGATCTCCCAGTAAAATCCTGAGGTATTGCTGTTAAATTTTGCCATTTTAGTCCAAAGATCTTAGAAAGCCAGTCAAAAGGTAGTAATTGGGAAAGCAAAGTAAAGCAAAACAAAAACCAAACAAATAAAACAGGAATATTGGAACAACAATAGCAACAACAAAGGTATTGTTTTTGATGTTGATAAGCCACACTAACTACTGATTCTTTTCACTGATTGTGTGCTCAGGTGTGAGGATAGATACTTTCAATGAGGTGGAAGGCCTATGCCAACTGAGGAAAGTTTAGGAGAGGATTAAATTGGCTTTATTTTAATGAGCCATTAGTAAGAAAAACAAGACCAACTGTTTTGGAGTTTGGTAGCCTGGTAAGAAGGGGAGGAGTTGATAGCTGACAGGAACTTGAATTTTAGGAATCCACCTAAGGAGAAAGAAAGCAAAGTTCTAATATTGTGGTGGCCAGCATTGGCCGAAATGCAGCTTTTTAGTGGGCAGTGTTGAAGATGGTTCAGAAGTCGTTGCTCACTGTGTCTAGAGGAGTTGCATTTTGCTCATTGCCTTTTAGTTATAATGTAGTGATCATGTGTTTTGAACAACAAATCAGTATTATTTAATTCCTTTGGTTAGATAAAGGAATTAAAATTATTTTTATTCACAAAGTCTTAAAAATTTATAAAAATCCAATCATATTTAGTTGTACATTGGACATCCTCATGGGGGAGAAAAGGGTATATGAGATAGGGATTGTTCTAGAAAACCTAGGGCATGTATGCCATATTTATGTAGCCCAGTGTTAACAGATTGTGGTCAGAAGATAAGTGGTGAACCTGTTCATAATTGGGGCAGTAGCAGAGGCAAATGTGCGTATCTTGAGGTCCTCTTGCAGAGAATTCAGTATGTTGTAAACTTTGTGTTTATATTTCTTCAGGTGTGGAGTTGGAGAAGTAATAGCTTACATGGCAAAGTTTGACACATATTAGTAGGGATGTCTTATTTTAAAGGTGCTTTTTTTTTCCTTTTGAAAAAATGTGGAAATAGTGAGGGAGAAACCTATTATTTATTATTTAACTTGTTGCCTGATTTCCATAGATTATGTTTTGCCTCAAACATTAAATTTCAAGGAATCTGAATTTCAAATGTTCAAGGAACCTAAGGTAGACAATCAACGTAGAGAACCTTTATGTCCTACCCAAAGCTAATAGAGCAGCTGGCTGAATAGGATCACTTGGGAAATGTGCTCAACTAAATAAGTAGATTGTTTAAGTGGTTTATTTTTCTATATGAGCAGTTAGGTAAGCATGTTATTTCAGGTGGCAGAATTATGGGGCTATGTGTAGGTGGAACAATGCTAAGCTTTTTTCTGGTTGATCAGGGAAAACTTCATGGAAGAGGATGAGTAAGTGTGGATAATAAGCTGAGGTTGATTTGGCTATCTTTGTGAAGAGCTTCAAAATCAAGAGGAGCAATCATTTTTTAAATTAAGAATAACAAGCTTTAATTTTTGTATTACATGAGGTGGTTGGAGGAGTTAAAACGCATATCATCTTGTGTTTTTTTAGACTTATATATGTTCTACTAATTTCATGTTTACTTCTTTTGCCATGTATTCTCTCTTTAATTAGATTAGGGCATTCTGAGGGTGGGAATTATCAATTCTTCTTTTGTGCCCCACATAGAACAAAATTATAAACTTAAGCTAACAAAATTGTTTTTAAGAAAATTTAAGATTTCAAATATAGAAGGCTTAGGCATTTTGTTAACTATTGGGCAGAATGTGAGTAAAGAGAAGACTTGGGATCAAGAGCTGGGGTAGAGCCTTTGAAGTATTTCTAGCTTTGAGGGCCAAGCTGAGGCTGGAGTATCATGCTGAAATTGGAAGATGAGTAAGATCCTGAATGTAGCAGGTATGACTAATGCTGGGACAGGAAACATTGGCATTAGCAGTGGCTTACTATATAGATGTGGGTCAGGATTCTTGCCAATCATGAGGAAACAATTTGAGAATGCTGTTCAGAGTAAGATCCGTGCCTCAAAATCTGTAATAGGAAAATACGTTCATATAGGACAGGAACCAGGGTAAAAGTTTGGTTCTTTGCAAAGAAGTGACTTCTTTGGTCTGTATATGACTTTACTGCAGTGACTGAAACCTAGCAGATATGAGCTCTTGCATTTAGTATACTGTGTTTATTTTTCGGGGTTGGCGTACAATGGTAGGAAGTGTGATGCTGAATAGTTTTAAATTTCTTTTAATAATCTTAGATCTGATGGTCATATTTCTTGTCCAGATCCTCTCTTGTCAGGCCATGGGACTGGTAGAAGGAAATAGTAAATCCTGATTTTATGGGATTTTTGAACTGAAGGGAGAACAGGTTACTAGTTCTGGCTCATACAGGTCGGAGTGGAATAATCTGCACAGTGCCAGGTGGTGTTGCTTCTTTTTGAGGATATTGAGGCTTGCTTTCTCTCTGTTGGTATATAGAGGCATTAAATGTCATATTTATGCTATTGGGGAATTTTAAAAATTGTTTTGGTTGCCATACTGAAAGGTTAGCTCGAATTATGAGAAATAATCTCCAACAACATTCCTAGTTTTTACCTCAAATGGGTCATTTGGATAAGATTGACTTGTGTTATAGAGATTCTGTTTAGATGTCGGGCTTGGTTCCATTCAGTGTTGGCTTTGTGTATTTATTGAGCACCTGATAGGTGCCAGATATTTCTCTAGGCACTTTATATCTATTATTTCATTTAACCCTCATGAGAACTTTAAAAGAAGGATAGCAGTATCCCCATTTTTAAGAGGGAGGATATTGAAGCTTTATTTACAAACCAGATTAATTAATCCTCTCCATCCCCCCTGGAAAATATAGTGACTGTTGATGATAGCTCCATTGATCACGAGTCTAATCAGTTATACTCTATTATACTTCCACACTTCTGCTCCATCCATATGAGTTGTATCCTTACCAAGAGTCAGTTGCATTTGTAGTCAATTGGTATTTCCAAACCTATTAACTATTTATTTAAAATTAAACCAACGAATTCATAAAGAAGGTTGCTTAGTGAAAGCTGAGTTGAATGTTTGGAAAAACTCAATGACAAGGAGTTAAAATACTTACTGTTGAGTTAGATGTAAATAAGACAACGTTAATAAACTGGAGGAAAAACAAATCTGGAAAATTCTGAATTTATTTCATTACAAATGCATTAGTTTTTGCTATACTTTAAAGAAACAAGCTGGACACTGTGGAGAATGCATTAGGAGTGTGACTTATGCAAGAAGGGCAATGTGGAATGCTAATCAGAGGACTTGTACTCAAATAAGGGGCCCCATCCTGAGTTTGGAACCAAATGAAAAATAAGACACAAGAGAGTGGCATATGAAGATGAAAATGTCAGCTTTATTAATGATACAATGATTAGAGTTCATGGCTTTACAGATACTGCTGCCAAATGAGCCTGCCAACACTGCAAAAAAAATACCCAGAATTTCTGCCTCACATCATTCCGAGACCTGCTTGGAAGAATAGTGCCAATCGCTAGTGTTGGCAACTTTTTATTATATTAGCTTCAATATTCAAGAAATGTGCACCTGAGTCAGGAAGCTCACTCTTTCTTGGAATGGGGTAGCTAAGGGGGAGGAGAGAGCTCTTCCAGATAGAGGCCTGAGGCTAGGTAAAGGTGACTCCTACATCAAAATAGTGGGTTATGTTTAATGTTTAAAAAGTATTTAAGGTAATGCTTGGCTCATTCATTATATCTTCACTTTAATCTACTTTTGAAATTATGATCATGTGTTATATAGCTGAAAAGGAACAGAGCCTAAATTAAGCCTAGTGCTGTCTGATTCATGAGCCTTTGTGCTTTTTACCAAATCACACTTGAGGTTTCTTCTGGGCACCCTCATGCTTCGTTTTTCATATCTCACTTTATCTATGTATCAGTTCCCTGAATTTTCCCCTTGGGACTTTGACTACAGAGCCTATTTTGTTTCATTCGGGAGAATAATCCGCAAACTGAAAAACTTGTATCAAACAACAAAACAGAATAGAATTATAGCCTACAGTAAGTGGAGAGAGAGAAAATTATCACCTAGGAGCTTTAGGTGGAATAGCATCTGGTCTCTAGATCCAGACAGATTATCTTGAAAGCATTGTGGATAGCTTCTCCTACAGTGTTTTGTTTCCAAAAGTAGTACATGCACATTTTTAAAAAAGTTATTACTGTAAAAAATATGAGTCAGCAATGTGATGGAGCACAAAAGAAGTAAATGAAACCCTAAACTGCTTTAACAGAAGAGTGGTGTCACAATCATTCATAGATGCTAATGGTTCAGCTGTAGTCTTATATGGGAGAATGAATTCATTTTCATACTTAACGGAGGGTCATTCATCAAATCCAGTATTTAGAGGGGCATGTTTAGGATTCGAGCTACTGAAAATAGTGACATAGGAGTAATAGTCAATAAATGAGGTGGAAAGACTAAGAGCAAGTGGGATTAAAACTCTCCGACTTTTTGAATACTGTCATGTAAAAGAAGGTATGGACTTCTCTGGTGTTCCTCTAGAACAGTAGTAGGAAAACTCTTTTTGTAAAGGGCCAGATAAATATTTTTGGTTTTGTGTTGCAACCATTTACCTCTGCCATTGTAACATGAAAGCAACCTTAGACAATATGTGGTAAACAAATGGACATGGCTGTTTTCCAACAAAACTTTATTTGTAAAAACAAACAGTGGGCTGGATATTACCTACCTGCCAACACTTGCTCTAGAAGAGCACAGTTTTCATCTCAATTTAAGAGAGGATTTTCCAAGAGAGTGGATTTCAGCAGTGGAAAAAACTGTCTTGAGAGGTCTGAGTGCCCCCTCACTGGTTTATTATAACCACCAGCCTAGCATGCTGTTGGTAGGACTTTGCACTAACTAGAAGGGAAGACCAGGTGACTCCTAAGACTTCTGCCAACTTTTCCCACCAGTTTTCCACGCCATTCTAACTGTTAAAAGTTCTCTGATTTAGTCGTTTGAATTTTACAGTTTAATGGGAAAAAGATTCAGCCTAGAAAATGTCTGCATTAAACTTTGCTTCATATGAATTTGCTTAATTTCATTTTATTGAATTTAATTCAATACAGTATTTTATTTTATGTATTTTTTTTTTAAAGATTGGCACCTGTGCTAACAACTGTTGCCAATCTTTTTTTTTTCCTTTCTGTTTTTTCTCCCCAAAACCCTCCAGTACATAGTTGTGTATTTTAGTTGTGGGTCCTTCTAGTTGTGGCACGTGGGATGCCGCCTCAGTGTGGCCTGACGAGTGGTGCCATATCTGCACCCAGGATCTGAACCAGCAAAGACCTGGGCCGCCACATTGGAGCACATGAACTTAACCACTTGGCCATGGGGCCGGCCCCTTATGTATGTATTTTATTGTTTGTATTGTTACACACTTCATTGGATTCTATACTTAAAATGTGTGTTTTATTGGGTATATCTATATACAATAAATATATATACATATATACTATATATGTGTGTATATATAATGTGTGCATATACATATAAAGTAAAATTATGCACACAAAGTGTATAATTTAATTGTTTTGAGATTTATTTTGATAAATGTATAGAACATGTCCATCATACCAGAAAGTTGCCTTATATCCCTTTGCAGTCAAGTTTTCTTTTAACACCTGTTCCTTGGTACCACTCATTTGACTTCTATTACTGTAAATTAGTTTTAGCCTTTTCTAGAAATAACTTTGTAATAATGAAATCATACAGAATAAACTCCTGTAACCTGACTCCTTTGACTCAAAATAATGTTCCTGAGATTCATCCAGGTTGTTGCATGCATCAGAAATTAGTTAATTTTTATTGTTGAATAATAATTTTCCATATACCACTGTTTATTTATCCATTGTTGATGGATATTTGGATTATATACAGTTTTTTGGCTATTATGAATAAAGCCATTGTGAAATTATTATTCAGGTCCTTTATGGACATTTGTTTTTATTATTCTTAAGTAAATACCTAGGAGTAAAGTTTATAGGTCATATTGCAAGTGTATGGTTAATATTCTACAAAATGGAGAACTGCTTTTCAAATTGCTTGTACCATTTTACACTCCCACAAGCAATGTATGATTGTTCTAGTTGCTTAACATCCTCTGTAACACTTGCTGTTGTCAGTATTTTTAAGTTTAGCCATTCATGTGGCTATGTGATAGTATCTCGTGGTTTTAGTTTGTGTTTCCCTGATGGTGGTGGTGGTGGTGATGATGATGTTGACCTTTTCATGGGCTTATTGTCCATTCATGTATCTTCTTTGCTCATTTTTATTTTTATTTATTTTTTTGCTGAGGAAGATTTGCCCTGAGCTAACATTTGTGCCAGTCTTCCTCTATTTTTTAGTACGTGGCCCGCCACACAGCACGGCTGCTAACAGCGATATAGGTCCGTGCCCGGGAACCACATCTGGGCTGCCAAAGCAGAGCACACTAAACTTTTAACCACTAGGTCACCAGGATTGGCCCTCTTCTTTGCTCATTTTTAAATTGTCAGCTTCTTAATGAGTGTAAAGGACTTCTTACAATTTTGGATATAAGATCTTTGTCAGGTATGTGTATTATGAATGTCTCCTCCAAGTCTGTTATGCCTTTTCATTTTCTTAACGGTCTTTTGAAGCACAGTAGATTTTGAAGATTTTGGTGAAACCATATTTATTAAATTTTCTTTTTGTGATTGAAGCTTTCCCTGTCCTGTCTTAAAAAAATCTTTGCGTACTCCAAAATTGTGAAGATTTTTTCTGTATTTTCTTTAGAAGTTTTATAGTTTTAGATTTTACATTTAGATCTCTGAGCCATTTCAAATTTTTGTATAGAGTGGGAGATAGGAGTTGAAGTTATTTTTTCCGTCCATAAGATACTCAGTTGTTTGCACATCATTTGTTTGAGCCTATACTTTCTTCATTGAATTTTTGTTTAGTGTCTTAGTTGAAAATCGTTTGACCACATATGTTTGGACCTATTTCTGAACTCTATTCTCTTCCAATGATCAATATATCTATTGTAATTTATGCCTACCTCACAATATTTTGATTACTATAGGTTTACAGTGAATCTTGAGATCAGATACTGTAAGTCACTCCAAATTTGTTTCTCTTTTTAAAAATTATTTATTGTTTAGCCTTTTGTATTTTCATATACATCTGTTTCAAATAAGCTTGCTGGAATTTGATTGGAATGTCATTGATTCTATGTTTGCTTTATTATGTTTTTTGCTACTCTATGATCCTTATTGTTTGAAGAAAAATACATTTTGTGACATTCTATATGAGGTGTTCGGTAGGGTTGTCTTTGAATTTTATTTTTAAAATTAACATATAATAAAATTGACTTTTTTGGTGTATGGTTCCATGAATGTTAACACATGTAGAGATTCGTGTGAGTCCTACCACAATAATTTTGTTACCCCAAAAATCTAGCTTATACTTGTCTTTTCCCTTTTTTTTTTGTAACTTGGAAAACCCTGGAAACCACTGATCTGTTCTCTGTTACTATAGCTTTATATTTTTGAGAACTTCATATAAATATAATAATACAGTACATAGCATTTTGAGACTGATTTCTTTGATTAAGCAAATTACCTTTGAGATTCAACTATATTGTTGAACGTATCAGTGGTTTGTTCCTTTTTATTGCTGAGTAGTAGTACATTATGTGGATATATTTTCTTTGTCCGTGTTAAAGGACATTTGTGTTGTTTACACTTTTGAGAATATGATTAGAATGGCTGTGAACATTTTTGTACCAGTTTTTATGTGAACATAAGTTTTCATTTCTATAGGGTAAATAACCAGGAGTGGGATTTGTGGGTCATATGGTAATTGTGTGCAGTTTCCTTTATGTATTTATTTATTTTTTTTAGATTTTATTTTTCTTCTAAAGCCCACTGGTAAATAGTTGTGTATTTTTAGTTGTGGGTCATTCTAGTTGTGGCATGTGGGACACCGCCTCAGCATGGCCTAATGAGTGGTGCCGTGTCTGTGCCCAGGATTCAACTGGTGAAACCCTGGGCCGCTGAAGCAGAGCACTCGAACTTAACCACTCAGCCATGGGGCCAGCCCCTGCTTTATTTTTAATAAGTGTTTGTTTCTTATTTTGGAAGTAATTACATTCATTAGAGTTAATTTAGAAAGTGTGGGCAGGAAGAAAAAATTGGAAAAATACTGCCCATTGTCTCTGCTGAAACATAAACACTGTAAAAATTTCAGTGTTTCTTTTGTTTTTCCTCATTCTCTTCCTCCTCCTCTTTGCCTAGCTGCCTCCTTCTCCTTTTCCTCCTTCTCCTCTTCCTCCTCTTCCTCTCCTCCTCCTTCCTCTTTCTCCTCCTCCTCTTCTTCCCCGCCTCCTCCTCTCTCTCCCTCCTTTTTCTTCCACCTCCTCCTCTTCTTCCTCTTATGTTTTTACAGGAGGAATTTATGGAATTTGATATCCATTTTCTTTCTCTTAATTGCATTATTTACATGTAAGACTCATTTACTAGTTAGTAATTTTATAATTAGCATATGGCACAGTATCTAGCATGTCTATAACCACAATACATATTTGTAGAAGTGAGTTACTGTGGTGGAATTTTACACAATGCAGCTGGTTAGTGTTAGATATTTTGGACTAACTAACCTGTCTTTACTCATCAAATCCTGCTATTTGGGTGACTATGGACTCTAACCAATTACCTGATCTTGGGGGTGATGTGGTTGATGCTAGCCACTTACCTTGCCACTTGGACTCGATAGATCCTTAAGGCAGCTACATATTTGCCATTGTTTGTTATGTGAGTGATTGTTTCTGGCTTAGAGTAGACTTTTCATTTAAACCTAGAGTAATACTGTTGTTTGTGTTTATGAAGCAAACAATTTGGAAGTGTTTCCATGAAGTCTTAGAAACCAGATGCTGCTAGCTCCATAGTTTTCTACTTTCTACCTTTACTTTTAAGTACTGTGGACTACTCCGGTTATCAGAATGTTGGCTCTTGTCAGGTGATTGCTAAGGCCTTGATGTGGCCTTGTGGAACTCAGATAAACATTCCCTTCTTTGCATTGGCTGACATGCTAGTCATTGCTGTTTTTGTCACCTTTTGCCGCCAAGGGCTTGGCTAAAAGGATTGTTCGGCTTGAGGTTTGGGGGATTAAATCAATCTTCTTAATCTTTCTGACCTGGCTTCTTATGATTGTTGGATATTAGAAATTATCCTTAAGCTAACATACCCTATAACTCAGAATTTAGAAATTACGAAATGTAGGGTTCTTATTTAAAAAAAGGTAGTATTTTCTGATTCTGGATAATGTGGAGTAAACACACATCACCCTTTCTTTACAAATGAATGTAACTAAAACCTGGACAGTATACATGTTAAATAGCAGCAGGCAGATAGGAGAAGAATATCAGATTTTGAAATACCACCAAACCTCCAGGATCCCCTGACCAAACCTCACTGCAGCCAGAAACCTGGAATTGAGCGCTGTAGTATACACAGAACAAGATCCAGAAGCCCTTTAGTTCTGGCTTGAGGAGTGAGAAAGGGTTAAAAGTTCAGAGGATTGGGGTCATCCCCTGTTTTTTTCTTTCCTTTTTCTCTTTTTTCTCACAACCCAGTTCCAGGCAATCACATGGTAATGACATCAGTTTTCAGCGGGTGTCTGCAGGAGCCAGCACTTTGAAGGAGGGATACCTTACCCTCTATTTGATGCAGCTATGGTTCTAAGAGGGCGAGGCTAACTCTGTTCCTTTTTTCAGTCTGTCCTCCCAGAGTTTGGTCCCAGACAGGCATAGTTGTAGAAGTAGGCTGTTCCCTGGCCTAGAGGACAGAAAAAGGTATCCTCAGTAAGTCAGAACACGCCAGGGAGAGAATGAAGAGGAAAGAGCTTGGGAAAGAGACGCATGAAGTTGTATATAAACACCTGGGCTCACTGTCAACTTATGCATATACTAGGATCTGATCCTAATTAGCATTTCAAAGACTTTGAAAACTGATATAGAGATAAAACTCCACCCAGACTGCAGACTGACCACTGGGTGGCGCACCCGTGGGAAAAATCCAAACAGCATTGCCAAGGCTTTGAAAACTGAACTACATTGGAACCGTAACCTACAGAAAGCGCAGGGAATGGCCCAGTGGCACAGCGGTTAAGTGTGCACGTTCCACTTCTCGGCAGCCTAGGGTTCGCCGGTTCGGATGCTGGGTGTGGACATGGCATTGCTTGGCAAAAGCCATGCTGTGGTAGGCGTCCCACATATAAAGTAGAGGAAGATGGGCATGGATGTTAGCTCAGGGCCAGTCTTCCTCAGCGAAAAGAGGAGGATTGGCAGCAGTTAGCTCAGAGCTAATCTTCCTCAAAAAAAAAGCACGTTGGAACTTGCAGCCTGAACCTAACCAGGTCACCTGCTTGTGAAAACAAAAATATCAATGTACTCCATAGGATTTAAGAAGATCCTGATTTTCATAGCATATTATTAAAAATGTCAAGACTATAATCCAAAATTACTCAATACGCAGAGAACCACAATAGCTCAGCTCACATTGGAAAAAGCAATAACAGACAGTATTGACAAGATAATATAGGTGTTGGAATTATTTGACAAAGGCTTTAAACCAACCAGTATAAAAAGTTGTGAACTAGCTATTGCTAATGCCCCTGCGACAAGTGTTAAGCTAGAAGTATCAGCAGAGAAATAAAAGGTATAAAGAGGAACCTAATAGAATTTTAAATCATAATCAGTAGTCATAATAAAAACCTCACTGGATAGATTCAATAGCAGAATGGAGATGAAAGAGGAGAAAGTCACTGAACTTGATAAGTCAATAGAAAATTTCAAGTCAGAACGATAAAGAGAAAAATAATAGAAAAAAATGATAGCTTCAGAGATCTGTGGGCCAGTAACATAAGGGCTAATATTTGTGTCTTTGGAGTCCCAGAAGGAGAGGAGAAATGGTGCAACACAGAAAAACTGTGAAGAAATACTGGCTGAAAACTATAATTGTGTTAAAATTCATAGAACTGTACACCAGAAAGGGGGGGGGAGTTAATTTTACTGTATAAAAATTTAAAAAATAAATTTTGAAAGGGGATGGTATTGTGGCGGTAATGTGGAATTTTTATTTAGCAGTGATAAATCCTGGACTCCTTTGACCTTGGGAATTACTGGTTTCACAGTTGGTGGTGGGGAATGTTTTAGTCTTTTCCCTCCTTTCCCACTTTATTACCTGAATTGAATTAACAGTTTGGTGTGAATAGTAGTGACATGATGTTTGGTTTCTTTTTCTCGTTTTTAGAGCAACTCTTGGTATATATGATAGTTTGTCTTCTTATATCTTATTTTCTAAATTATAGAAGTTTCCTGCTTAAAAGGAACTGCAAGAACGTGAACAGCCTTGAGAAAGAAAGAAAGTAGGTTCTTATTTTTCTGCTTATAGAGAATTTTATGGAATGTTAGTAAAAATTGGCAGCTTTGCTTATTTAATTCTAAAAAGGTGCCATTAACTAAATAACTTTAATTTCACAGCTTTGTAGACATTTGGCAGGGATTGTACAGGTTCAAAAGGAAAGTAAACACCAGAGTATCTATTAGAGGGGAGAAGAAATGGAAATGGTTCAAAAATGGATGCCGTGAATTAACACATAAGAATCCATGTAAATGCTCTTTGCTCTCTAAAAGAATGCTTGACTTAAGCTGTTCATCCTGCAGAGTTATTTAGTGAGATGATAGTGATGAAATTCAGGCATAAATAATATATATTTCAATTTAAGTTTATTAGTGGGCTACTTTACATCCTAGATCAGCATGTTAGTTTTGGTAGTATGTATGTGGATTTGGATGCAGTTAACAGTTATTTAAGCAAATGACCACTCTTTTCTTAGGAGTGCTTCAGGTGTATTGAAATTGATCAAATTTTCAGATTTTACTTGAGTCTCCGAGCTTTTTTTTTGTTTTTTGAAGAAGATTAGCCCCGAGCTTACATCTGCCACCAATCCTCTTTTTTCTTTTTTAAAGATTTTATTTTTTTCCTTTTTCTCCCCAAAGCCCCCCGGTACATAGTTGTATATTCTTTGTTATGGGTCCTTCTAGTTGTGGCATGTGGGACGCCGCCTCAGCGTGGTCCGACGAGCAGTGCCATGTTGGCGCCCAGGACTCGAACCAATGAAACACTGGGCCAGCTGCAGCAGAGTGCGCAAACCTAACCACTCGGCCACAGGGCCAGCTCCACCAATCCTCTTTTTGCTGGAGAAGATTGACCCAGAGCTAACATCTGTGCCCATCTTCCTCTATTTATATGTGGGATGCCTTCTGCCACAGCATGACTTGCTAAGCAGTGCTGGGTCCATGCCCAGGATCTGAACCGCCAAACTCTAGGCCGCCAAAGCGGAGTGCACAAACCACCAGGCCGGCCCCTCTCCAAGGCTCTTTTTTGCTATTGATTAGACTGTAAATGGAAGAATCTTGAGTCTTCTGCTTTTCTTCTTAGTTGATGGCCAGCTATCAGATGGTTAGTGGACTTGAACTCTGAGCTACTGAAAGTCAAGATGATCAAGTTGATTGACTGGGTATCCTTATTTATTGCATTTTTTCTTCTTTTGCTATACGTTGACCATTTCTAGGTGGGCAAGAAGAGGTTTTGGAGCTCAACTCAGTAAAGTGTTGCCACTTGTGAAAGAGATTGTAATGTTGGAGAGGCAAAAGTAAATTGATAATTTGTGGTTTTAAAATCATTTATGGATTATTATGTTCATCGTTGTTCCTTATGGATGTGAATGGATTTATAAATTATGACAAATTTAACATAAGAGGACTTTTTTTTAAAAGGATGGATATATATGTGTGTATATGTATGGATTTATAAGGAAATATATGTGTGCCTATATATTTGTATGGATTTATAAGGAAATGTAAATAGTTCACAAAGCATTTTCTCATTTATATGTCTACTTTTCACTTCATACTCACAACAATACAATGAATTTAGTACTGCTGTTTTCTCTATATTACATATAAGGGACCAAGACTTAGAGAATTTAAGTGACTTTCCCAAAACCATACAGTTAATAAACTGTGGAATTGTGACTTGAACACAGACCAAGGACATTGACTCCCAGGTCAACATTATTTTCATTCCTCAATACTGTCTTTAAAAAGCAGTGATAATCTGTAAGTCACATTTGAAAAGGGATGTTGTCACTTAAAATTCTGTTTGCTGTGATTGTGACTGTTTTTAGGGATGTACAATACCCCATTGTATGAGTACCATAGGAGAAACACTATTAACACATAAAATATTTCCCTCAACGTATAAGTTCCCAGACCTTTGCATGTGTTAGGAAATAATGATAATACTAATTAACATTTACTGAGCACTTTCTGTGTGTCCTTAACGTGAATTATTTTATCCTTATAACCCCCACCATGAGATAGATAGTTATTATCCTTACTTACTAGGTGAAGAGACAGAGTCTTTGATAGCTAAATAATTTGTACATGATTTGTATGTACAGTGATGAATTAGGGATTTGATTTCAAACTTAAAATGATACAGTGTTTCCTGAAAGAGTAGTTTTATTCAAATAATAGCATAAAAGTGTTTGCAGTCAAGTCATATTATAAGGTGCCTTTAATGGACTCTGAAGGGTGGCTTGGATAGGTTAAAATTTTCTTAATTTTATTCTTTGCTTATATTTTGGGGAAAAAAAACCACCAAAGATGCTGGCCTGACAGAATTAGAAGACTCCTAATTGGAGTCATATGGAATATTATTAGAAAAGTGGGTCAGAATCAGATTGTGAGAAATTTTGACTGACAAATTGAGTAGTTTGGGGCCTTGAGGGACTTTTGAACGATTTTGAAGCAGTATTGGGGGAGGTTTTCACTAAGTGTGTTATGGAATAGATTGAATAGAATACCAGTGATGAGTGTGATGAAGGCATCTTGATGTAGTTAAAGGCCTGGATTAGGGAAATAATAGGAATGGAATAAAAGAGTTGGGAGAGGAGCTATTTTAAAGGGCAGATTCACTGTAGTTTGTAATTTGGCGTTTACCTAGTCCTGGTATATAACCAGGAGTGGAATTGCTGGGTCATGTGGTAATTCCATGTTTAATATTTTGAGGAACTGACAGACTGTTTTTGTCAGTGGCTGCACCATTTTACATTCTCACCAAGAGTGTATGGGGATTCCATTTTCTCCATATCCTGGCCAACAGTTGTGATTATCTGTTTTTGATTATAGCCATCCTAGTGGGTGTGAAGTGGTATCTCATTTTGTGTGTGTGTGTGTGAGAGAGAGAGAGAGAGAGAGGAAGATTTGCCCTGAGCTAACATCTGTTGCCAGTCCTTTTCGGTTTTTTTTTGCTTGAGGAAGATTAACTCTGAGCTAACATCTCTGCCAGTCTTCCTCTATTTTGTATGTGGGATGCCTCCATAACATGGCTGATGAGTGGACTCAGTTTGCACCCAGGATCCGAAACTGGAACCCCAGGCCACTGAAGCGGAGCATGCAGAACTTTTTAACTACTCTGCCATAGGGTCAGCCCCCTCAGTTTGGTTTTGATTTGCATTTCCTTGATGACTAATAATGATGTTGAAGATCTTTTCATGTACTTACTGACTATTTATTTATATATATCTTCTTTGGAGAACTGTCTGTTCAGACCGTTTGCCCATTTAAAAATTTTTTTTTTGTTACTGAGTTGTCATAGTTCTATATATATTCTACATACAAGTCCCTTATCAGATAAGATATATGATTCTGTTGTCTTTTCAGTTTCTTTTAATTTTCATGGTGTCCAGTTTACCTGCTTTTTTTAAGTTGCTTATGTTCTTGATGCCATATGTCAGAGAGACATTTAAATGGAACAAGGGAAAGAAAGAAGCAAGCTCTATATCACTTTCTCGTCTGTAAAATAATTTTTTGAGGTTTTCCTTATAGTGAGTCATAAGATCTGGACAGCTACAAGAGAGTACTTTTTCTTTTAATGGGCAAATTAACTGAGAGGTAGAATTCATTTTAGTACTGATTTCCATTTTCCCCTCATTGTTGAGAATATGTGGTTGAGCTTTCTCACACAAACATATGTACACATATGATTTAATTAGACGTGACAGAAAATCAATATTCCTTATTCATCAAAGACTTTTATCTCTAGTGTTAAACACATGTATCATTGAACCAAATCTTACGGTATATCACAGTAAACACTAAAATATGATATAAGCCATGTTTAAAACAGCTTGATGGATTTCTAGGGGAAAGGAGTTTTAATTAGAAAATAAAATAGCCTTTAAAATAAACTAATATTTGTTATGCATTTGAGACAAACAAAATTAAGTAAAAAATTCCTCTTTTAATTTTATTGGAAAGGGGTAATTAGCTATTAACTCAGAATATCTGATTAGGAAGCTGGGTTAGGGAAAGCTGTCGATAATAGGAAAATGAGAACTATTTTGTACTACTCACAGATTGAATTTTTGGGATTTACTGCTTTGGGTTTCTAGAGATAATCACCCACATGAAAATCTACTCTGATGTCTGCATTCTCACCAAAGTATGTCCTTCCCTTAATAAGGAAAGGACAATTAAAATATAACTTTTGTGGAATTAAAAGAGAAAAGACAAGCCACGGAGTTTATCTAAAATATTTTTGTTTTCTTAAAAAAGTATTTTTGTTATCTTTAATAGGAAACTGCTACTTTAGGAACAGGGGAAAGGAAAATTAGGAAGATCTATATTTTTCCTTAGCTAGTCCTTGCTCAAGTATATTGAAGACATAGAGGTAAAACTTGGAATTATATTAAAGTACAGTGGTTTCCTGGGCACATGCATGTGTGTGCATGTCTTGTGTACTGTAGTTGGTTGAGAGGTAGGACATTGATCAGCTTCTCCAGTAAATACTGGAGCATGGAATCCTGTCTCACTTTATTCTTTGAATAAAAACTTTTATTATTAAAATAATTTTAAGTTACTTGCAAAATGATTCTCAAATTCCTTTTCAGGAGTATTAACTTCTCTCCATGAAAACGTGATTATATCAGTTCTTATTTATTATTCTCCATCTAGAATAAATTTCAATGCAACCAAGTAGCAAAAAATTCTGAACCATTGTTCAGTCTAGATTCCTGATTTTGTTTATGACATGGACTGTGTATTTGATTATAGAACCTATCTTGACAAAATTCTTAATGGTTTTCATTTAAATTAATGATATTTAGTAACAAGTAAATTGATTTTTTTCTGTTTGTCTTCACCAGTGGATTCGGTATCCAAAGAAAGCTGTTGGCAAGTGCATAACCTGACTGAAATGTCAGGGAACAGATGGAAAGGAGTTCCATAAGAATTGGCTTAATAGTATGAGTTTGACTTTCTGAAAAATAGCTTTACTGGCTTTCTTCTCCTCCAGAAGTGATATGAAGAAGAGATCAACCTTCAAATGAAGGAACAGATGTTTTAGGCTCATATTCAGCAGGAAGAGATAAAAACCCTTTCAAATAAGGTCTTAGCTCTATGATTTATTTATTTTTGAAGGGCTCTGAGTTCCTAAAACATCGAGAATATCTCATGATCAGATGAAAATATAGAAAAGACAGTTCAGAGCCAGTAAAATTCTTTTGAATTTTGCTAATGATATTGCTGCTTTGATTAGGGTGAAAAATTGCATTTGAGGTAATAAACTCAGTTGCCTTCATATATTAATGTTTTTGTGCATGTAGGATATCCGTGCACATTTTTGTTTCACCAGAGTGCTGAAGATCAAACTCATAATATTATATACATCCCTTTTAAATTATTGATCCATTACATGATCCATTTATGTGAATCTGTAATGAAGCTCTCAAGTATTAACTTTAATAAATTAAGCTGTCATTTTCACAGTTATCTGAACAATTTGAGGCAGGAGACTACCTGACATCAAGTACTTCTGTATTAGGTAAAACTAAAAAATACATTGGAAGAAAATAGAGATGAAGAGGAAGATGGGCATTTTGGCAGCCAAACAGATTTAGCTCTGACTGTACTGGGGTCATCTCTGATTACTCAGCTTTTAATATACTAAAATTGGATGAGATTTTCATGATGAATCTTTTGTGTGTACTATTGAACCAAATATTTCTTTCTCTTATTTGCTTTTTACATCTTCAGGTGGAGAGATTAGGTGCTGTGTCTCTGGTTTTTTTCCTTTTGGATCCACATAAGCATAATTTGCAAGCCTTTGTCATGTTGAGAATTAATTGTGATGGAAGCTAAAATGTTGTTTCATGCTAATTTTGTAATGTGTATATACTGCAGAAGTTAGACAAAGGAACTAAGTTAAACAAAGATCTAGAGCTACTGCCAAACCTAAAAACAACAGTGGCACAAAGAAGAGAACAGAATGCAGGGTCCAAAGCCAACAAAATCCAAGTGTAAATTTGCTGGTTGACAGGCATCACATGTAAATGGGCTTATTTTGGCAACTGTTGGGATTAAAATACAAAAGACATCACTTATACAAAAGCAAAAGTAATTGAGCGCTTTTTTGTTTTTGTTTTTGTTTTTTTTAAGAAAATGGTCTTTCGAAATTTATAGTAGTCATGTAGCTTGTATGAAGAATGCTGCCTTTCACTTTTGTTAAAATCTATTTATTGTTTACTTAATCCCATTACTGGTGTACTGTTTTTCTTCATATTCATGGAAGTTATTTTGGGTGACATAAGAAGACGACATGACCATTACATAAAAAGTGTACTGAATTTTTTTTTTTTGAAGTCTTGGATTGGAGCCCATAGTTAGAATCCTTTCTTGGTATGTTTGCAGCATATTTTATATTGTGAATATGATTGCCGTTTTCTAGCCATTGCCTGTGTGGCATGTACTTGATGTAATTACAAAAATGCCTTTTACGTTATTTTATGGCAGGGAATAAAATAAAGAGAGTCCCTAGCTAGTTATGAAACTGACTCACTTGTAGCTCATCTGATAGCCATGGGTGAAGGGAAGCAAAAGTAGGAAAGTTTCTTTGAAGATAAAGTTAAGGAATGAAAACAGATTATTCTCGTACAAACAAAAAGATATAAGAAATGAGCATCACTTTTCTATATGTTCAGAAAATGGTGGTTTCCCTCCCTCCGTTGGATAGTATTATTTACAGAAAATGGTGGTTTCCCTCCCTCCGTTGGATAGTATTATTTACATATGAATATTCTTTTTTATGAATTATTAGGTGTTCTTTTTTCGTTTAATTGTGGTAAAAACCATGTTAACATAAGATTTACCCTCTTAACAAAATTTTAAGTGTATAGTATTGTTAACTGTATACACATTGTGGCACAGCACATCTCTAGAGCTTTTTCATCTTGCGTGACTGAAACTCTGTATCCATTGAACAACACTCCATTTCCCGCTTCGTCTAACCATGGCAACCACCATTCTACTTTCAGCTTCTATGAATTTGACTACTTTAGATACCTCATATAAGTGGAATCATGCAGTATGGTCTTTCTGTTACTAGCTTATTTCACTTAGCAGAATGTTCTGAAGTTTCATTTATGTTGTAGCATATGACAGTATTTCCCTTTTTTTAAAGGCTGAGTAGTATTCCATTTTCTGAATATACTGCATTTTCTTTATCTGTTCATATCTCTGAAAGACTTAATCTGAGCAGTCTTTCCTTAGGCTCTTTGTATAGTTCTTCAAGGCATAATTATTTTAAATATATGATAGCCCTGTAATCTTTGCATTGGTAAGGATCAATCATTTTATTTCATATTACGAGTCCAAAATTTGGAAAAAGGGATATTCATTGTAGGAATAGATAACATTTGAAAGGTAATAAGACTTGTGTTTTGTACTTTTTTTTAATGAAAAAACTCTTACAGATGTTTGCCTTCCATTGCTTCAACAAAGACCAGGCTATTGCTTTGTATCAAATCACCATGTCATTCTTTCCACATGGACATAGACTTCTATTTGAACTTCAAATGAATACCCGTAGAGTTAATGTCTCTTTCTCTTGTAGTCTCTGATACTGGGAGCCAATTGCTTATAGGTATCCACCATTATTTCCAAAGCTATAACTTGACTATGTTACTGTTCCTTGTTTTTAAAATTTAATTTTCTGTCTCTCTTCATTCCAAGTTGTACTTTTTTAGTATTTGATTTTTTTCTTTTTTGAGGAGGGATTCCAAAATAAGGGTGTAACATTTTTTTTAAAGCACATGGGGAAGGGACCTTTTGGGGGGTAAAATTTACATAGAGTGAAATAAATGGATCTTAAGTGTACAATTCAGTAAGCTTGATAAGTATGTACTTACCCAGGTGACAATACTTCAGTCAAGATATAAAGCATTTTTCTTGTACAATGTAGTGAATACAATGGAGTCCTTCCAGGATCAAACACTTATTTTTCAAGCTGCTGGGAGTGTTGGTGGACAACTCTCACCAATGTCTCTCTTCAAGAGTTGCCCTCCACTGAAGAGAGCTATGTTGACCATGGTCACACCCACTTTCTAGGGGTACCTTATATCCAATGACTGGTCAATTCAGTGGTAGGGTAGGTGAAGAGGTATAAGGATCTTGTCTACTTGCTGCAGTTTGGGTCAGTTCCTAAGGCCCATGCCGGCTGGAAAACTCCCTTTGTGATGAGTTAAGGCTATTGTTGCTATTGTATCACAATTCTGCTTCTCCCTCTACCCATTTGTGCTTCCTTCAGCTCATAGGTGTTGAACATGACAGCACTTCCCAGTGGACTTCTTAAAAACAAATATCCATCTCAGAGTTTGCTTCCAGGGAAACCTAACCTTCAACACCCCAGAAAGTTCCCTCATGCCCCCTTTCAATCAGCTGTTACCTACCCAAACAACATTTTGATTTTATCACTTTAGATTAGTTTTGCCACTTCTAGAACTTCATATAAATGGAATCATATAGTATGTCTTCTTTTGTGTCTAGCTTCTTTTGCTCAAAAGATTCATCCAAGTTGTGTATAGCAGTTCATTCTTAATTGCTGAATAGTAGTATTCTGTTCTATGAATAAACCATCATATTTCTATCCAGTTAGGTGTCTGCAGGCATTAGGAATGTTTTAAGGTTTTGGCTATTATAAATAAATCTGCTATGAACAGTCTTGCGTGATTCTGTTTGTGAATATATACGTTTTCATTTCTCACGTGTAAATATGAAGAGTGGAATTTCTGGGTTCTAATATAGAAGTATGTTTCACTTTCTAAAAAATTGCCAAGGAGTTTTTCAAAGTGATTTCACTATTTTATACTCCCACCAGTAATGTATGAGAGTTCTAGTTGTTCTCCATTTTCTCCAACACTTGGTACTTACTAATACATTATATTTAGGTCCATCATATTGTTATTTATTTTCTTTTGTGCCGTTAATTTTTTTGTGCCTCAGTTCCTCCCTTTCTGACTTCTTTTTGATGAAGCAAATATTTTTTGTACTCTATCTTAATTTCTCTAATGACTTTTTAGCTATACCTCTTTTAATTATTTTTAAGGGTTGCTCTAGGGATTACAGTATACACTCTTATAATCTACATGGAGTTTGCATTTTACCACATTGGTATAAAATTAAATATTTTGAAAAGTATTATTCCATTTACCCTTTCGTATTCTTTGTCATGAAAATATTCTGAAGCTTTCAAAACAACTTTATAGTTTCTGCTTAAACAATCAAATGCACTTTAATGAATATAGAGGAAAAATAGTCATTTATCCTTACTTACGTATTTGCTATTTCTGTTCTTGGATCCAGATTTTATCTGGTGTCATTTTTCTTCAGCTTGAAAACTTTAGTATTTCTTACAATTCAGATCTCTAGGCAATTATTCTGAGATGAGATTTTTATTTTTCTCTTAGAATTTAAAGGATGTCATTCCATTGTCTCTGGTCTCTGTTGTTTCTGATTAGAAGTCAGCCTTTATTTACATATATCATTTTCCCCTTATGTCATTTGTCTTTTTTCCCTCTGGTTGAATCCAAGATTTCTGTCATTGTGTTTGCATTTCAGTATTTTGACTATTGTATATATTGATCAGATTTGCTTTGTATTTCTCCTGCTTAGAGATTGCGGAGCTCATTGGATCTGCATGCAAGTTGATGTTTTTCACTGATTTTGGGGAATTTTTGCAATTTTTTCCCATGTATGTTCTACCTCATTTTCTCTCTCATCTACTTCTAGTACTTCTTTCTCTCTCTTCTACTTCTAGTACTCTGGAAGTACTAAATACATGTATTTTAGACCATTTAATATTGTCTAACAGGTAGCTGAGGCTCTATTTTTCTTCTAATATTTTTTCTAATAATTTTTTATTGATCTTTGTTCAGTTTCACTTACTGTTTATTCTTCTGGGTCCAGTTCATTGTTAAGCTTATTCAGTGAATGTTTTATTTCAGATACTGTAATTTTAAATTCTAGAGTTTTCATTTTCAAGTCCTTTCTGAGAGTCTCCATCTGTTCATTCATTTTGACCATCTTTTTCTTAAAGTCTTTGAATATATATAATAGCTGCTTTAAAATCCTTTTCTGCTTATTCCAACATCTGTGTCATCTTGAGGTATGTTTATATGGAGTGTTTTCCCTAGACTATAGGTCACATGTTTTTTCTCCACACGTCTATTAATTTTTTATTTCATATTGGAAAATATAGAAGATATGTTGTAGGAGTTTTGGTTTCTCTTCTTCTGCAGAGTTTGTTGTTGCTCGGTAAGTGGTTACATTATTGGTTGGTTATCTTGAGGCTTGGTTTTATGCTTTGTTAAGGCAGTTCTGTGGAAAGCCCAAATTATTTACCAAGCTCCTCTAATTAGTTTCCTCTGTGGTACCCAGCTGCTGAAACCTATGCTCAGTTATTTTAGCCTTCCAGCTGTTGCTTTCAGCTGGATTCCTTGTTTTCTTCCCCACATTTATGTTCTTCAGAGTTCAGCCAAGGATTTGAGGGGAGTTTAAATGTAAATTTTTGGACCTCTCCAGCTGGAACTCTTCTCCTGTCTGTGTTTCTCCTCCTTACTTTCCAGCACTGGCATTCTTAAATTCTGTTTTCTGGCTCCTTAAGCAAAGAAGACAGTGGCTTTCTCCTTGTCTAGCCACAACATGCTATGCTAGCTAGGAAATGTCCTCACTGGACAAACCATATAGATATAGGTCTTACCCAGTGAGTCTGGTTTTGTCTTTTTACTGATCAGATTCTTTCCAGTTTCTGCCTACTTTTGTTCACTCTTCCTTGCTTTCAAATAGTTGTTTTAAAAAATTTTGTCCACAGTTTCTAATTGTTATTTTCAATTGAATAACCCCAGGAGAATGGTCATTAGAACATTTTATTATTTTAGAAAACCTTTTCCTCACCCCGTAAAGATCCCTTGTACTCCTTCCTAGTCAACTCTCTACCCAAGAAGCAGCCACAGTCTTTATTGTATCACTATGATTTTATTTTTCTGTTTTAGGTCAACTTATAAAGGGAATAAATTTTTTATATCTGGTTTCTTTCACTCAGCATAATGTTTTTGAGATTTGTGCATGTCGTTGTTTGTGCCTCTAGTCCATTTCTTTGTATTGCTGAACAGTACTGCATTGAATGAATAAAGCACAGTTCCTTTATCCATCTTTTTCATTGATGGTCTCCTGGATTGTTTCCAGTTTTAGCTGTTATGAACACTGTCCTTAGTATTTGTGTAAAAGATTCTTTGTGAATGTGCTTTTTTCTCACTTTATCTTGGGTAAATACCTAGAGATAGTATTGTTGTGTCATAAAGTATATATATTTCTGTCTTTTGATCAACTGCCAGTTTTCCAAAGTGTGTCATTTTCCATTCCCACAGGCGATATGTAAGATTTTGGGTGCAGATTTTATTTTTATGTCAAGATTATATTCTGTTGTATAATGAGATAATTTTTAATGTATATTTTTAATTTCTGGTATATAATTTTGATAAGCAGACGTCTTTTTAAACTGAAAATAGTCTGACTTAGAGATTTCAAGAATGATATGTTTTATTTACATAGGCAGTGACCAACTTTTCCAACTAGTTTAACAGCTCCAAAATTTGGATGCTGGAGTAGCTTTTTGATGTAATTATTCATCTTTATAAGTTGTAAGTGTTTAAATAACTTAAATTCAGTTTTTTTATGAGTTAGACCGTAATTATGAGAATATAAAATTTACAAATCTGTACATGGCAGTGATTTTTGTTTACATGTTGCTGTAATAAACAAACATGAATTTGAACAAGAGAGTTTTAGTTCATTCCATTAAAACACTGTGCTGATATCAGGGGTTTTAGTTGGTTGTCTTCTTGGTGTGGTTACTTTTGTTCTGTGTTTCGCTTGTCAGCTGTGTCCTTTATGAAGGTTTCCTGCTCTCTGTTGGGACTGGGGAGAGTGAATGTGAGTAGAGAAGTAAAAAGCTGTAGCTACTACCAGAAAACCTGTCCTTATGTTAATTAGCAGTGTCGTTTTATATATGAAAACTTTATTGAGCTTTCTCTGTGTATTCAGCACTGTAGGTGATACAGAATAAGAGCTGAATGTGGTCTTTGCTCTTAAATTAATTTGAGACCACATGTTAGACGGTGTTTACTTAAAAACAGCATAACTTTGGGGCTTGCCCTGTGGCCGAGTAGTTAAGTTTGCGTGCCCTGCTTTGGTGGCCCAGGGTTTCACCAGTTTGGATCTTGGGCATGGACATGGTACCACTCATCAGGCTGTGCTGAGGCGGTGTCCCACATAGCACAACCAGAAGGACCTACACCTAGAATATACAACTATATACTGGGGGCCTTTGCGAGGAAGAAGAAAGATTGGCAACAGATGTTAGCTCAGGTGCCAATCTTCAGGAAAAAAAACCAAACAGTATAACTTCTATGCTGTTTGACACAGATTTGTAAGTATGATACAAGTATTAAAGAGGACCTGGTAAGGATTAGGGAGGTTGGACAAGTTGTACAGCAGAAGTGGGATTTAAAGTGAGCATTAAATCAGTAAGACTTAATTAAGTGTAGAGGAGGTAGAAGTGCAAAGAGGAATAATTAGAGCAATGAAATGTTCATGAACGATACTGTGTACAGTGAATATGCCTGATGGTTACTATTGAAAGTTTGAATGGTAAGACACTGAATGGCAGCTCCTTGAAGGCAAGGTCTCTGTGTCTTGAGCATTTATCTATCACTAGTGTCTGGAATCCTCCCTAGATTATGACAGTGTGTATGCCATGGAAGGAAGTTAGTGTTTCTTGACTCTCAGGGTTGGAAGGGGGAGAAGCAATTGTAACTGGGGTTTCAAAGGCTTTAAACATAGGAGGGACAAAACCTAGCATAATTGACAGTAAACATTTGTAGAACAGATGAGTAAAATATTCCATTTCAGGCTGAAGAATTTGGGATTTATTCTGTTGGCATTGGGGCACTAGAAGTATTTACTTTGTAAATCTGGGGGTAGTGTGTTCTGAAGGATTATTTTAGGAAGATTACACTAGCAGGATATTACAAGCAAGTGAAGTATTATGAAATAGTGTTTTAAGAAGTCTCAGAGAGACTCTAGCAAAAGAGTCTAGGTAGGATATCCTGAATACCCAAAATAAAAAGGTGGCAGTAGGAATGGAAAAGCTGCCTTAGGAGACATTCGTAAGGAACACTTAGTATAGGGATGGTGGAGGGAGAAGAGAAGGGACAATCAACGATGATGCCAGTATACAAGTCTAGTTGACCTGAACTATTATAGTACTACCTACAATTTTAGAAATATTAATAATTAGGGTCCAAAGACATATGAGGAAGAGATGGAGGTATATGAAGAATTTGGTTTTACATACGATGGGTTTTAGGTGATGGCAGGAGAACCAGATGAAAGCTTCCAGTAGGAATTTGGTGATTTAAAATACAGAACTGATCTTAAGTCTGGGAATGTACATTTGGAAACTGATCCTTCGGAGGGGACGCTCAAAATCATAAAACTATATGAGCAATCCAAGGGGTAGAGCATGAAATGAGAACATTGGGATGGAGAGCAGGTACTTTTAGTTTTTCACACAGAAGAGGAAGTGATAATAAACAGAAATAGAGGCCCAAATGTTAAGGGTCAGCAAATCCCAGAGAGGCAAGATAGTTAACAGGATTGGATACCACAGAGCAGAAGTGGGCAAAATATGACCTGTGGTCCATTACCTATTTTTGTAAATGAAGTTTTATTGGAACATAGGTATTCTTTACAGTCATGCACTGCATAATGACATTTTGGTCAACAATGGACCGCATACACAACGGTGGACCCATAAGATTAGTACCACATAGCCTAGATGTATAGTAGGCTATACCACCTATGTTTGTTTAAGTACACTATAGGATGTTCACACAGTGACTAAATTGCCTAATGACGCATTTCTCAGACTGTTTCCCGTCATTAAGGGACACATGACTATTTGTTTATGTATTACCTATTGCTGCTTTTGTGCTACAGTAGTAGAGTTGAATAGTTGGTAAGGAGAAAGTATGGCCCACAAAGCCTAAAATATTTACTGTCTGGCCATTTATAGAAGTTTGCTGACTTCCACTATAGAGATCAAGGAAATGAAGACCAAGAGGTGGCCTTTATATTTTATGATTAGGATAACCTTTCATGACCTGAAAGACTTCAATTTTATGTTGTAAACAAATGTTTACTGAGAGTCTTCTGTGTCCCTGGCATGTGGTTTTGCTGATGTGGTCTAGGAATAGGCTAGGTACGAGTAAGAGATTCATTAATGAGTGAGTGAATGAATTGTAAGGAGTGAAGGTGGTCAATGTACGTTTTTGTTTTGTGAGTCTAGAAAGAAGTCAATGGTAGTTTGAAGAGTTATATGAGGAAGAGATTTTTAAATATAGGGAAAATATGTAGGAGAAATTTTTACAGAGTTTCTCCAAGAGACACAGAGTATGTTGCCATTACAGGAATTAATGGTCTAAGACTTGAACATAGGGAGTACATGGACCTCATTACAGGAAATGAATAGAATTGTTTGTGGAATTAAGTTAAGAATAGTAATTGCTCACACAGCTGTTTTTAAATAGCAAATTGTGTTAGGTAATCAGCAAAAATCTACTAAAATGTGCTTGATAGTTATGCAGAAGCTGCTTTATTGGTACTGACTTATGATCCTAATGGGTACTATAAAAACAAACAAACAAACAAAAAAACCTTTGTATGCAGTTTTCACATTGGTACGGTACTGTATGTTTTTTGTTTAATGTGCAAGTGCAGTTGTAATGTTTTCATCTTCCTTTTCCCGCCACCAAACCCAAATATAATTGTCTTATTCAAGAAGAGCAGCAGCATGAACTTGATGAGTTCACAGAGCAATGAGGTGTGTTTTCATTGAAAGGAGTATTATCTATTTGGTTTCTTCTCTGCTTGTCTTCCTCCCTAGACAAAAATGGAATGTTTCATTGTGTGGTTGGATTTAGATCCACGAATTTATTTGTTTTCTGTTTTTTCTATATGTATTTTGCTCGACTGTACTTCTTTCTTTTGGATTTGGCTGTTTCTTAGGACTCCATTTTAATTTGTTAGTTGGCTTTTTAGTGATATCTCTGCCTTTTTTTCTTTTGTAGCTTCTCTAAGGATGTTAATATACATCATTAACTTCTCACAGTCTATTTAGAGTTAATACTGTACCACTTCCATAAAATGCAGAAATCTTGTGACCTTATAGGTACCCCTCCCCTGCCTTCTTTTATGTTGTGTTTCTCATATGTATTACATCTAAATACATTGTAACTCCTATGAGAGAATGTTTTAATTTTTTGTATAAATAACTTTTAAAGAAGTTAAAAGGAAAAAATAGTCTTTTATATTTATTTCTGATGTTCTTCTTTCCTTCCTCAAGATCCAAGTTTTTCTCTAACATTTCATTCTGCTTTAAGAAATTCTTTTAGTATTTTATTGTACTGCAGGTTTGTTTTTGTTTTTGTTTTTGTTTTTTGAGGAAGATTAGCCGTGAGCTAACTGCTGCCAATCCTCCTCTTTTCACTGAGGAAGACTGGCCCTGAGCTAACATCCATGTCCATCTTCCTCTACTTTATATGTGGAACGCCTACCACAGCATGGCGTGCCAAGCAGTGCCGTGTCCACACCTGGGATCCGAACTGGCGAACCCCAGCCCGCCGAAGCAGAAGGTGTGAACTTAACTGCTGCGCCACCAGGCTGGCCCCTATGGTGCTGCAGTTTTGCTGGCAACAAATTCCTAAATGTTTTTATAGTCATGTGCTGCCTAATGATGTTTTGGTCAACAACAGAGTGGGTAAACAGCTTGATCCCATAAGATTAGTACTATATAGTCTGGGTGTTTAATCCTGTCTAGGTCTGTGTAAGTACACTCTATGATGCTTGCATGATGATGAAATTGCCTGACACATTACTCAGAACGTTATTCCCGCCATTAAGTGATGCATGACTATATTTGAAAAATGTATTTCACCTCCATTTTTGAAGGATATTTTTGTGGTTGATATCATAACCCTCTCCCGCCCCCCCCCCCACCCTGCCCCGTGCTTTAAAGATGTGTTTCCTCATCTGCTGACATCCATAGTTCCTGAAGACAACTCTGCAGTAATTTGAATTGTTGTTCCTCTCTGTATAATGTCTTTCTTTTTCTGTCCACTTTCAAGGTTTTCTCTGTATTTTTGGTTGTCAGAAGTTTGACCATGATGTGCCTAGGTATAGTTTTCTTCATATTTATCCTGTTTGGGTTCACTGAATGTCTTTAAGTGGTAAATTTATGTCTCTTACCACATTTGTGAATTTGTTGGCCATTATTTCTTTAATTTTTTTTTCCTACCCTGTTCTCTTTGTTCTGTCATTGTGCCTATTAGACTATTTACTATCTTCCCTTAGGTCTCTAAGGCCCTGTTGATTTTTTAAATCTTTTCTCTTTTTATCAAATTGAATGATTTCTATTGCTCTGTTATCAAATTCACTCACCTTTTCTTCTGTCATCTCCATTTTTCTTTTACACCCATCCAAGTTTTTTTTTAGATTTCAAATATTTTATTTTTATTTCTAAAACTTCCTTTTGTTATTTTTTATGTTTTCATTTTCTCTGTGAGATTTCCAGTCTTTTCATTCATTATGAACGTATGTTCTTTACTTCACTGGGCACAGTTATAGTATCTGCTTTAATATCCTTTTCAGAAAATCTCAGTATTTGGATCATCTTGAGGCTGGCCTCTCTTGATTATCTTTTCCCTTGTGATTGGGGCACATTTCATTGTCAAGGAATTTTGGATTTTATTATGGATATTGTGAATATTATTTGTGGAAATTTTGGTTTCTTTCATGTTCCTCTGAAGAGTTTTGATTTCTTTGTTTTAATTGGATTAGACTCAAAGTGAAAACTCTCTCTTGCCTGAGTTTGGCAGCTGCTCAAATTTCAGTTTGATTCTTTCAGCCTCAGCTGCAAACTGCCTTGGGCCTGCCCTGTGAATGTGTGTTTCAGGGCTCAGCCAAAGACTTGGGCAGAGATATACCAAAAATTTGGAACTCCTCTTTTTTGCCTCCCTTTTTTTTGGAATCTGTCCTTACTTTCTGGTGACCAAGGTTGTCCTGGCTCTCTTCTTTTTTCTTCAAGCCAGAGAGACCGTGGGTTTTCTATTGGAATTTAGTTTCTGCATGCTGTGGCTGCTGCTTGCCTGCAGGAGAAAGGTTTAAGAATGGGAGATTCACCTGTGCTGATCCCTAAAAGCTGTTCAAAAGAGAAACTCACCCATTCTGGTCTCTCATTCCAAGTTTATGTTTCCATCCAAAATCAGCCTGGTTTTGTTCCCTGTCTAGAGCCTTTTGGTAGTTTTATGTTTGTATTTTTTCCCCGGAATTTATAGTAGTTATCTGTAGACACCAACTGCATTATATTGGAAGCTGAGCTCACTAGGTGAGTTTTGAGATTTCTTACAATATATTTGCAATCTGCTTTTAAAAATAATACTCCCTTTAAAAAATAATGATTGTTATGTTAGTAATTCTTGAAGATCTGCTTAGATTGCTAGACATCACTCTTTTATTTTGGATTTCTTTTTTAACCCATCTTTAGTTACTGAATTCCTGTGACAGACTGTCATGTGAATGCTTTCTCGTTTTATATGTTCTTAACCATTCAGTAAACATTTGAATGCAGAATACCACACTTCTGCTAGGTACCAGAAGAACGTAGAGATGAACAAGGTATGTTCCCTATTATAAACTTCTATTGGTAGGATATACATGAAAACAACCATCAGTGTTCAAGATAAAATAAGTGCTAATTAATTTCTGAAGAAGTGTGATTAATTTGTACTTAGTTGATGGAGAGCAATTTTCAGAGGAGGGGGCATTGGATCTTAGGCTGATTCAAAATTAGAAATTCAATAGGTGGGGAAAAGATGAGGGTGTATATTCTAGGGCTAAGAAACAATAGAAATCGAATATGAATGTATGACAAGTCTTGGCATGTTTGAGGAGTGATTAATGTCTTGATGAGACTGGAGCATTGAGTTTTTGGAGGGATACAGTCATTACTGAAGCTGAAAAGGTGGATTGAGGCCACCTTGAAGAGTGCCTCTCTCAGGAGTATGAATGTTATTCCTGATGCAGCAGAGGATCACATTTGAGGAGTCAATGCATGTGATCCAACTTGTCTTTATGGCAGGATGTGTGCTGGCAATGTTAACTGTGGTTTGGAATGGGAACATAATAGAAGAATAAGCAATACACAGGACCTGCATCAGAGCACTGTATGTGTGAAGAGAACAAATGGGATAATTACTTAAAATATTGCTGAGGTAGAAATTAATACGATGAGTAACTCACTGGTTAAGGGAATATGAAAAAATAGTCTTACCAAATTCACGAGAATCGTTACGTTTCTAACCACATTTGTAAATATCATAACATCATGCTGAGTATATGAAACTTTGGAACATTTTTTTATTTAAAATTCCTTTTATAGCAGTGTACTTTAGGCTGTACTATATTGAATACAAAGTGATTTTTCTCAGGAGATGGGATGAGGTCATTTCAAAGTCGTGGTACTTAACAGTCTGTGTGTGGGTTAGCCACTATGCCTAGTGAAGATTTAGGTTTGTCTAAAACTTTTAAATATTTTTGCTCTTTGGGAGTAGTTACTTGTCTAGTTCACAGAGTCATTTACAGTCTAACTGCTTCTCAGTGGAATTTTCAAAATAATATTCTGTTACTTAGAATGTTGGTTGATTATTCTCTAAGGAGAAATGATAAGCTAACAAATAGGGAACTGGTTTCAGCCCCACTGTCATTAAACTGATTGCATTATTTTCACTGTGTACATTCATTTCTTCCACAGGTATTTATTAGGGCCTACTGTGTATCAGGCACTGTTCTAGGCACCAAACACGTAACAGTGAACAAAACAGACTACATCCTTATTTACACGGAGCTTTCAATCTTTTGGTAAAAGACATTAAACATCCCCCCATAAGAGGACATTTGAACAGAGACCTGAAGGAAATTAAAGGCACAGACCATTCACATTTCTAGGGGGAAGCATTTTATGAAGAGGAAAGAGCAAGTGGAAAGGCCCTGAGGAGGAAGCATGGTTGGTGTCTTTGAGCAAAAGCAGGGGGCTATGTTGCTGAAATAGAGTGATCGGAGAGAAAGAATAGTGGGAGGTGAAGTCAGAGAGGTGGGAGGCAGAAGCTGGAAAACATTGTAGACCAATGGATTTAATTCTGAATGAGATGGGAAGCCATTGGTAGAATTTAAGCCTAAGATTGACATGATTTAAGTTGTTTTTTAAAAGGTAATTTCTGTGTTCCTGCATAGAGAATACAGACTGTTGGAGGGACAAGAAAGGAGACCCTTTAGGAGGCTATTGTAATAGTACAGGTCAGAGATGATGGTAGCTTGGACTAAAATGATCATGTTATAAATAGTGAGTCATAGTCAGATTTTGGAAATGTTTATAAAGTAAATTAATGGAATTGTACCATTGAGGGACTGAGTAGGGCGATCTTTTGCTGAGACTCATCTGGAGTCGGAGAGAGGCATCAAGCCTTTTTTAAGAGTCGGCTGTCTTTAGTGCCTCTGTGGAATAAAACAACTTTCAGTGTTGTTTAGGTGCAGGGCTTTGGTATTTAGATTGGAGAGGAGTGTTGCCAGTTGCTTCTCAGGTGCAGTGGAAACACCTTTCCTTGTTTCCAGAAACTTGACAGCTAGTTTAGGGGAGCTTTAGGGACGGCCCAAGAGCTTTGTCAGGGTCAGAATGTCTCTTCAGACAGAGCAGATACTCAAGATAGCAGGTCACTAAACAGTTCCCAAGGCGGTACAGAAGATCTGCTTGCCCTCTGGGAACTTGGTTTCAAACCCTGGCCATCTGACGGTTTCTGTTTTCTTAGAGAGATCTGCCATTTCCTTTTGACCCCTACTCTTACTACTTTGATAAATTACTGCAATGTCCTGTTGAGTTATATCTTTACAGGGCATTTATATAGAGTGATGTGGCTCATAACAATAACATAGCAAAATCACTGTGTTTGAAAGTTATTTTCAAAATTAGTAATTTCCTTGAAATTAGCCTTGTGTTTACTACCTAGTGTACTTTGGCACTAAAAATATCATTTGTAAATCTTTGTTCTCAGCAGTTCCAAATAGAAATTGTGATTTAATTTGAAAAGATGACCTGAGAAGCCTCGTCTTTCTAATCTTTTTACTGGTCTTATTTTCTTACATACTTTGAAAAATAATGAAACTTTTATTTGACAGTTCATTGTATAGAATCTCAATTTTTATGAGTAAAAAAAAAATCTGTAACCAATGTTAAATACTTCGTATGAGGCAATGTCTTAACTTCTCTTAAATTCCCTTACAATTTTATTATTTCTATAGCTTTTTCTATTTTAATGAGTTTTTCATTAGTGTGTAGTGTAACAAAGGATTTACTGTTATATTGTAATTGATCCTGTTTCACAGTGAATTTCTGGAAAAACACATTGGTAGATTTATTTCATGAGTATCTAAAATCTGAAAAATATAATAAAAATGGTGGTGGTGGGCTTTAGGTCTATATTGTTTTTATAATTGATTGCAGCCTTTGAGTCTTAGTAAAGGAATATCGTTACTCCACAAATAAAATTGAGTGAAGAAACTATTGAAGAGACACATTCATAGCTTTGGTTGTCTGACATAGCTATCTCCAGTCATATTTCTTTCATCAGATCATTTATTGAATCACCCTGTAGCAGATGGCAATCCTGCAAAGTATATCATCTTTCCCTTATTTGTAGCAGTGTTGGGATTTGATATTTTTGAAGTACATTTTACTTGCTAGAATGAAAAACCTGATTTCAGTGCTACCAAAGGCAGTGAGTGAGTGTGTGTGTGTGTGTGTGTGTGTGTGTGAGAGAGAGAGAGAGAATGTGTGTGTGAGAGAGAGAGGTACACAGTCCTCTGTGCTCTTCCTTCCAACTCGGTCCATGTTCCTTTTCCACAGGGATAGACTCTTGAGCATGATACCAAGCAGACTGACTGTATTGACTTGCTTTTCTTACTGGCTTTGCTGCAGGGATATTCTAACTACTCTTCTCTTCATTCTTTGTATTGTTCCCCTTCTTTTCATTCCTTCTGAGCTCACTAGACTCCCCACTACTACCTGAAATATTTTCCCAATTCCGCACCTGTTTTTCAGTTTAGCTTAATCTTAGTCTCAGGTGGCAGAGTCTTTGGCAATAGATCTGGTAGTGGCAAGTGGGCGGAGAAGGAACTGGTCAGCAGCTTTGCTCCTTGTTCACCCCTTTTACCTCGAGGCAAGTCTTGTCTGAACCTCACCAAACCTTGAGTAATGCTTACTGTACACAAACTCTGTACTGTTTGGGCCCATGTAGGAGAGAAGAATAGGTGTTTAGGATATAGAGAAGTCACTCTCCCCCCAAAAAATCTGTTTTCAGTTTTTGCTAGTGGTTAGAAACCTAACAAAGGCTGTACTAGGACTCCGTGCTAGGAGAATGAAAGAAGGGATGGGATAGAAACTGTGAGACAATTTTATGATTGACTCAAGAAAGAAAGCATTTTTAGTCAAAAACAAAACGTGGTGGTGGAGAGGAAGCAGGTAGACTAATATCTGAGTTCTTCCTAGAAAAGAGAGTAATGCCAGATGTTGATCTTTGACAAGAACTTTACTTGCTTCTCCTAGTCTTGCTCTCTGATACCTCAAAAACTAGATTTCCACTTTTTATTCCTTCTCCAGGGTCCCAAGCTCTTAGGGAACTGCCTGTGTATATGGTTAATTTATGATTTGCTTTCAGTTACTTTTCCTGTCAAATGGTTTACAAAAGAAGGAAGTAGATTGTTTCATCGAATTCACAAACCATTGTTTTTAGATATATGGTCAAAAATTTAATGTTTTTTCTACTGGAAAATATTAAATAAAAATAGTATGCCCTTTAAAATGGGATGCATGGAATCAAAATATATATTGGATTTTATTTAATTGGTTCCATTCAGAAAAGCAGGTACTTGAGAGATTATGTACATGAAAGATTAAAAAGGAAAAGAGTGATTTAAATTTTTATATTAGTTAAATTATTGATTAACTTTTTTTTTTTTTTAAGATTGGCATCTGAGCTAACAACTGTGACCAGTCTTTTTTTTTTTTCCTGCTCTCTCTCCCCAAAAGCCCCCCGGTACATAGTTGTATATCTTAGTTGCAGGTCCTTCTCGTTGTGGCATGTGGGACGCCGCCTCAACGTGGCCTGATGAGCGGTGCCATGTCCGCGCCCAGGATCTGAACCAGTGAAACCCTGGGCTGCCACAGCAGAGCACATGAACTTAACCACTTGTCCATGGGGCCAGCCCCTTGATTAACTTTTTTAATCTTATTGAATAGAAATAGAATAATTTATTAGAAAGTTAAGCAAGACTCAGAGTGTTTCTGCCACTTTATTGCTAAACTTTCTCTTACATCTATCATTTTAGTCTGTCAGTTGAAGAACTAGCTTCTCTAAAATTGTGAATTGGCATGTGTAGACTAGAAATGGGAAGGAAAGAAAATATGACAGTGGTGGTTCAGGTGTACCTTAATAGAAATGTTTTTCCCCCTAACTACTGTATTGCAACTATGGTGTATTTTCTTGTCGAAAAATAGTTTTTCAGATTTTGATCAATTTGTATAATTTCTGTGTTAAGTTTAATTTCTGTGTGTAATTTCTTTTTTTCTGCTTACCTTAGTCTTAGGGCTGAAGCTTTCAATGTTTATTATTCCTGTCATATTTCTCTGTTTGTACAGCCATTGTCTTCAGCAGAAAGGAGTCATTGATGCTAAAAGATGACTCTTGCCTTTGTCAGTGCCAGCCACGGCCTTCTACTCAGAGTCTGGATATGTTAACAATAAAACTATAGAGCTCTGAGTTTAAAACCTAGCCAGATCGTTGTTATTCTGTAGCATCCTTTGAGCCCCCTGCCATGTCCAGTATCATTGATATGTAGTACTCTTTAGCTAATGGTTTAATTAACATTTTATTTAATTAATCTTTGCTCTTCCTTCATGCTGTGGAAGTGATTAGTGTCAGTTGATGAAAAATGAGTGTGTGTTTTCACAAAATTTCATGTATCTCTCTTAAATTTTGTATTAGATGTTTTCTGTAGCAGGCACCCATCTTTTCTATATTCTCTTTTACAAATGTGTTTAAAATAACACAGAGGCCTCATATTTATTAATCATTTGATATAAGACAATTCAGAGTCATAAAACAAACTGTAATTTGATTATTTTTATTGGGATATGATCATCAAAATAAATTTCCATTATATGTTCTAAGTGTTCAGTGAAAGTATGATTTCCCCCTCTCTCCCAGCCCCAACATTCTGCTTTCTGACTCTGAATTTGACTACTCTAGATACCTGTTATAAGTGGAATCATTCAGTATTTGTCCTTTTCTGACTGGCTTATTTCACTTAACATGATGTCCTCAGATTCATCCATGTTGTAGCAGTGTAAGAACTCTTCCTTTTTAAGGCTGAGTAATATTCCATTGTATCTATATACCACATTTTGTTTATCCATTTATCTGTCGATGAATACTTGAGTTGCTTCCACCTTTTGGCTATTGTAAATAATGCTACTCTGAACATGGATGTACAAGTATTTGAGACTCTGCTTTCAGTAGCCAATTTACCTTTGTATTTTACTTTGACTAGATAGTATTAAAAAATCTTTACTTATAGAAAAATAGTTGCAAATAGAAGTATGACTTTTTTAAAAAATAAAACTTCATAGAATTATTTACAGTTTCATAAATAGTTTTATATTAGTGCATTTTGTAGGCTAATAGTAGCAACTGGATCTCATAGAAATCCTATCTGCTGTTCCACGGTGTTGATTGCAAAGAAAATGCTTGGAAAATAGCCCACAGGTGATATTGGAGAGCTGGTAACAAAGTTTGTTTTTTACATGAAAATTCCCAAATGTGTAGAATCTTTCTTAAATTCTAGAATTTTAATAAGAATTCTCCAAGAATGATCAAAACACTGTGTATCTTTACACATAATCTTTATGTTTTCAAAGCTTCTGGTTCACTTGAAATTGTGCCTGGCATATTGTCTGTAGTAGGTACCCATCTTTTCTCTACATGGTTTTAAAAAACTTTAAAAAATATACGTTAATCACTTGAAATAGAAAATACAGATGCATTAAAAGAATAAGTTAGGTTCCTACTAACTGAATTAGTAACTAGTAGATTCTGCTTTGGAAACGGACTCCCCTTTCCCTGCTTTTTGTCATCTATCCCTTCAAATGGCAATTCTGTCCCCATGAAAGACCCTTGGGAATTGTGGCTAGTTACTAGAGAATTTGTGGCATTTAACTTATTACAGACCATGTTCCCATCTAAATCACAGAGGACTTCAAGGAAATTTTTTTGAAGAAAATGAGATTCCAAATTTAGCAGAATGTTGTCTGTGTAACATCTAGAGTTTTCTCATGCAAGAATGAAACAAAAAAAATCAATTATGTGTATTTCATCATAGAAAAAACTCAGAAGGGATTGGGAAACTGTAGCCTGTTAGGAGTCAAGGATGAAAAAGACTAGTCCTCAAAGCAGAAAAGGGAGAAATGGCTGGATTGAGAGATCTCCAACTCTTTCAGCTTTTTCTGGAGACTGATTAGAAGGTGAAAATAATGGAGCCAAAGCTTCAGAAGGTACATTAAGGAGCACAAGGAATTGTTTTCTTGTTAATGGTTACTGATCCTTTCTCACTTTGAGTTTTCCTTTGAAATTTTCATAAGAGTGGATCTACTCATTTGGAATCAGATTTTAGGGGAGATTTTACTAGGGTGAGTCGTCACATCATTTTGATTAGTTTTGTTATAACTAACGTTGATTTGATATGGTTTGCTATAGTTTGATGTCTTCAGTTAAGAATATCTAATCAGTGCTCTGATGGAAACTAGTTTTATTAACTTGAACAGTTTGACTTGCTTCATTTTCTAAGGCTTGTCTATAATGGCTGAATTCTTCATATTTTCAAGTAGACAGTACTAAACTATAGAAAGTTGGGGAGTTCATCTACTCTTAGAAGTAGCAATGGATGGGGACAGAAATGGAGAGCCCAAGATTATGCCCCATTCTAAAATCTCCAAAGACATATTTTGGTTCTGAAATTCTGCAGTGTATATAGGGTGTTGTATGGAGCAGTGAGGAAGATACTCTGAAGTAACATTTTTTACAGGTTTCTGAGACGGGAATTGATATACAGCCAGTTCCACACAAATGCAAATACCACTTGTTGAATTGCACTCTCTGCTATATCATACAAAAAAATCCATCATAGTATCCTTTTGGATTTATATTTTTCACTTTCTTCTCTCCTTAGGTATGGATGAACGAGGAAGTACAACATCTTGGGGAACAAGTGGTCAACCAAGCCCCTCTTATGACTCACCTAGAGTAAGTTTGTTCATCAACCTTTGATTAAAACTGTAAAGATAATTTGGCAGAATAAGTTCTTTCATATATGAACTCTTATTTCTTAAGAGAAATGAAGATTAACTTATTTTCTTGGGAATATAGTAGATTACCCAGTACCTTCATGATGAATTTCATTCTTTCCATTAGTTGTCATACTTTGGAAGTCTATTTTATCTTCTACAATGAAGAAAATATCCTTGGTGTTATTCTACACCTGAACTACCTACAATATTCTTCACTAAAGTTGGAAAAGCTTGGAATGCCTCACTAAGTATTCTCTATACATGACCATTTTTCATCATGTATTGTTTATTTGCTTTGAGAGATGGTACTGGCTTTCCAAGTACCAGCTTCCAGTCTCTCTTCTCCTGTTTTTGCTCTCATAGTCATCAGCTGTTTATATCAGAGACTCTCTAGCCCTGTCTCTTGGAAGCATATCAAATCAGACATAAGAGATGACATTTCTTGGTTGGCAGTTAAGAGGAAATAGGACCAAGCTTTAATGTTCTACACTCTGAAAGGTCAAAAGGTTAGAGCCTTTTCCAGCAATAAACAAACAAAAAATTCCCAAAACTTTTAATGAGACTGAGAGATTGAAAATTAGACCAAAGAATTGGCAATAAAATTAAATTCTGTGCTCCCAGACTCCCCAGTAAATTGGTGAGGTTAAAAGATACCTTTTCCAAAACGTCATACTTTGACTAAATAATGAACTATTTATTTTTCTCAGAATTAACCAAGAAAAGATAGACAAGCATAAAATTTATGGGTACTTAACCCTAGAAGCAAATTCACTTAAGTGGAAGGAAAACTGAATATGTGCTTGGAGTTCATAGTCTGCATATGGGTTTCACTGTTTTGCATTGAAAAATGCTGAGTTAAAATATGTGGTTTTGCTATTATATTTGGCTGTAGCCTATGTTTAATTTATTTTAAATACCTTGGGAAGAACTGAGATAGTCACATGGAATCCAGAAAGATACGGAGAGACTGTTAAACATGAGTTTTAGTGTTTTCCTTTCAGCAATCGGTGCTGAGGACTGTAGTGTAAAGAGCACTTCTCTGGCTATCACAAGACTTGCATTTACTGTCAGCTGTACTATGAACTTGCCATTTAATCTTGGACATGTTATTTTATCTTGGGGAGAGTTAAACTGGTTGATGTCCGAATGTCCTTCTACCTTTAAAAGTTCTTGATTCTTTGAATAATTTTGTGGATACAAAGGTAGGTTTCCTATTTAGACTTTGAAGTAGGGATTTTGTATAGTGGAGAACACAGTGCTATTGATTAATATTGGATTATTTTCTTTCAGGAGCCTGAGTTACTGTGTGTAATAGCATGTTATTTCTTAAAATGCATTAAATGGTGCCTTTGTACCTTACATTTACTTCCCTTTCAAGCTTTCAATTTTTTCTGCTCAAGTGCTAAATAGGACTTTAGGAGAAGAGAACATAATAATGTATCCAAACAGTTACATATTTCATGATCCTGAAATTGTTTGCCTCTAGAGGTGGACTTCAAAGCAAATCTTGCTTTTCTTTTTGCTATTTGATCTGTAGGTTAAATGTGAAATTCTGTTTTTTTACTCTGAATTTATTTTTTGAGGGTGTATTGCGTGCAGTGAAAAAAATTGATTTTATAGTAAACTAGTTTCCTGTTTAAAAAACACAGATTAATCTCTGGATATTTCCAGTCTACCATACAACCATAAATATATATATGTACATAGTCCTTCCTGTCTACTGAGAGATCAGATAGATTGGCGACTTAATGCTACCCTTTATTTTTGTTCCCTTTGAAATCTTCTCTTTCATTAACTTTCCTGCTTCTTTCATAGTCATGATTTTGAACCTAAAATAGTTTAGTGAGCTAGTTAAGAAGTTATGTTTTATTTACAATTTCAAACCATTTATTTCTCCACTGAACTCTTCTCGCCAAGGAAAGACATTTATGGTTACCTTTGCAGCTGCTCTCAGTGTTCCTTTGAAGGAGGATTATCAGCTTTTTGGGTGTTATCATTAACCACCATCACTATCTTGACCATTTTTTTCATAATCATAAGTATAGTTGGTTATAATTGTTAATAAGAATGTTAGTTGACCAAAGTATTTCATTCTGAGTATTTTAGTATGTTGAGTTTTTTAAATTCAGAAATAAATATTGATATTGGCTAAAAACCAATTTTGACACATTGTTAGTAAAATTATTAACAAGTCAATTTAAACTTTAATGAAATTGCAGGTACATTTGTAGTAATTATGTGAATGAAAGTTATTTTTAGACTTTACCATGTTGTTTAAATAATACATTTTCATCATAGCAAATTGCGTTATTTAAAAAATAATTTGATTTTATATTACTGATAGAAAGCTTTTTATTTTACTTTTGTTTAAAGTTTGAAAACACTCTAGACCACAATAAAAGGTATTTAAGAACTGCAAAATAAGTGGTTTGGTGAAGTCATAAAACATATGCTTTTAATTTAGATAGATTCAACTATCTGAGTTGCTCTTCTCTTCACTCCCTGCCCCCACTCAAAACTATAAGGGGGAAAGAATAATTTTTTGCAATACTGTAAAACCACGTTTGGCACTTGGACTCTATTAATACTGTATATTACTATACATTTTACTGTACAAGATTGGCTATACAAAAATCATGTAGTTTGAACTTAACATTTATTTAACAGCTTTTTGGATTTTTTGCTTTGTACACTTTTTTGCCTAAGTCCTGACTTCAAATGTAATTCTAATGAAGATGCCATTCTGCTCTAGTAACCTTGATGCATAAGTGAGCTCCACCAGAGTTGGGTGGTTAAGAGGCCACAAACTTCTCATCATTGTGTTAGCCTTATACCTGTTCTCTCAAAAGTGGGAAAAGTCATTCCAGCAGGGCTCCCATCTGTTATGTCTGCCGTGTTTTTCCCAAATCCACCAGAAAAGTAGCTGCACAGTACACAGGTGGTTGATTGAGTTTCTGGGTATCAGAACTACCTACAGTGCGTCGTTCAGTACAGAGTTTTTGTTAGGCAGACACGGAAATAAATGCTGTACCTAATAATGGTTATAGAAGAAATAGTAGACGTAGTCAGCCTTCTTAGGAAATGTGGAGCTGAGATAGAACATGTTCGAGACAGTTGGGGCGAAGTAACACAGTTTCACGACATGTACCTCAGACCTCTCTCCTTTGTTTGAGTCCTGTGCAGAACAAAAACACACACATGAACAGACGAGCATTATCGTGCTGTGTGTACTGTTTTCAAAAATTGTGAAAGTGGTGATTGAGGTTAAGGCACCTTTTCAGAGACTGAAAGGAACAATTAAAATCTCAGATAGTTTAGACATGAGCAAGAGGTATAGTTAATGAGTTTGTCTCCACCCTCCTTTATTTTTTATTCTTTTCAGCAAACAGTTTTCTGTATTTCACATTGTACCAATCATAAAGGCCGGAGAATATTATGATCTTTCTTATTTACTATGGTGTTACAAATGATTTATTCTAGTTTCAGATTTCTCTTTTTCCTCTTTAGAAGGCAGTGGTTAAGAGCGCAGACTCTGGAGCCAGACTGCCTGAGTAGGAATCCCAGCTCTGCCACTTACTACCTGTGTGATTCTGGACAAGTTACTCAAATCCACGTACCTCAGTTTATTTATCTGTGAAATGGGGATAATAATAACTACTTTATAAGGTTGTTGTGAGGATTAAATGAGATAATATGTGTAAAGCGCTTAGATCAGTGTCTGGAACATAGTGCTGTGTAAGTCTTGGCTTTTATCCTATGTATATCGAAATTCATCATCTAGAGCTATATGTAACAGTTAAACAAATTGAAATGAATGAGTACATTTGCAAATGTGCTGCATTCTAAGTGTAGTGAATAAGAATTATTTGCTGGTTCAGTCGTGCTTAATATACTTTTACTTCTTTTAGATTTGTAAAGGACACTAATAAAATCTATTTCATTTTCCCTTCAATTGTCTATTTCTTTCTTGGAAAAGCAGAAGTCTTGTGACAAACTTTGATATAAAACTTTTAGTCTGTCTAGTACAATGCTTTGTATTATACATATAAGGGATGCTCTGTATGTGTTTGCTGGATATAATCATATATATATATGGGGAAGAATCGTTAATTTATTGAATTAATTGTGTTTGGAGATCGAGGGAGAAAAAAAGTTGATTTAAGATGGCGAAGCTCAAAGTAGATAGTGGTGGTATTAATGGTAATAGGCCTTTCTTATGCTTAAAAATTATTGTCCTAAGTGATAACATTACTTAGTGAAACATTTTATTTAAGATCACAGCCTTTGGAGAGTTATACTCGATGATCTTGGACAAGTCACTTAACCTCTTTGTACCTCAGATTTCTCATCTCTAAAATTATGATAATTTTACACAGTATCTTGTAGGGTTTTGGTAAAGATGAAATGTAATAATAGCTATGAAGTAGTTCATTTATTGATAGAATGAAAACGGCTATTACTATTACCACCATTATTATTATTATCTCCAAATATCTAATATTTGATTGTGCATTTCATGGTTATATTTCGTAATGTACAAATTCTGTTTCCGAAATGTTGTTTGATCATATTAGTTCATGGAAACTCCAAGGGGCCATGCCATCTTGGTTTTCCTGCCCTCTTAGCTCTGCTACCCAACATAGGCCAAGCTCAAAGTGCTGAAGTACCGTTGGGGTTTGCACCCTGGGCTAGGGGTTATGACAGGGCTCACAGGAGAAAGAAGTCTTCTTGCTGACACTCTTTCCTAAGATACAGAGTTTTTCATTCCTTAATTTAAAAGTTAAATGTGTTCACTGGCAGGTAACCACTAATAGAAATTATATTTATAGGCACCGTCAGTGACCAGGAGTTGGCATTTTAATCTTGAACATTTTTCAGGTTATATATGATCTGTTAGGGTAGTTGTTTTTGGAAAAGAAGCAATATTCAATTGAATAGCGTTTGAGTGCTTATTTTTTTCTAATTGCTAAATTTCCACCATAGTTTTCCCTTCTCTTTATAATATGGTTTTCAGAATGAAACAATCGTGTCCATGTTGCTCTTCTTCCCTCCCCATTTTACAGTGTTATAGAATTTTCAAAACTAGGATATATGTTAGTTATGTACAGTCCGTTTATTTCATAGATGAAGAAACTAAGAGCGTTTGGGATTTGGCTAGGTTGAGATGTGTGCTATTGATACAAAATACACATGAGATTTGGATAGACGGTTTGCCTAGTTAATGGCAGCCTCTGGCCTAGAACTAAGATATTCTGAATTCTATGCTAGTACTTTTTAACCCCTTACCCCTTAGTATTTCCCAACTTAAGAACTGTCTTAAATTCTCTACCATATACTGAAGGAATGGAACAAGAGAGAAGAGAAAGGGGAAAAGAGAATCTGTAATTGATATCTCAAAAAAGGACATGGGGCATGATATGGTAAAAAAAATTTGCCTAGCAAATATACCGTACTGTGAGGCAGAATAGCATCATTGTATGGGTTCTATTTCTGGCACTCCTGCTTCTTACCCTGTATGACTCTGGGAACATTACTTCTCTTTGCCTCAGTTTTTTTTGTTTTTCCTTTTTTCATTGACAGAAGAGGGGTGGGTACTAATAACTACCCTACTAAAGTTCTGGTCTTAGGCATATTAGTGGAGAAGGGGAAAACCAGTTATGTGGTGATGAATTGGCTTTAAAATACTTGGATTAGCTGCTATATGTGACAGCGCAAAATAATTTCAGGGACTTTTTTATTACGGGATATATATAGTAGGTATGTTTTGAGGTCTTTCTGTTTAATGCATACTATGACTTTTGCTACCTGTCCCAATGAAAGGATATGAGACTTAAGTTTATTTAAAAAGCCCTAGCAGTGGTCATTTCTCAGACTAGTTGTTAGGAGTACACATGGACTGGCAGCCTGATAGACCAGGTCAGGTAGAAAAGAAAATGAAAATGAAAATATGAAGGTACAAGGATTCAGGAATTACTCTAGCCTTCTAAGAGTCTTACCCCAAGCCATAGATCAGGTAGGTACTTGGGATAAGGGAAACAAAAATAAGTAAAAATTCAACTAGAGTAAACAAATAGCTTTCAGATTCTACAGAAACTGAAAGGAGTCCATAAGCTTATCTGGATGAGTTTAATGTTACTTCTGTAGCAACTCCTGGACCATTTCTGCCAGATATGGCTAAAGGGATCTTTAATTTTGCTTAGTGATCTCTCCATTGTTAGCAGGTATTCAGTGTCTCTTCATCCATGTGGAAGAGCTTGGCTAAGAGCCACTCTGTAATTTGGTGGTTAGCAAGTTGGACATGGTATAATAAAGCCTTGATTCCCTTCATGTGCTATCTATAAAACTACACGGAGGTCTTCCTGACCCCAGGAAGGGTTATACTGGCATAGTTTTGGGAAAACCTGGTGTGTAGTTCGTTTACATTTGACAGTAAGGGCCTTGGGAATATCTAGATAGAGACAACCTGTTGTTTTTGTCTCCCAGCAGAGCACAGTGGCATGAGAACCACCCTGGTAAATAAGGATGATAATGTTGTCTGCCTGCTTTTAAGGAACTTGTGCTTACTGTGGTCCCCCAGTTTAAGATGCTGAGATTTCTGAATGCACTCAGTTTCTGAAATGTCAGAAGTGAATAAATCTATATCTTAGAGTTTGGGGAATATGGTTAGAAATACAAATCATATTTACCTTAAGAGTTAAACACATTATAGAACTTGAACTCTTTTTGAGGCAGCAACGGAGAAGCTATAATTAGCTAGCAAATAATTAATTACCAAATTAATTTCATTCATTACCATGGGATTACAGGAGAGGGAGAGATTACTTTGGATGGTCAGGACAGACTTACTAGAAGAGGAAGTGTTTGAGTAGAATATTATAGGACACCCAGTATTTGTATGAATCAGGTTGAAAAGAGGATAACTTTCTGGAAATGTGGGATGATAGGACGACAAGTATAGAGGCCCCAGCATCACGAAACATCAGTAAATAGTAAACAGCTTGCTTTGTAGGTATATACTATGATAAGGCAGATAACCTTTCTGTAGAAGAAATATAGTCTATCCTTTGGAGAGTAGAGAGCCAATTAAAAATAGACTTTTACATAGAGAATGACACAAAAGGTTTTATAAAGATATATTGTGGTATGAAGGATGGACCCAAGGGAAAGAGTGGCAAGAAGTAGGATGATCTGGTAAGGTGTTACTACACAGGCCCACTTGTGATGAAATAAGACTTAGATTAGGATGATAGGAGCAATCAAGATCACAAAATAATGGAAAGAGGAGAGATGTTGCAAAGGGAAAAAAAAATTAGCACACTTGGTGACTGAGGAAGATAAAAAATCATATAGACTCACTCCCCCCACAGAATGATGAGTCTTGAATTAAAATCCATGTGTTTTATTTAGGCTTTGACAGGTTAATTGTAGTTGTGTTATACAGCTACCAGATTGTTTGATTTTGATAAATAATTTCCCTTATAAATGGGAAAATCTAGTTGTGTGAATAAAAAATAAATAAAATAGTCTTTACTTATTGTCCCTCATTTGTCAGCATTGATGGGTAATAAAGTTTAGTGTTACTTTCTCTCCTTTAGATATTTTGTCTAGATTGTGTATTGTTTGCTATTGTTTTTATTTTTGAAGGGAAAATGATGTAGGTTTTATAGCTACTAGGAGTTCAAATGCAGTAATTAGAAAGGACACACAAATTTTGAAATAGTATTTTATGCCTCTTGATCTCAGGTACAAAACACGAGATGAAGCAGTTAAATAGCAAAGCAAGACAGGAGGGACAGAGAATTAAAGTAAGTGTTTTCTATATATTGCATCTATGTTCCCATTAATCTCTGTTTTGTTATGTAACTGCTCCTTCTGAATGTTCCGAATGTGAAGAAAATTGTGGGTAAGAAAAGAGTGTATTGTAAAGTTAGGTTTAAATAAACCCATGAGAGAAAGTGGTGTTGTCACTCTTGGTTGCCTTCAAAATAGTACCTTCCTATAAATTATAATCTTAATGTTCTTGGATAAGAAAAAAATTGGGTTAGGATGATGTAAGCTCCTTTAAATCTCTTGCCAGGAGATATTTAAAGTGAAAGAAACCACATAGCTATCAGATTGTCCGCTCTTCCCTTTTAAGCCAGTAAAACCTTCTGTTTTTTCAGTCTAGCCAGTCTTTCAGGGACAGAGCCTATTGAGGCGCTCTAACATTGGTCTTTCAGAAAGAGCCTTTATGTCAGTTTCTCACTTCATTGTGAGTTTCGCTTAACTTTGTATGCCTATGAAATAGCATCTTTATCGGGATTGATCTTTACAGTTCTTTTTTTAATCTTCTCATTGCTCAGTCTTTAAAGATAACAAATGGAAGTCAAAATATATTAATCTTTGAATCTCTTATGTCCTTTTTTGTAATTGTTGAGGTCTTACTTTCTGGCAGCTTTTTTATTTTCTGTAAATTTGGATATTTCTTATTCATGAGAATATAATGGCATATATTCATTATGGAGGGTAGATTCTGGCTGAATACATTTTTGGGTCCACTTAACCTATTTTTATTAATAGCAATAATCATAACTAACATTTGTCACAATATAGTTTAAAATCTGTCATGTTGCCTGTTTTAAGCTTCACACCAGCTTACCAAGAAGCTGTTTTTAAAATCCTGCCCATTTTAGGAGTGAGGAAATTGAGGCTCAGAAAGGGTAGATAACTTACCAGGTATTAAACATCCAAGACTAGTAACCACGCTGTATAACTCTAAATTACTGTCCCTTTCTACCATATCACACTTGTCAAAATTAAAAGAGACCCCAAAACAGTTGTTATTCCTACTTGTCCAGGACTTTAAAGACAGATACCCTAGAAGTTGTAAGATGATAGTACTATCATTATTTCTTATAAAATTATTATTCACGAGGCTGGCCCAGTGGTGTAGTGGTTAAGTTCACGTGCTCCACTTCAGTGGCCCGGGGTTCTTGGGTTTGGATCCTGGGCGCAGACCTACATACTGCTTGTGAAGCCATGCTGTGGTGGCATCCCACATACGAAAAATAGAGGAGGGTTGGCCCAGATGTAGGCTCAGGGACAGTCTTCCTCAAGTAAAAAGAGGTGGATTGGCAGTAGATGTTAGCTTAGGGCCAATCTTCCTCACCCAAAAAAAGAAAGAAAAAAGTGTTATTCACATTTTATATGTAGAAAAATATAAGCCATTGAATGAATTCAGATAAGTTTGCTTCCTGGTTTCACCACTATATTTGATCTGAGAAAAGATAAGATACTTAATTTCTGAGCCTCAGATTTCTCATCTACAAAGAGATTTTTCTCATAAGAAGGGTGTGAGAATTAGAGGAAGTTTTATAAAGTATTTAGCACAATATCTAGAATTTATTAAGTAGTCTTTGTGTTCCTCTTTTCACATCTAGTCTCATGAAAAGCTACAGATCTGTTCTGATATAAAACTGTGTTAGGAATTTTACCAGTACACTTGTTTGTGGAGCATTCACATGGAAATCCTTTTTTCTCCCATTTCTTTCATTCATGAAGCACTTAGTGAGATTTCACTGTTTTCTAGTCACTGGAATTAGTTGGACAAAACAGAAATGATCAGTGTATATTCCCTGGGCAAAAGGAATGCTGGTTCTTCTCATGGGAAAAACAGATTATCATACTATAGCGTGATAAAAGTTACAATAATGATGGCCCAGGGAGAGTAGAAGCACAGAAATAAAAGGAATACCTGATTATAAAACATCCAGGGCACACTGAGTGAAAATGATAATCTGTTTGGTAATACAAAGAACAGAAGACTTAAACCTGGGGACTTTTCCCATTAGACAAGTGTACTTTGTCAAATGAGTTACTTATTCTGGACATTAGTTCCTAACATGTAGAGCAAAAATTTTGAACAAGATCATAGTTTCTCAAACTGTGCTTAATAGGATGTTAATACACAGTGTGTAAATACCAAGCTCCAAGGTCCAATATATTTATGTATTATTGAGTTAAAACTGAACAGATTTCTTTGTTGGTGTTAGATTTCTCAGATTTTAATGTTATTGTAAATTATAAATCTTTAAAAAAGGAATAGAATACACCTCTCAGGTACTTTTCTCATGTGGATTTCTTCTTATGGATTGAGTTTGACTGCTAGTAACAGTCTCAAGAAATAGTAAATTAGACAACTTATACATTTAACTATTAATTTAGATCTGTGATCCATTGTGAATTCATTTTTTGGATAAGATGTGAAATAAGGGTTGAACTTGATTTTTTTTTTTTTGCATAAGGATGTCTAATTTTGTTGGCACCATTTGTGTAAAAGATTATCGTTTTTCCCGTTGAATTCCCTTGTTATCTCTGTTGAAAATCAATTGACCATAGATGTGAGGGTCAGTTTCTGAACTCTCTATTCTATCCCATTGATTTTTTTATCTTTACACCAATACCATACTGTCTTGATTATTGTACCTTTAAAATAAATCTTGATAGTGTAGTGTAAGTCTTCCAACCTTGTTTTTCTGTTTCAAAATTGTTTTGCCTATTCTAGGTGCTTTGCATATAAATTGAAAATTTTGAAACCAGCGTATCAGTTTCTGCAAAGTCTTCTGGGAGTTTGGTTGGGATTGCGTTGAATCTACAGATCAGTTTAAGGGGAAACAATATCTTAACAATGTGGAATCTTCTGACCCATGAATATGGTATATCTCTCTAAGTCTTCTTTAATTTTTCTTAGTAATGTTTTATAGTTTTTAGTGAACACATCCTGCGCGTCTTTCTTTCAATTTATCACTAAGTAGTTTTTGATGCTGTAATAAATGTCTTTTAAATTTCAGTTTCTGGTTATGTCTTACATAAAGCTACAGTTAAGTTTTTGCATATTGACCTTGTATCCTGCACCTTGCTAAACTCGCTAGCTGTAGTAGCTTTTTTGTACATGCTGGAGGATTTTCTGTTTGGATAGTGTATCATCCATGAATAATGAGAGTTTAACTTTTTCCTTTCCAATCTGGATATTTTCTCCCTTACTGAATTGGTTGTGATTTCTTGTACAGTGTTGAATAGGAGTGGTAGAGTGGATAGTTTTGCGTTGTACTTTATGTTGGGCAGACAATCAGTTTTTCACCATTAGGCATGGTGTTACATATATGTTTCATTGTTGTGATTTATTAGATTGAGGAAGTTCCCTTTTATTTCTAATTTGTTGAGAGTACTTATCAAAAATGAATTTGGGGGGGTGGGCCACGTGGTCAAGTGGTGAAGTTCAAGCGCTTCGTTTTGGTGGCCCAGGGTTTCGCCAGTTCAGATCCTGGGTGCGGATGTGGCACCACTCATCAGGCCATGCTGAGGCCGTGTCCCATATAGCACAACCAGAGGCACTCACAACTAGAATATACAACTATGTACTGCGGGTGCTTTGGGGAGAAGAAGAAAAAAAAAGACTGGCAACAGTTGTTAGCTTAGGTGCCAATCTTTAAAAAAAAATGAATGTTGGGTTTTATAAAATGTTTTTTCTGCATCTATTGAGATAGTCATGCAGTTTTTCTTTTTAGTGTGTTACTGTGGGAATTGTATTGATTGCCGTTTTAAATTTTAGACGTACCTCACATTCTTGAGATAAATAGCACTGGATTATTATGCATTATCCTTTTTATATGTTGTTGAATTAGATTTGCTAAAATATTGTTAAAAATTTTTATGTTTGGGTAATTCCGATCTGTAGGATTTTGTTTTTTCTCGTACCATCTTTGTCAGAATTTGATATCACAGTAATACTGGCTTCAAAGAGTGAGTTGAGAAGTATTACTTCCTTTGTAATTTTTTGGAGGAATTTGTGTAGAATTGGTATTATTTCCTCCTTGAATGTTTGGTAGAATTTACCAGTGAAGATACGTGAGCCTAGAATTTTCATTTGGGTATGATTTTCAGTTACAATTTCAGTTTTATTAATAGATAAAGGACTATTCAAGTTATTTATGTTTTTCTTGAATGAGCTGTGTTTAGTTTGTGTATTTTAAGAAATATCTATTTGTTCATTTCATCTAAGTTGAATTTATTGACATAAAGTTGTTCATAATATCTGTTATCTTTTAAATATTTATATTAGTTATCTCTTGCTACATTAACAAATTACCACAAACTTAGTGGCTTAAAATAACACACATTTATTGTCTCATAGTTTCTGTGGGTGAGGAATTTGGCATTAGTCTGCTTCAGGGTCTCTTACAAGGCTGTAAGCAAGGTATTGCAGAACTGGAGTCCCATCTGAAAGACTGACTGGGGAAGGATCTGCCTCCAATGTCATGTGTTTTTGGCAGGATTCAGTTCCTTTTGATTTGTTGAACTGAGGACCACAGTTCCCTATTGGCTGTTGGCTAGAATCTGCCCTCAGTATCTTGCCAGTTGGGCCTTTCCATCATGGCAGCTTACTTCATTAAAACCAGCAAGGGAGGGCATGTGCTAGCAAGGTAGAAGAGACAATATTATGGAGCCTAATCTTAGAAATGACATTCCATTCCTTTTGTCGTATTCTGTTGGTTAGAAGCAACTCACCTGGCCAGCTCACACTTGAGAGGAATGGTTTATCTAGGGGTGTGAATATCAGAAGACAAATTGTTGAGGGCCATCTTAGAGTCTACCTGACACAATGTTTGTAGGATCTGTGGTTACAATTCCTACCTCATTTCCGATACTGGTGAATTATTTCCTCTTCTTTCTGATCAGTATGGCTAGAGGCTTATCTGTTTTACATTCTTAAAGATCTGGTTTTTGGTTTCATTTGTTTTCTCCATTGTTTTTCTATTTTCAGTATGTTTGACTTCTACTCCTACCTTTACTTTGAGTTTAATTTGCTCTTTGTTTTCTAGTTTTTTAAGGAAGTTGAGGTCATAGATTTGAGACCTTTCATCTTTTTTAACAGGCATTTTAGTACTATAAATTTTCCTCTGACCATAGTGTTACCTGCATCCCACAATTTTTGCTGTGTTGTGTTTTCATTTCATTCAGTTTAAAATACTCTATAATTTTTCTGTTGATTTCTTCCTTGATCCATGGATTATTTAGAAGTATACTGTTTAATTTTGAAATACTTGGGGACTCTCTAGAAATATTTTTATTATTGATATTTGCTTTAATTCCATTGTAATCAGAGAACATTTAATTTTTGTATAGATCCGTATTTCTATCTGGTACTATTTTCCTTTTAACTGAAGGACGGTCTTTAACATTCTTCATTGTGGCGGTCAGGGGCTGATGAAATCTTTCATCTTCCATGTGTCTGAAATATTCTTTTTTTTTTTTTAAACTAGATGTAGAGTTCTAGGTTGAGATATCTCCTCCCCCCTCACCTGCCCCCACCTCTGCCATTCTCTCAGCAATCATAAGATTTATTTATTTCCCCTCTCTCAGGGATCACTGTTCTGCACTGCCCATGTCCAGTGTCTCAAAACTGTTGTTTAATGTATTTTGTTTAGTTTTTTGGTTGTTTCAAGTGTGAAAGTTAATCTGATTTCTGTTACTCCATTCTGTGTGGAAGTGGAAATGTAGGTCCCTAAGCTGATCTAATAGGGACCATGGACTTGCTTCATCAGTGGAAGCCCTAGGAGCAGCACGTTACGAGTAAATGGAGAAATGAAGCATGCACTACTAATTTTTCCTGCACAACACTGGAAATACTGGCTCATTCAAGAGATCCTTGGAATTTTGATATGTTGTTAGCTATTATGCAGTTGCTTTCCTTACTACCAGCTATCCCCAAATATTTGTCTACTGATATTTTGTTCTTTAATATAGTAAGCTTAGATATCTGCCACTGACTAGCTCTGTGATCTTAGACATGTGCTATTGACTTCCCTGAATCTTTTTTCCTCATCTCTGAAATGAGACCTCTATCTTAAATAAATAGTTTTCAGCCAGGTTCTGGTTGAATCTGGTTTCCAGATTCTGGCAAGTTGGTGGTAATGAGGATTCATGATATATTTTAAAAAATAGTAAATATTCTAATCCAACAGCTTACCTAGTACATTCCAGGAACCTCTCAGTGTCCCTGAGGTCCTTTTAGAGTTTTTCAAGGTTAAAACTATTTTCATGATACTACTAAAACGTTATTTGCCATTTCAGTCTTATTCTTTCCTGAGTGTATTGTAGAGTTTCCAAATGCTGTATGATATATGGTGATGTCTGACAGTTCTCGTATTTTTAAAACTTCTCAGATTTAATTTCTAATATGGTAAATATCATGGATATGTCTCGCATAAACCAAAGTTCTTTGGAGTTCTCAATATTTTTTAAGACAAAATATTTTTTATGTAAGAGCTCCTGAGACTAAAGAGGAGACCTTGAAAATGACTGGCCTAATGGAAATTATTCTCTAAGTGTGTACACTATTGCCAAATTTCTTGGTACTGGAGATCAAAAACTTAGTGGATAACATTAAGTCATCTGCTGTCATAGTTCCAAGTTTAAATCAGTTCTCTGCCACTCCCTGGCTTGGAGAAAGTTATTTCAATTCTTTAAGACAAAATTTCCTTATCTGAGTGGGGGGAAATATGTATCTATATATAGTTTAAGTCAACTGATGTAATACATCAAAGCCCTTCTTAACATAGTGCTGGCACGTAGTAGGCACTCAGTAGAAGTTAGCTGTAATGATTATGATGCCACCAGAGGTGTGCTTATTTACATTTTTGTTTTCTAGTTATCAAAATGTTTTATTTGCTTTAGGGCATTCTTAGCAAGTCTTAATGTTATTTTTTCTGCCTGCTTGGCAGTGCTTGTTCTGCCTTGATGTTCTTATTTGAAGCTGTGCTGGTATTACCATCTTCTAAACTATTCAAACCCAACCCAGGAAGTTTAACTTGGAAGTTGGCAGACTGGCTTGAACTTCATTTAAAACTTCACTGGTCGTGTCATCTTGCCCCTTAGTCTAATAGAGAGTCTGATAATACTAATCAAAACTTTGGAGACTGTAGTGTGACATACCTCAGGCTCAGACCTCATGCAAAAGACCTCAGTTTATTAAAACATTTTCAGATATTGTCTTTCCTTCCAAACTGTGAGCTCCTTGAAGGCAAGACTGCTTTGTTCACCCTCGTATCCCAGCACCTAGCAAAGTGCCTAATCCATTACTGGCCGTAATACTTTGTTTACATATGCATTGTCACACTTTCATATGCACATTTCTCTCTCTTTAATTTCCTAAGTTATTAAAATGATATAAATGATATTAAAATGATATAAAATGACAGGTAAAAGAAAACAGAGATAGGTTATAGAGAAGAGGAAAATGAGAAGAAAGTCAAGAGGCAAAAAGATAAGAGAAGATCCTCTCACAGAAGTGTCAGTAAACCCACCTGATGGCATCTAGGGTAGAGATTGATAGTACACATTGAAAACATAAGAACTCAAAGCAGACAGGCAGAAAAAAGAGAAAACGGATTTTAGTTATTGCTGTGAATAGATGTTAATTCATTTTGTGCCACTATTAGCCTTAATATTTACGTGGCACATCTCCCAATCTCTCATAGGAGGTATATATTAAAAAAAAAGAAAAAAGAAAAAAGACTGGTAGAACACCCTAAAGAATCCACTAAAAAACTTTTAGAAATAATAAATGAATACGGTCAAGTTGCAGGACACAAAATCAACATACAAAAATCAGTTGTGTTTCTATACACTAACAATGAAGTAGCAGAAAGAGAAATTAAGAATACAATCCCATTTACACTTGCAACAAAAAGAATAAAATATCTAGGAATAAACTTAACCAAAGAGATGAAAGATCTGTACACTGAAATCTATAAAACATTGTTGAAAGAAATTGAAGAAGTCACAAAGAAATGGAAAGATATTCTGTGCTCTTGGATTGGAAGAATTAACATAGTTAAAACGTCTATACTTCCTAAAGCAATCTATAGATTCAATGCAGTCCCTATCAAAATTCCAAGATTTTTCACAAAAATAGAGCAAAGAATCCTAAAATTTATATGGAACAACAAAAGACCCTGCACAGCCAAAGGAATCCTGAGAAAAAAGAACAAAGCTGGAGGTATCCCACTCCCTGATTTCAAAATATAACACAAAGCTCTAGTAACCAAAACAGCATGATACTGGCACAAAAACAGACACACAGATCAATGAAACAGAATCGAGAGCCCAGAAATAAACCAACACATCTATGGACAGCTAATTTTCCACAAGGGAGCCAAGAACATACAATGGAGAAAGGAAAATCTCTTCAATATGTGGTGTTGTAAAAACTGGACAGCCACATGCAAAAGAATGAAAGTAGACCATTATCTTACACCATACACAAAAATTAACTCAAAATGGATTAAAGACTTGAATGTAATACCTGGAACCATTAAACTTCCAGAAGAAAACATAGGCAGTATGCTCTTTGATACTGGTCTTAGCAGCATATTTTCAAGTACCACATCTGACTGGGCAAGGGAAACAATAGAAAAAATAAACAAATGGGACTACATCAAACTAAAAAGCTTCTGCACAGAAAGAAAACCATCAACAAAATGAAAAGACAACCTAACAATTGGGAGAAGATATTTGCAAACCATATACCTGGTAAGGGGTTAATATCCAAAATATACAAAGAACTCATACATCTCAACAACAAAAAAACTAACAACCCGATTAAAAAGTGGGTAAAAGATCTAAACATAGATTTCTCCAAAAGAGTTATATAAATGGCCAACAGGCACATGACAAGATGTTCAACATCATTAACTTTCAGGCAAATGCAAATCAAAACTGCAGTGACATAGCACCTCTCTCCCGTCAGAATGGCTATAATTAACAAGGCAGGAAACAGTAAGTGTTGGAGAGAATGTGGAGAGAAGGGAACCCTCAGACACTGCTGGTGGGAGTACAAACTGGTGCAGTCACTATGGAAAACAGTATGGAGACTCCTCAAAAAATTAAGAATAGATCTGCCGTATGATCCAGCTATTCTACTGCTGAGTGTTTATCCAAAAAACATGGAAACACAAATGCATAAAGATACATGCACCCCTATGTTCATCACAGCGTTATTCACAATAGCCAAGACTTGGAAGCAACCTAAGTCCCCATCAAGGGACAAATGGATAAAGAAGATGTGGTATATATACACAATGAAATACTGTTCAGCCATAAGAAACAATGAAATCCAGCCATTTGTGACAACATGGATGGACCCTTGAGTGTATTAAGCTAAGTGAAAGAAGTCAGAGGGAGAAAATCAAATACCATATGATCTCCCTCATAAGTAGAAGATAAAAACAATGGCAAACAAGCACATTAGAAACAGATTGCATTGGTGGCTACCAGAGGGGAAACGTGGAGGGAGGAGGGTGAAAGGGGTGATTAGGCACATGTGTGTGGTGATGGATTGTAATTAGTCTTCGCGTGGTGAACGTGGTGTAATCTACTCAGAAATCGAAATATATAATGATGTACACCTGGAATTTATATAGTTATAAACCACTGTTACCTCAATAAAAAAAATTAAAAAGAAAAGACAAGACTAGTAATACTGTGAGCTACTGTTGATTATCAAAGGAATGCTGGTCTCCTGTTTTTTCAAGGATCTGAAAATTTTGTATGTGCAAATGTCGTTAAATAGTCTTATATTTTTGTAAGTATCTGAAAAATTTGTATTCCACATTTTTATATTAGGTGAAAATATAGTAAAACTATCAATTTGGACTAAATGTTTGAATTACCATATAATTTTACTTTTAGGGAAATAACTATCTTGTTATTTTTAGTTTAGTTTTTTTTTTTTTTTTTTTAACTGAGGGAGGTTCGCCCTGAGCTAACATCTGTGCCACTCTTCCTCTATTTTGTATGTGGGTGCTGCCACAGCATGGCCGCTGACGAGTGGTGTAGGTCCATGCCTGGGAACTGAAACTGGGCCACCGAAGCAGAGTGTACTGAACTTAACCACTAGGCCATGGGGCTGGCCCCTATTTTCACGTTTAATTGTGTGTAATAGCTAGAAGTATTCTAATAAAGTGATGCCACTTAAACTGCCTGTCAATTTCATTTAACTGGATAAGTAGAACACGCATACACACTTCAGAGCCGAGTTGTCCTCCAGTAACAGATCAGATGGCTGTTTGTTTGTGGAATTGATGAAGTTGCTGGTTTGTGTTTTAATCCCATGTTATATGAAGAATACTCTCTTTATGCAACAGAATCATGGTTGGTCATGGAGTGAGATTCTTCCACTGAGAAGCATTCAAAACCCGTACTAACTGAGGAAACAATAGATTCACCTACACATCTGATGTTCACTCTAGGGCACATACTTCTTTAGTAGAATAGAGTAGGGGTGGAACTATTTTTACATTAATTTTGTTGTCTGCTTTCTTTTTTATGGATTCACATAATTTGGTTAGGTAAATATATGTATGATATGAATGAATGATATCTGGACACATGAATAGCCAGAAAAGTCATACTTTTAGTGATTTAAAAAAGTTAGTTTGCCCATATTCAGATCTAGTATGCATTTCTCAAACTGGTGAATGAGTACTCCCTGCCAAGAGTTGCTCCTGAGCAGTAAGTTGGAGTTACTCAGAGTCCTTCCTGGTTAGGCAACTGATAGAGAAGGAGATTGCTTCACCTACGGATACTTAAAAGAAAGGAGGCTGACAAACATGCAGAAATGAGGAATGAGTCTTTACTTAGAAAAGTGCCATGAAAGTGGGAGGATATTGTATTTAGAATTTAATTTCTTTGATCCAGAATAGCAATAAAGGCTAATCTAGGAGAGAAAAGTTTCTTACAATGTGTCTTTGAAATATAACATATTGATGGAAAACAGTGATTCCAAAGCTGCAGTTCTGGAATATTTACAGACAAATACAGTTAAAAAATGCTTTCTTAAACTAAAAAAAAGAGAAGCCTTCTCAAAAATATTTTAAATGCTTTGTCAAATTAAAAAATTTAAAAGTTAAAAATGAGGAATTGTTCAAAATCCAAGGAAAACTTGATTTCTTTCACTAAGCTACTCATATCATATAGAAGTCTCTGCTAAGAGGACTGTGTTTAGTTTCAGAAACCCATTTAGCATTAAAAAGTCGTCTCTAAAAGTTAGATTTTGTATATCAGATATACTTTCAGAGGAGTTACACCCACCTCTCATATCTGATGGTGATGCCTTTCTGTTTTTCAAAGAAGTCCTAACATTTCAGCTGCTGAGAACTCTGCAAGAGAAACTAAACTGTTGTGTCTTTAGAAAACAGGGGCCTGACTTCTTTTGGTATTAAGTAGATAGGAAGATTTCTTTCTTTGCCCTGGCTTTGTTGGAATATCCATGTAGCACCTGTGATCCTTTAGCCAGATGACCACCATGGATTTTGGAGATCTAGAAACTGAAGGGAATGATGATTCTATCTCTTACAAGTTCTTTTGCATTCAGTTGCTATGTCTGGGTAACTTCAGTGCTGCAGAACAAATCACTAATTCCCTGAGGAAAACTAGATGCCTCCTCTGACGCTGTTTCTCTGGTTGAGCCTCAGGTTGAAGTTGGATGTTAGGCTGATACTATTGTTAATGTTAGCACAGAAATCCTTAAATTAAATAGATTGAATGAAGACTTGCTGTGTATTTGTGGAAGGAATCACACTGATCCTTCAACTATGGCTTTTTTACTTTCACCTTGAAGGAAATAAATTCAGGCCAGGGGTTTAGCACCCATATGTGCCGGTTATCAAAAGAACATTGTTTCATTAGTATACTTTTACTTTGGGCTTACCCTTAAAGATGAGCGGCTTTAGTCATAGGGGCAGCAAAAGGTAGTTTAAATGGCTCATGTTCAATATCACCATGGCTGACAACAGAATCCAAAAGCATTGTCCTATGGATCCTATCAGGATGTGCAGTCCTGTTTAATCCCAAACTATGAACTATTATATCCATGGGTCAGCATCTGAAAAATAGTATCAACCAACGCTGTTGCTATGGCTATAACAGCCTATGCAACACTGGGCATCAAGGCAACATACTGGCAACAAACTAAAACTATTATCATACTTCTGTCAAATTTTGTTGTATCAACACCTGGGAATAGTGGATGCAGTTTTAATTATAGAACCTTAAGACGAGCTAAGGAGCCTAATGAAGATTAACTCATTTCAACAAATGTGTCTTGAGCATTTATTATGCCAAAGGACTGCCTTTGGACCCATGCCTGACTGTTTCGGATAAGAATATAGCTACATAACAGTTAAGTGAACTAGTAAGGAAATGTAATTGTGATTGCTTTGCCTTTTACTGTCTGGAAAGTGCATCACAAATTACGTACACATTATAAGCGGAGTTTGGAAGCCTTCTTTCATAAGTTCAGGGCTGTCTATATAGAACTTTCTGATTCAGTGTGAGATACGAGACTTTTTTCCTAAATGATAGTATATTTCTATTCTAGAGAACAGTTTGGCAAAATAGTAAATTTGAAGATGTGCATACTCTATAACCTAGCAATTCTACTCCTGCATATTAACCCCTAGAGAAAATTTCATGTAAATTCTCATATGTGTACAAGGAGACATATTACTATAATGTTTATAGCAGCCTTGTTTGTAATAGAGAAAAATGGGGAGCAAGCTAAATATCATTGGAAGAGACTGGATAGGTAAATTGTGATATGTTTATAAATAGAATATTATATAGTAGTGACATGTATATACCTGTGCCACACTTTTTCAACATGTATCAATCTTACATATTGAATGTTAAGTGAATAAAGAAATAGGATGATAATATTTAGGTAACATTTTAAAGCATGCAAAATAGTGTTATATATTAATTAGGGAATATGCATATGTAATAATAAAAGTATTAAGTAATGCATGAAAATGATCAAACACAAATTTAAGATAGCATTTACTTCTGAGAGGAATTTGAGAGAATTCCATAGGGGTTTTAAACTATATTGGCACTGTTTTATTTGTTGAGTTGTAGAGATTTGGCTATTTATTACATACATTTTTGTATGTCTGAACTAGTTTAGAAACATTTAAGAACTGGAAGAAAATGTGTCAAAATGTTGTTGATATTTGCATTTCAGTTGAGGTAAAATGGGAGTCTTTAAATACCATTTCCAGCATTCCCAATTTCCTACAATGAGAATATTTTACTTTAATCATGCTAAAGGAAAAAACTGAGAAACCATATATTTTTTAGAAAAGCAATAAATAGTTTCATATAAATTTTAGAAAATATAGACAAGTAAAATGAAAAAAATCTTAACAGTATAATTTTCTAGTATTTTTCCTATAAGTTTTATAGAAGTTAAATATTACACTATATACTGATTAATTTTTATTCTTATTTTTCCCACCTAATGTTATAAAATAAATATTTAACATATGGCACTGGTATTTTAAAAATTATTTTAAATGAAAATAAAAATAAATTATGTTATTGTACTGAATGTAAGAACATTGTTTTGCTCATTGTCTGGTATGCTGTCTTCTTGCAATTAGTTATTGCTTCTTAATGCATGAGTTTTAACAAAGTTATATTGTTCCTAGGTTTAATTTATTTGAATTGATTTCACAGATATCAGTAAATATTTTAAAATATTTATTGAGCAGTTATTATATGCTCAATCTGTTGATATACAGTAGTAGAAGATAAAGCTTTAAAATATATTAAATCTGAGGGGTTTTTGCAACAAAGTACTATTTTAATGCTATCATTCTTTTATCTAATTTTCCCTGGTTGCATATAGTGTGTGAATGGGATAGTGGAATCATGGTTTAAAAATGTGAGCTCTTTAGGACTTAATGAGTTGCTAGTAGTAGTAGAAGAAATAATAGGGGCTCATGTTATTTTACCATGTACTAGGCCCCATGACTTACAAGAAAATATAGATTAGTTCTTCTCAAACTTTAGATTGCACATTCATCCCCTGAAGATTTTCTGAAAATGCAGATTCTGATTCTTTTAGGTCAAGGATGCACCCAGAGTTCTACATTTCAACAGTCTCCCAGAATTTGCCAATACTGCTATTCTGAGGACCACACTTTTAGTACTAAGGATATAGACTACGCCTCACAAACTATGTGTGAAGAACTACCCTTAAAAAAAACATCTAATATATCATAGAATAATACTTTTTGAAAATGCAATAAACAAATTTATAGAAAGCAAAGTGGGGAAAATTATGTCTTTAATGTGATCTGTTTTCCTTTTTTTAATTGAGATATAATGACATATAACATTTTATTAGTTTCAAGTGTACAAAACGATTTGATGTATATATATTGCAAAATGATTATCACAGTAAGTCTAGTTAACACCCATCACCACACATAGTCACAAATTTTTTATTCTTGTGATGAGAACTTTTAAGATCTACTCTCTTAGCAACTTTCAAATATACAATAAAGTATTATTAACTATAGTCACCATGCTGTACATTACATCACCAGCATTTATATGTTTTATAACTGGAAGATTGTACCTTTTGACTCCCTTCATCCATTCTGCCCACCCCCCACCTTTGGCAACCACCAATCTGTTCTCTTTATCTATGAGCTCATTTTGTTTGTTTCTTTTTTTAAGATTCCATTTATCAGTGAGATCAAACGGTATTTCCTGCTTTGTCTAAATTATTTCACATAGCATAATGCCCTCAAGGCCCATCCATGTTGTCACTAATGACGAGATTTTCTTCCTTTTCATAACTGAATGATATTTCGTTGTCCTTTCATCCATTGGTGGCTTCTGTGTCTTGCTATTGTAAATAGTCCTATAGTGAACATGAGGGTGCATGTATCTTTTCAAGTTAGTGTTTTCATTTCCTTCAAATGAATATCCAGAAGTGAAGTTGCTGGATCATATGTTAGTTCTATTTTAAATTTTTTGAGGAACCTCCATACTGTTTTCCATAGTGGCTGCGTAAGTTTACATCCCACCAGCAGTACACAAAGGTTCCCTTTTCCCCACATCCTTGCCGACACTTGTTGGTTCTAGTCTTTTTGATAAAAGCCATTCTAACAGATGTGAGGTGATTCCTCATTGTGGTTTTGATTTGCATTTGCCTGATGGTTGGTGATGTTGAGCACCTTTTCATGTACCTGTTGGCCATCTGTGTGTCTTTTTGGAAAAATGTCTATTTAGATCCTCTGCCCATTTTTAATCAGATTGGGGTTTTTTTGTTTGTTTTTTGCTGTTGAGTTGTATGAATGTTTTATATTTTTTGGATATTAACCCCTTATCAGATATATATGATTTGCTATTATTTTCCCCCATTCCATGGATTGCCTTGTCATTTTGTTGATGGTTTCCTTTGCTGTACAGAAGCTTTTTAGTTTGATATAGTCCCACTTGTGTATTTTTGCTTTTGGTGTCAAACCCAAAAAATCATTGCCAAGACTGATGTCAAGGAGCTTACCCTTTATGTTTTCTTCTAGGAGTTTGATGGTTTTTCAGGTCTTATGTCCAAGTCAAATCCATTTTGAGTTAATTTTGTAGTCTTTTAATAAATATTTTTTAGGTGTAAAGTCAGGATGTTAGTTTAGGAATAAACTAAACTAACAATTTTCCTCAAAAATTTTATATATGTTGCCCTGTATTTTATAGTACAGTTTTTTAAAGTAGTTAATTTTGTAAAATACACGCTTCAGGTTTTTTTTATTATATGTAGCAAACACAAAATTTCTCTGCCAAATTACTTTAAACTGTTTCTGAAAGCTGCTTCTCTATACTTACCTTGTAGTTATTGATTGGTAGCAAACCATCCTTGGTCCGGCATCATCCACAGACTTTACTTACAGTGGGACTGACATAGAGTTTCAGAAAATTAGTGTCTTTTCATCTGTATGGTAGGTAAAATGAGTGCAAGCTATGTGGTGTCTGAGGGCTCTAAAATTTTACTCTATGTAACACCTGGATTCAGTAATTTATTTTTTGCTTTTCCTTTTTCAGTATGCTTTTTCCTGTAAAGCCTGGAGATGTTTTGATTTCTCTAAGTAGAGAATGAACTTTAACTTATAAAATACAGAAACTTTTCTACTTGTAAACTTTCAAACACAGCAAGGCTACAGGCTGAAGCAAAAGAAAATCAACTCTGATTGCTTCTAACAGATGGCATTAGCAGTACTTGGATAAATTTGTGAATGTGAGTGGCACAACTTAGAACTGAACCTGTGTGAACTTTTTTAGGTGATCCTCTGGGATCTCATGTCCAAAAGTATCTCATGCCATTGTGCTAAGCAGTGTTTCTTGTATCCATCATATTTTCTGAGGATCCTTTTGACTTCGAAAAGATTTCGATTCTCCCTCTGCTCCCACCCATGACAATTCAAGACTTGCTCTTCAGTCTCAGTTATGGTAATTCTATGAAACTACTTCTCAGCATTCATAAATAAAAAGTTACCTGGAAAGATTATTCATCCTCTTAAGAAAAAACTTAAGCTCTTAATTACATGCAAAGTTCTGTGCTGGTCTCTTTCGGGATCATAAAGAGGAATAAAACATTTTTACCCTTTAGGAATTTATGGATCTAGATGACAAAATCCATTTCTCTGTCAAGAAAATTCATTATATATTAGCACCTAGCCTGTTAAAGGATAACAGAACCTTAACATATTGAATATTAAGTAGCTTTCTCAGATGTAGACCTGATTCATTAACAGTAAACATTGTTCACTTTTCATTCATTCATTAAACTAACAAATTTTATTAGTCACATACTGTTTGCCCTTTAATGTGCTTGTCACTAGTGGTAGAGTAGCAAATGATACAGGCACAGTTCCTGCTTTCAGGTAACAGACTCTTGTATTAAGTCAACCCACTTGTCTTTTTCATAGGTGTATTTAACTAAGAGGCAATCACATTCGAAGATTTGTTTAAAAAGTATGGCTGTATTTATCTAGACATTAATTTTGGTAATTTATCATAGAAGTAAATAAAGAAATATAATAAGGACACTTTTTTCTCTTTTAAACTTCATTTGTTATTTCTGGTTACTTTTATTTCCATCTTACATCTCTTTGAGTTGTGACCACTCATTTATATCCAGGTCTCATCCAGAGATTTCTGGTGGCTTATGGGTTTTTGCTGATTCTACTGGCTTTGACCACTTAGAAGCTATAGGATTTCAATTCTTGATGTGAAATCTTTTGGCTCTTTGAATACCAAAATTCTCTGCTTACTTGTTCAATCCAGTTAGATAAACTAGTACCTTATCAGCCTTCTTTCTGCTACTTATTGGGTGTTCTATGGAAAACCTGATTGAACCTTTTTAATAAAGCCCTGCAGCATTTTTAAAGATCTGGCAGCTGAAACCTCCCAGCCTCTGTCATTTATTGAGCACCTGCTATGTATGCGCCAGCCATTATTCTGGGGATGTAATTGTGAAAAAAACAGATATGGTACCTGCCTTCTCAGAATTAGTAAGGCATAACAATCTCTAACTGAGATGATAATAATAATGGCTAGCATTTATTGTGTGCTACTATGTGCCAGGTACTTTTCCACTTGCTACATATGTTGCCTCCTTTAATCCTTACAACAATCTGTGAGATGAAGATAGTATTAGTATTACCTCTATTTTTTAAAATAAAATATCTGTTTATTTCAATGAATAAAAATACATTTTGCTCAAGTGAGATGATGTGTGTTACGGCTCTTTTAAAGTAAAAAGCATTATGCAAATGTAAAGCATTGCACAACCTGAGAGGAAAGTTTGCTTGTGAGCCTCCTCTAGGCTTCACCCCACATGTGTCTGTTTTATTGGAGAAGGAGACTGTGAGGCAGAGGCAAAGGCCTGGGAAAAGATGGATTCCATGGCAGGTGCTCATTTTGATTGGACTCCTCTTGTGTAATCTCTTCCATGTTGAAATACTTTACAGTCTCATTTCTGCCAGTCCAATTATTATCCCTATTTTACAGATAAGGAAACTGAGGCAAGAAAGATTACTTTGCCTCAGGTCACACAGCTAGTACGTGGCAGAGATGGAAATCATATCTGCCAGTCTGGCTTCCAAAAGTCCACATTTACCCACTACACCATACTGTGCAATTGTAAAAGATAATTATGGTATAATTTAAATGGATAATTAAATAGGTAATTTCAATAAGTGTGAGCAGTGGTATGATGGAAATGCTCTCTGCTGTGGGAGCACAGAATGAATTCACCCAATTCGGTCTTGTTAGAGTCAGGGAAGACTTTTCTGAGAAAGTAAATCTTTATTGAAAGAGCCTCCTACCCCCCGCTTTGTAACTGTTGAAAAGAGTATTTTAAAATAGAATTAGACAGTGGAGTTCATACAAAGAAATAGCAACATAGGTTAGAAAAACCATGAGTTTGTTCTCAACTTGGGAAGGTTCTCTGGTGATTATAGCTTATTTATTGCTTGGGTGAAATCAGTTTTTAAAATGAGCTACTTAAAAAACTAACCAAAGGAAACACTTCTTGTATTTTCAAAGAGACAAACCAGTGGAGAGTACTATTTTATAAATAATACTAGTTGCTCTTGTTTTGTTTTTGATAGAACAAAAGATTGGATTATGTGCAGTTTAGTTTAAAAATGGTAGCAGCTTTGATTACTTTGGGTCTGTTGTCATGATGTAGTGGGGATTAATGTTTCTAAATTCTGTACCATGAAAAGAGCATAGAGAAAAGCACGAAATGCGTTTTATAGAGCATCTTTCATAATATCAAAGCTTTTATGAAGAGTCACTCATTCATAGATGGGACTATTTAAGATTTGCAAATTAAATTGTAATTTAGATTTTAAGTGTAGAATTGAACAGTTTTTGTAATCTATGTGTCAACTGATTTTTATCAGTTATTAGTCTTTTGAGTGCTTTCCGTTTTTATTATAAGGCACGAACAGTAATTTTTTAGGGTGTATTTGAAAATGTTTTTGTGGTTAGTAGCATTTTTGTAGTTAGTGGCTAAAAAGCTACTATGATAGATGATTCTGATAGTATTGCTCTATTCTTCATAATGTAGTCTTTCTCATCTCTCATGTATAAAATTGTTATTTTTATTAATGGTTATTTTCATGGTGAAACCATTTTATAGAATTCAAGATCTTAATTAGGAGCCCCAGAGGGTGAGATTTGACCACCCCCTTTTATTAGCATAGTAATGCTCTATCAGTTTAAAATATGTACTGTGATAGTTCTGTATTTAATGATCTCACTGGTTTACTTCCTTGATATTCCAAAATTGAAATAGCATTCATTTATTTGTACCATTGACTGATCTACTTGGGCTCCATCTTAACAATTGCTTGCTTGGTTTTTGTTCTTTTCTTGTCACTCCAGCCCTTCCCTCAGGCCAGTCAACTTCTGCTTGTTTTCTCCAGCCCTTTGATGTTCTGGCTGGTCACTGCATTATTCTGCTTCCTTCCCTACTGTTCTGTCAGCCCTGTACTGCATTATGTTTTGGCTTTCTTTCCTTTTGCCTTTTCTACTTAAGGACATCCATGCTCATTTCCTAACTCTATGTGGTACTTAAGGAGTCTGCTGTTGAAACCCCGGGTCAGCTAACCCATTTCTTTCATTAAGGCTCTATTTGACATCTATCCTCTACTTAAAACTGCATGAATGAATACATACCTACATTCATAAAAATATTTTGTTACTCTGATTGCTTTAGATTTTTGTTAACTGTGGGATTTCTCCCCCAATTTATACACAGGTGGAAACTTTTGGTATTTTAATGTGGTTCTCATGTGGAGGGGTACCTGCCTATCACCTTTCTAGACTTGAGTTTTTCCTCTCTATATCTGGAAGAGATCTTTATTTCCGGATTGTCTGGGTTCTTGCTACTAGAACTGTGGTTTGTGGGCCAGTAGCATCGGCATCACTTGTATGTTAGAAATGCAGAATCTCAGGCTCTACTCAAGACCTTATGCTTCTTAATCTGAGTTTTCACTAGATTCTAGTCAATTGATATGAACATTGAAGTTTGCAGAAGCACTGTTCTAGGTATCATCCGGCTTGTTGACACATTAACATGCTGACTAATAGATACCTGTGTCCTTTTCTAGAACTGATCTTGAAGGTGTGACCTGTAGTGATCTTATTTAAATGTTTGCAAATTATTTCGTAACTCTTCATCTTGGTTCACCAAAAGTTATATATTCTGAGTATATATCATTACTACTGTATGGAAGCAATGACAAGAATAGTCTCAACCAGTAGTTAGGCCCAGTCTTTTAAGTGAGGTTTTGGTACATATTAGATATAAAACTATGACAAACGTTTGTAAGTCTGGTTTCTTTGTTCCTTCCTCTAGCATCAGTTTCCATCTGTGGATGAAGAACTCTCCCTTTCTTGCCTCTTGGATTGTTACTTTTCAAGAAAATTGTATGCACTAAGTTGAATTTTTGAGGAGTAGGCAAAAATATTCAAATTTCTATTTAATTTTTATCTTACATGAGTGAAATTATGTCTTACTGAAATTTGATATGTTGGTTAATAGTATATGAATGCAATTTATGAATAAAGAGACAAATATTGAGGGTCCATGTTCAAATCTTGCTTGTACATAATGAAAAAAGTTTATAGACTCCTTCTCTATGGTACAGTATGACAATCCTAGATTTTATGAGTAGACTGGGAAATAACCTTGTAGTACATTCTGTACTATACCCTGCAATATGTGGGTACACATGGATAAGGGACAGTACTTATTATTATTTTTGTATGGTTGATAGCAAAATAATTGTTGTGTTCTCTGACCGCATATTAATGGGGGCTTAGAGATAGATATCCTCTATACTAAACTGTACTACACTGTAACCTATGAAGTTAATACACTATATGTGTGTAATCATTTGATGATGCCCTAAAACTTAGATTTATTTGTATACTTGTGCTTTAGGAAATAGTTTAAGAAAACTTCCTTTTTATTTTTGTAGTCATAAAGGAAAAAAGTTCTTTTTATTGTACTTCAAGAATGAAGAGAACTGAGAGCATACAAAATTAATCTTTTATTATCCTTTAACATTCAAGTCAAGTGTGAATAATGTGGCTGACCTACAAACACATTTCTGTTGGCCTGTTTCTAGAGTAATATAGTTTAAAGATGATAAACAATATTCCAGTGAGTGTTTTGTAGGTTTCAATGCCTTGTTTTGCCTGAATGCCTAAGAATGGCAGTGGGAGGGAGTGGCAGAGAGAAATACCCAGATGAATGTGAGATAGCGGTATATCACTTAGCACTTCAAGAGTAAACTCCAAGGAGTGACCTTAGCTGGGAGCCATTCTCTTTTGTTTAATAGCTTCTGCTGCATGTGGGTATGACAGACAAGACTATGCTTGTGGTTACCAGAGGACAGCCTTGTGGTCATAACCAAGTTGTAAATGTCACTGAGATTCTTCTTGAATGTCTATCACATGTGTATCAGTGATTCTAAAGTAGATAAAAATGAAACAAAGGCTCATTTGGGAGTTAGCACTCCCAGAAGATTAGTTTTAAAACAGAGCAGCAGAAGGAGTTGTGACATGCATCCATAAGCAATTGTAGTGATTTGACAGTTATTTAGCCCTCAGTTCCTAGCCCCTTGGTTGAACTGACAGCATGCCTGCAAAGATAGTGAGGCCTGTTTCAGCCCCATTAATGTCTTCTTGAATGTTAGCCTGCAGTCTGGGTAATGATAAATGTTCAGTGATTGATGATTTTATAGGCCCAGGGGATTCTGGGTGGTTTCTGGTTTCTGTGAGCCAGAGCAGTTTTCTTTCTTGTTTTGGGCCTCTTGTAAGTTTTTCTGATCTTTACTAAGTTTTAAGTTGGCAGAAGGGTGTAGGTATCACCTATAGTTTTAATTAACTAGGGTTCAAAGCTTTGTTTAGAAACAATATGATTTTGGAGATGATGCTGTACTTGGTATGTGTAAGAGTGTAAGAACCAGAACAGTTTTTAATCTATAGAGCGTTTGTAACATTTATTTTATTTGTAAACTTTGGTGTCTTTATTCCTCCTTAGCTTTTAAAAAACTTGTTTTAGGAGAAATTTAATAAGAGCTATTGTGAAATAATAACGTTAGCTTTACTGTTTTCATGATGTTCACAATTTCATTTTTCAGACTCTAAGAATTTAAATCAGCTATTTTTGCTGTTTTCCTTTTTACATGGCTCTGTTTCCATAGGACTGTATCTTGTTATACTAGTATTAAAAGAAATGTAAACAGATCTTTTTTGCTAAATATTTCTTTGCCATTTAGGAAAGGATTTACTTCTAATGTATTGATTGTGGATTATTTTTAGTATTTTAAGTAAAACCGGTAGTTGCCTAACCCTTTAGTGGTAGGATATGGAGGCAGAAAAAGGAGGATATAGATAAACATTTTCCTAATGCATTACAACTCAGAAATATATTTTATTAGTTCATCCTTTTTTAAAAAATGATCTACAGAACTTTCCTTTTGGATGTAAAGAGATCATAGGGCTAATTTTCTTTAAGATCGATAAAGAAACTTTTTTGACTTTCAAACCTTAAAAGGAATAAAAGGAACACTCTGTTTAGTTTTTCAAGTAGTGAACAAGGAACTTGGTTAGGAATGACCATTGGTAAGTCTGTATATTAATTAGATGAGTGTCATTAAGCTCAATTAGCAGGACTGCCAAATAATCTCTTTAATACTCTGGTCTTTTTTTTCCCCTAGGGTTTTGCAGACAGCCCTCATTACAGTGATCACTTGAATGACAGTCGATTAGGGGCCCATGAAGGCTTGTCCCCAACACCTTTCATGAACTCAAATCTGATGGGTAAGTTGGCAATTCTCTCCAAGTAGTCTTCACAAAGCCTCTTTGGTCAGAGACATTTTTTATCTCCTTCTCTAGGAAGGACATCTAAGTATCTAGAAGAAAGTTCCTGAATTTCTAGGGACATTTGGGCTTTCCTTATTCAGCTCAATTTGAGGAGCTGAATTCAGAACATTCAGAAAGGTGGGCTCTTCTCTTAGAGCTTTATTGTCATTGATATCAAAAAAGGAAGTAGTAATGTTTTAACTGTCAGTTTTGGCAGTGTCTTTGTGATATCAAGCATTATGTTTTCTGCTTTCCAAACAGAAACACTTCAGAAACATTTGTAATTTACTATTTGTCTTAACAGTTGTATGTATGTGGTAATTAAAAATATGACAGCAGTGATTTTAGGCAGATTTTACTCATGTTGGACGGTATTTGTTTTGGCATTAGTTAATTAAAACTTAGTAGTACGCTTAGATGTTGCAGCATTTGTTTTAATTACTTGAATTCCTATTGGGGATTTTTAAAGTTTTGTTCTGCAATAGTAAAGTTGTACTTTGAAGGGTAGTACTTACCACCTAAACCTGATTATTTTATTTTGACAAAATCTTTAAGATTAGCCATTCTCTATATCTCCCCCTAATCCCTGCACAACACCTCTCCTTCCCCTCTCTCTTTCTCATATGAACTGATGATCATTTCAATATGAAATGATTAAGCCCAAGTTTTTTCTTTCCTTGAGTTTGAATGCTGTTCTTTTTTTTTTTTAAGTGATGATTTTACCTTTTTTGCAGAACCGATTCAAAAGAATCTCTGTTTTATGACATTACTTTTCCTTCTTGCTCATGCTGAGGCTGAGCACAGAAGCGTTATTTAATTTGTCTTACTGGTTGTAGGTGGAGTCATGTAAATATGACGGTTTGTGTGATTGACATTGATTTCATTACTTATTCTGTTTCTTAAGGACGTGACCTATATTGTGATCTTAGAATTGTCCTTTGAAGACACAGTCATGCTAATCTAAGTGGATTACCCAAATCCAAAATCCTGGTGGTCTGCAATTTCTTTATAAATAATCTTGCTTTGCACACTTTGTTTACTTCCCTTATCCTCTATAAAGTGTTGAGGAGACAGAGTCTGATATTCTAGTGTGGATTTTGCCTTAGGTAATTACCAGTTTAAAGCCAAAATCATGGAGTTTGACACAAGAGTAAAAAATCTAATCAGCAATAAAACTTGTGTTTAAAATGACAATTTGTTTCAACATAAATGCAAATGAAAATGCTGGTTTTATATATATTATCATTCCAGGTAAAAATCAGAATGAATTTTAATAAATTTAGAACAAAATAATTACTCGTGCATTTGGCTAGGAAAAACTTTCTAATTTAACTTTTTAATTTTTCATTGATTTTTACCATCAAAGTAAAACAGATATGACGTTCCAAATAATTTCCTTTTGTAGTATAACTTTTCCCCAAGTAGCATTTAATTTATAGTAAATGTGGTAGAGCAAGCTGTAGTCAATGTTTTTGTAATTTCAGATTGAACTAAGCTTCCTTAATTGAGGCTATAACTCTGAATTGTGAAATATCAGAAATTGCCCTTTTTTATATTTATGTTCTTACCTTTATTCTTAGCTCACAGGGATGACTCTTAAGCCCAGTAGAATGCATCGTTAGCACAGCTTTACACCAAAGTGACTGTTAAAATTGTAGGGGTAAGTGTGGGAGTTAAATGAAATCTAAGAAGTATGAGTGTCAGTTGCTTGCTCTAAGCAGCCCTTGACTAAAAATATTTCTGTAATTCAGTTTGAGGTAACATTTTCTTAGTTGGAGCACTTGAGAGCATATGTGCTTGTTGGTTTCTTCAGTGTACAGATAATTATTAGAATACTTTTAATAGTCATCCATACCCTGTGTATAAACTTAGCATTTGAAATTAAAAAACCTCAGATTTATAAACAGATTGATCCTTTCACAGTACAAAGAAAAAACTCTGCATTCATCTGAACTACATTGTACAGGTGCAGCTATATATTTTCATTTTAAGTTTTAGCTACCTAATCTTAAAAATGTTAATTTACCTGTAAGGAAAGGGAAAATAACCCTGAAAAGATAGGCAGATGTGTTCAAAAGGATTTCTCTGGTCATGGCAATAGCTTATTTGTTACACTTCCTTCCCTTTATTTTTAGTGAAAGTAATCAAATGAGGTATCTAACAACAGTTTGGTCTAAGCAATGTACATGACAATAGCTTGCTTTTGGAAATGCATGTCTCTTATATTGTAAAGCAGTTTCATACAGCAGCAGGCAATCCCACTTCATGTTAGTTGAAGTAATTGAACTGTTAGATACCCAAATCTGTGGGTTTATAGCATTCAGGAGAGTTGTAGTGGATAGATTCACTTTTCTAGCCATTGGTAATTTAAGGGAGTTTCAGGCTAAAAACCTATGTTGTTAAAGTGCAGCTGAGATGTGCATGGTGGTATTAGAAGCATTTGGAATTGTTGATACCTAATCACCATAACCGGTAACACTTCAGAGTAGTGCTGTGAATGATGTATACTCAGAAACTGTTAAAGCTAATAGGAAAGCAGTAACATATTTCATCCTTGCTGTCAATGTAAAAACACCATTAAGGGGGAAGGGGATCGTATGTCTAGGGAATGTTGTTATTTTGCGTATTATGTTCGGCCATAAGCACATTTGCCTGGAGAAATAGTGGATTATAAAGTGCCACTATCTTTCATGATGGAGCTCTCAAACACTTTAATGATTTTGCACATTGCAAAAATGAGAAATGTTATCTAACAAGGGTTGATAACGATTCAATAATGATCAATTTGCCACAGAAACATGCATTTCACTATTCATTTAGATATTTTGAAGTGTTTTACACAGAAAGTTAAGTTATTATCTTGGATCATTTAGTGTTTCTTTTTAATGAATTCCAGAATTATCCAGTTGACTTATCAGTATGGAAAAAGGGCTTTTCTTATGTTTCAAGTGAAATAAGTACATCCTTTTGGCACATCACTAAGTAATTAGCATAAAACAGTTCTGTACTCTATTGTAGTAAATCTGCAAAGCTTTGACAACAGCAATGAATTGAAGTAGTATCACGAAATAGTCTTATCTATTTCTAGCCTCTTCCAGCTTTGGTCCATTTTTCCACCCCGGTCCCCTTGTTAATTTCAGTAATATTTGCTTTCCTTTACCTGTTGTTGATTAGATGTATTTTTGGTGATGGTAGGATCAGTTTATTAATTGGACATGAAAAGAATTATTTCGTAGAATTGCCTTCCTTTGATTTCCAAGTGATTGTGAAATGAACTATTCTTATCTTTCTACCCCTCCATGTTTATCAAAGCTTTACTTGTTTTAGGCTGTGTGTGCATGTGTTGTCAACGGGAAATGTAAGGCAAGATATTACCTTCAATTTTCCTCTTTTCTAAGACCTTCACTGTGTTCCTTTCTGAGACCTGTTTTGCCTCCAGAGATGTTTTGTTAATATTTTTTCTTTCAGAGAGTGAAAGCAACATGTGGTGGTATAGGAAAAAATGCAGAGCAGAGAGTTAGGTGATCTGGAATTTAATCTAGATCCTGAAAGTAACCTTCACCTTTTTGATAGGATACTGCTGGGTAATCTTGAAGGTCTTCTGCAGCTCTAGAATTTTGTAATTCTATAATGTCATGTACCTAATATCTTTTACTCAATCCTGAAAAGGGCTACCACTAGAATTATAATTGCTATTTGGCAAATGATAAAACTAAGGCATGGGAAAATTAATTGTTTTTTCCTGAAATCACAGAACCAATAATTGGCAAAACTGAATGCAGAACCTATGTCTCCTGACTTCTAGTCATGTATTCTTTCCATTGGGCACACTAGGCATGTAAAGTACTTGTTTTCTCTGTGTGATGCTCCTAGGTTTTTACTAACTCAGCCTTTTCCTGAATTATAATTATGGAGACACTGGTCTTGAGAGATAACCATGAAAAAAAGTTTCCATAGTGACATAACTTTGGAAAGCATTGTATATCATGCGCCCATATACATATACATGGGCACATGATATGCAATGTGAAATTTTGAGTTTCTTGCATGAGATTCAGATTGTACTTTGGGATTTTAAAGACTCTGGAAAAAAAGGAAGGAAAAAGAAAAGCTTATTTATCTTTGTTCAGCCCATCACATCCCAGATTCAGATGACACACAGCAGCCTTTTTGTAAAAAGCATCGTTAGCCTCCAGGGAACTATTTTTCCATGGAGCATGTACTGGGAAATGCTTGTAGGTTGTTTTAAGGGAAAAATAAAAGCTAATACATGAAATTTCTCTGAAATGTGAAATAGCACAATGTTAATAATATTGCTGTATATATTTTTATAACTCATTTCAGGCATATTAGCTAATTTAACAGGTTGGGTCCAGTTGTTCGAGTACATTATTATTAAACCTCTGTTTATAAGTATTTGACTTATGAACAAACCAGCTGTCCTTCCATTGATGTTGAAGTCTATTGCTCAGCCCTCCCCTTCTTCTGTACCTCAGAGTTTAAAGGGCCCCTCTAGTAGCAGCTACTATGTTTTATTTTCATTTCATTGTGGATTACATAGGTTTCTATGGACTTGTCTGGGAATTTAAACCCAAATAGACTTTTTTTCTATATATTCAGTGTTTTAAGTGACCAAATTTCAAAGAAGACTCTTTTGTATACTTGATCCTGCCTGCACTATAATTTATGATTAATCCAGAAGTCTCCTAGAGTTAGAAAACATGTAGAATCACCATTCTCAGAATATCAAAGCACACTAGAACTCTGCCCTCAGAAGGTCTCTGACTTTGATGTACATGAAGTTCCTTTACTAGATGAGATAATGAAAAGTACTGTAATTGTGTTTAGAGGAAACAGTATGGCTTATTGTCTGGTTTAACAGTATTTCATAAGAATGAGCCCTTCATATTTTCTCTGATGTTTTATTAATTTCAAATCTCAAGAAAGGATATGAGTTATATATTCCTTGATCTGCATTCTCTGATCTTTGTCTCTTACAAACACAAAATGTTGACACTGGAAGAAACTTGAATGAAAGAGACCTAGTTGCCATTTAAGAAGCCACAGCCAAGAAAAATGAAATGAGTAGTTAGTTAGGAAACATAGACCCAACCCTCTTGATTCTAATTTAGCTCACAGCCCTTCTGCTACACTGCTTTTTTTCTTTTTTACCTCTCACATTCAACCATTTTCCATTTGCTCCTTTTTTACATTATAGCTCTTATATCTTGTCTTCCTCCTGCTACTGCTTAGACCCTCATTAACCAGTCTGAATATGTTCCTCCTTCTCCTTCATGTACCCGTTCATCCCTTTATTCTGCCCTTAACTGTGTGAAAATACTGTATGGCAGAATATATAAGTGAACGAGATTTGGTCTTTCTTTACACACACTACTATTTTCGTATGGTGGGGGAGGTAATTTCAATAAGTATTATAGATGGTAGAATGAGTGATACAAATTGTTGTAGAAATTTAGAAGAGATTAACTTAAGGCACAGCCAGAAGTGATCAGGAAAAATTTTATTGTGGAGTAGTATTTAATCCAGTGTATTAGTCAGGACTCTCTCTCTGACAAGTGACAGTAATTAACTTAAGCTATGTTCAATAAAAAGTGGTTTATTGACTCATATCCCAGACAGCTAGGAGTAGATTGATTTTAGGCATGGTGGATCCAGGGATTTAATGTTATCCCGTCTCCCTCTTTCTCCTTAAAAGTGTTTGTTGAGAGAATGAGATAAAATTGGAGAGACAAATTGGGGCAAGAGGAGATTTGAGAAGTGGTGCAGTGTTCTTGTCTCTTTCTCTCTACTTCTGGATCCTTCACTCCAACCTTTTTTAATTGTTCTAAATTGTCCTTTCTGGCTACCATATTACAGGATACCTTATTCCTTAGTGGTTTGGATTGTTTTCTTTCAATGCAAATATGCATCTTATTTATAATACTCTTTCTGGCAACATCATCACTTTCCATGCCCCTACCCTGCCTCCACAACCTGAGAAGCAGCCTCCCTTGATGGTTAAAATGACTTCTGATAGCCATTCTTTGTGAAGCCATGCCTGTGAGCCAGAGATGAGCTAATGGCTTCTTTTCTACCCAGTCTGGGAGAGACCAAACGAGTCCTAGTGCCTCACTTTGAAAGAGATTCCCGAGTTTCAAGAGCACTCCTGTATAGACTCAGGTCACTTTTATTTAAGATTAATTAGTCCTGGCGTGAATTACTTAAAAGAGTTACTTGGAATTACTTTTAAAAGTTGTCAAGATTTCAGAAGATAGAGGGAAAAAAATGTTTGGGGCTTTATTTTGAAAATTAGAACTAAAATTAGAAAGTAATATTAATTAAACAAACAATAATTTATGTCATCCACCAGGTCTTAAGTGAACAAAGAATGAATTAATTGTTGAGTTTTTGGGTATATTTTTTTCTTCATAAAATTGTATGGTAATATAGAAATATCTTTTACTTCACATTTGAACCTTGTTGATTTTCTCTTTAGTTATTAACTGACTAACTCAGGTCCTGCTCTGTCAATAGTTTTTGTGTTTGATTACATGGTTCTTTTACATGATTTTAAAGGACTTCATAAAATTTTGAGTCTTTAAATGATATTCAACTTTCATTGGATTTCTTTTGTATTTGTTTTGTATGTTGGCATATTTAGCAAGAGATTCACCAACACCACCATTGACTCTGGCCTGAGATAGCCACGCTATCTGTGAGGGATGTTTCATTGGGATTTTTTTTTAAGTTATCTAGTCATTTGTCATGATGTCACACATTGGCTTAACTCTGCAACCTTGCAAACTGGTAACTCTGTGGACTCATATAAGGAGGACCACCTATATGTATATTTTTTAATATATTTTTTTAATCATTTACCCAGTCCATTTGCTCATCATCACTTGTGTGTATGTGCTTTGTGATCAACAGTAATCTTTAATGATCTTCACAGTTTTATAATGGATCAGTGGATGAGTGGTTCTTCCTTGAATCTTCCCATTGTTTGTGTCTAACTCTAGCCAAGTGAACGTGAACTCTCAGGGTATTCTGAGTTCTGCCTGTAGTGGGGTGGGTGACGGGCTGTGGCTGCTTGGTTACTGAAGTACAAAAGAATGATTTTTTTTAAAGGAACTTTTGTAGACTTTACAGTTTTCCTAGATATGTATAATCTCAGAAGCACACCATGGCACACAGTTGAGAATTTGGGCGCTATTTTGATTAGGAAAAGTCCTAGAGCAACATTATCAGATAATGCCTTCTATGTGGTATTATTTCAGATTCACTGCTTATGGTTATAATGATGCATTTATCATTTACTATATGTTTTTGATTGTTTTATTAAAAATAAATGCTTAAATACTAAATTCTCATAGAATGTTCCAGCTTGAATGATCTGAGAGTTCATCTATGTGGTTCTCAGTTGGGGGCATTGAGAAGTATACGATTGTCATAAAAACTGAAAGTAGGGGGAGGTGTAACTGGTACTCCTCATACCCTGGAAACTCTGGAACCTCTTTCAGAATGAAGAGTTCCCCAGTACTAGCTTGGTTAGTTGTCACAATCTTTATGCAAATTTTTATTAGCCACCAAATAAAAGTGAACTTTTTAAAAATCTGAAAGCATATCTTGAATTTTTTTGTTTAAATTGTAGAAATGTTATTGTTGGGAGGTATTCATGGCATTTTGATCCTGCAGTTGTACAGGTTTTGTACTATGTTGCTATTATTTAATAAGCTTCACATTTTAGGTGAAGCTTCTCAAACGACTGTTGCTTATTTTGAGTGTCAATCCACCATTTTTGTAATCTCCTTCATGTCTCAGATCTCTTTTTTTCTTACAAAATCAGCTTTTGCTTTTCATAACTCACATTTTCTGTGACTTCCAGGTTGGTTTTGTTTTGTTTTGCTGTTGTTATTGGGGAGTTTGTTTTTATGAACAGTAGAACTTACCATTCTACCTGTATTTTAGGGCTTAAATATGAGTTTTTAGACATATATATGCATATGTATGTATATTATGTATTTACATATATATGAGTTTTTACATAATTTCTTCCTCTTGAAAAATGTTTTTGGCTATTTCCATATGCGTGGTGTGGTGAAGTATGTAGCAGTCATTCTTATATTCGTACTTGTTTTTCACTTTGAGAATACCTCTAGAGGATTGTCAGACTCCTCAGATTGTGTGAAATTTCTAGGAAGTCACAATTAAATGGGAGTAGAGTACCAGGCCACTTCATAGCAAATTAAACCAATTAGTTTATTTATAGTTAAAAATTTTATTAATTTCTATTACATACTTTTCTACACTGGTCCCTGAGATGAGGGGTCAGCAAACATTTTTGCAAAAAGCCGGATAGTAAATAGTTTAGGGTTTACAGCCCAGGAGGCAAAATCAGTGATGTTATATAGGTACTTATATAAGCATTTAAAAATGTAAAAACCTATTCTTAGCTCATGGGCTGTAAAAATAACAGTTGGTGGCCTGGATTTGCTCTGTAGGCTGTTGTTTGCCGATCTTGTTCTAGATAATTTAACAAGAGTACTTTAAACAAGTAGCAACCCTATCAATTTGTTGAAGAGGTAATAAATCATATATGTGAAATTCTGTGGAATATACCAGTATTATTTTGTGTTTCTGTTTTGTTTTGTTTTGTTTTTAATATCCAGACATGCTGAGTGGTGGTGGTGGTAAATTATTTGTAAACTTTCCAGGGCTTCATTGCCTTTATATAGAATGGTAAGTTGCCTATTTGATGAGTTGTTTTCCTGTTGTTTTTGTCTTCAAATATGATATGGATAGTTGGCTTTCTAGACAAATCTCAAATTTCCTTCATCTGAGATCCTGTTATTCCCTTAGTTTTCTATAATCTGAAATTTAAAAAAAAAAAACTCTCAAAATAGCAATATAAAAGTGTAGCTGTAGTGATTTGAAGTACCACATTAGGAGGGGGAAAGGTGAAAATTAGGTGACTCAGTGGCAATGTGGCAGTGCGGCAACTCTGTAGAGAGCAGTCTTCAGAGAATAGCTGTGGAGAAGAGTCTATAGAGAGAATCTGTGATGAGAGGTTAGCTTGAGAGTGGCACGATCATCAGAAAAGTGTACTGTTGCTTTAGGGAGAGTCTTACTCCCAACTTGGGAATCTCCCCAAAGAGTGTATGCAATAAAAATATAACATTTTCTAGGCTTGTATCTGAACAGTTTTTGTAAGATAAATGTAAATTGTGGATTTTTGTTGCAGTTCATAGAATGTATATTTTAAAAATTTCCGGTATAGTGCTTAATGGTTGGTGTTTGAGAAATGTTCTGATTTGATATGCTATTCATCTTCAATTTAAGCCTCTCTTCTATCTGAAAGATTGAAGAGAAAATGTGGTGCTATATTTGTTATGATAATTTTTATAAATTTTTGCTCAGGTTTACATAAAATGACATATGCTCACACCAAAAAATTCTCATCTGCTTTTTATTTTCCTTTCATACAAGCTAATGGATTTCAAAGAAATTAGCTTATGTTGTCATTTAGTGACGACATTGAGTGCGGAGCATTTTTACTCTTAATATGCATGCATGCATACGCATTTTTATCTTTAGACAAGATAGGAGCACATTAAGTATAGGCATTGTTTTATTTAATTTTACAGTAAGGTGTCAATTGGGTGCCTTTTAAAAATTATCTTTAGGTCTTTTACATAGTTACTGGAAAACATATCTTCAGGTACTGGCATAGTAGCAGGTGGCTGCTTGAAATTTACTTTCTCCCTAGAGGTATTGGAAGGATATATGTATTTATACATTCATAATTTTTATGTTGTTGTATGTATCCTCTATATCTGTTTATATCTCTCTTTTAATCTCTCCCTGATTCTTTTGGTCAACTTGCTGCATCGAACAGTTTTAGGATGTTGCAGCTCATCTGAACTTCCCAACTGTTTTCTTTATCCAGTGTGCTTTTAACTTTCCAATTTACCATGATACACCTGGTGGAAGGAAAACAGTGCCTCACACACACTTATGCAGATGAATTTATATACCCATTAAAAAGATGCGTCATATCTCTACTTAGCTCTGCCAGTAAAGAATTTAACCTAAGGAAGTGATTGAAAATTTACATTGGGAATGTAAAATGGTACAACCATTCTACAAAACATTTTGGCAGTTTGTTATAAAACTAAACATGTGATTACCATACAACTCAGCAATTACACTCTTGAATATTTATCCCATAGAAATGAAAACTTATGTTCCCATAAAAACTTGAATATGAATATTCATGGCACCTTCATTTGTAATGGCCAAAAACTGGGAACAGTCCAAATATCCTTCACTGGATAAATGGTTAAACAAACGGTGGTACACTCATACTGTGAAATACTATTCAGCAATAAAAAGGAGTGAACTGTTAATCATTGCAGCAGTTTAGAGTGATCTTGAGTGAATTAGGCTGAGTGAAAAAAAAGCACTCTCAAAAGATTATATACTGTATGATTCCATCTGTTTACTACTCTAGAAATGGCAAAATTATACAACAGATTGTTAGTAACCAGGGATTAAGGAGACACGTGTAGTTATAAAAGAGTAACACAAAGGGATCCTTGTGCTTATAGTACTGTTCTGTATGATGATTGTGGTGGTGGATACAAGAACCTACACGTGTGATAAAATTGTATAGAACTAAACACACACATGCATGCACACACAAATGAAAAACACTGGGGAAATCTGAATAAGATCAGTGGATTGTATCAATGTCAGTATTCTGGTTGTGATACTGCAAGATGGGGGAAATTATGTAGAGGTTACCCAGGATCTCTCCATTATTTCTTACAACTGCATGTATATCTACAGTTATCTCAAAAGAAGAGTTTAATTTAAAAGTACATATACAAATAGATAACTGAATATATAAATAAATTAATTGAAGGAAGTTAAAAATTGCAGGAGAGTAGGTTATGGAATGCAGGAGGGAAGAGGATGTGCAGAGATTATTTTTCTAGAAACGTTTCTAATGGAAATCTAGACCAAAATAGTCACCCTGGGGCCTATTAAATTCCTGAAAGTCCATGTATTTCAAGGCAAGAATGTCTCTTGAAATTTTATTTTTAGGAAAATGTACAACTCTAATAGGTGATATTAGCAAGTGAGAAGAAGAATCTTTTTGTCAACATTTGTCCTTCACTTTGTGTGCGCAGCAGTATCATATCTTTGGGCAATAGGGAGTGGGAAACATCAATGACCAGAAGCCTTATGTGTGTTCTTGAGAACGTCTAGGAAGTGAGATAATCTGTGTTTCAGAATTGAGTATTTACATGGAAAAATATTAGCAAGAGCGCAGCATATAAACAGTGGGTGCCTGGGGTAAGGGAAAGATGGTCAGCATGTAAGAGAAAAATATTAGCAGGTCTCAGAGTTCATTTTTTAGTGATAAACTTCACTTAGGGCTGATCCTTGTCACCTTTCTTCCCCTCTACAGGCAACGTAGAAAGGTTCAACAACAAATTTTGCCTGGGCCTATACTCACTTTTATTTGAGTGAGAAATGAGGTTTGAGGATTAGGTTGACTACCATTTATAATCTCAATTAGATGTGAAAAATTCCCTCCTCTCCCCTAAAATGCTAATCCTACTTAGGAAATTCTTCTGCAGTTTTCAGTTTTTTTCAGTTTTTCACTAGTCACGAGAATCTAGCTCTATAGGAAAGTTTGAGAATCTAGGTGAGGCTATTCTAGTGATCCCTGGGGTTAGGTATTTTAGGCAAACAACTCTTTATAGGGAGTTATGGCTTGGAGTCTCTTGAGGTAACTGGAGGGAGAACAGGAGAGGGTTCTTAGAAATAGAGCTGAGAAAAACAAGGAGGCTAATTCATAACTTCCCCTTAGATTTTTAAAGATTCACGTAATTTGTCAAATTTTCTCTAAGCTTTTAGAAAGTTCTGGCTTTTAAATATGGGTACAAAGAGCCAATAATAAATAAAAATATACTTGTCTCTGTTGTCAAAAATTTTGTCATTTGTGAAAAATAAACGCTTTAATTGTGGATCTTTAAAAATCATAATATACCATAGTGCATTATAAATTTAAAATTTTTAGAAATATTTTTTAAATGGTTAGTATTATGAATGTGGATGAGTCTTTGGGGGCAAATTTTTTGTATATGGGAAAGCTGAAGTAAAAACAAACAAACCCTTACTTAAAAAGAAGTTTAAAATGAAGTGGCTAAATCTCAAATTTCCCTTTTTGCTTCAATGTGTCAGTTAATCTGGCTGTGGGGTATATTTATCTCCTGTGAAGCCCACTGATGCATGCAAAGCTGAGCAGAGCACAGTTTTCCCCAGTGGGTCTTCTTTCTCTGGGCAGTTGTAGCTGTGCTTCCGTGTGTGGGGTCAGCTAGGGAAAGCTAGAAGGGCTAAGATGTCAGCTATCGTAAGGGTACTAAGATCCTATCTTAGGAGGAAAATGGGACATCTGATCTTTTAAAAAATGTATTTCTTATTTCTTATGAGGCGGTTAGCTGGAAGCATCACAATAATTATTAATATTGTAAATAGGACAATCTGTTAAATTCTGTGGTATTTAAATAATAATTCTATAATTCTTTGTAGTTAGCTTATGCTTTCCTGTAAGAGTATTATAATTTGTTTGTCTTAACATTAAATATTTTAACTTATTGTTATATTTAGTTAGCTTATTCTTGTATTTAGTGTTTTAGGTTTTTGAAATGAATATTGAATACTATTGTATACCACAAATGAATAGAAATTGTCAAAGGCAGGTTTCTTCTTAAAAACTGTTAAAGTTACAAGATTTATTTATTGTCATTAAATATTCTCATTTAATTCATTTACACATTACCAGAAATCACAGTGGTACTTAAGTCAACCGTAAAGTGTTCCTACTCGATGCAAATACACATGTAAGGTATCTAGAACGCAATCATTTGTGAAGGAGCAAAATTAAAGAGGTTAGAATGGCCATCGAGCTGTATATAATGGATGAAATAATATTTTAATTCAAGATCCAATTGGTCCTGATAGTTCTAATGAGAAAATATGTAGATCATTTAGTGTCATAAGAAACCAGACTATGGAAATTTGGAAAAAGTAAAAATGATTCCTAAATTACCCAGCAAGTTGTAAAGATGTAGCTTTCTCAGCATGTGTACTCATGCTAGCATAACAATGTATAATATATCTGATTAGTGTCATAATGGATTGCCTTGAAAGATAATTGTTCTAAGGGTCAATAAAGAATGCAGTAGGAAAGATTTAATTAACATGATCAATTTAGGTTCAAAAAAACCCAGGATTTTGTGTTTATCTGATTATTAAGATTTTATTTTAAAGAATTCTATTTTAAAGCATTATAAGTGTCGGTAGGGAAAAGGACCATACTTTTGCCTATGAAAGCACTGGCAGGATAGAGTAGTATTGTCACAAATAATGTGAAATTATAAAATACTGAATCTTCTTGGCATGTGTTAATAGTCTCTGATCTAATGTGTATGATGTTTTCATTTTTAATACAGAATCTAAACAAATGCTTATGCACTTGAGAAACTGGAGTCATCTTTTCACAGAGTCCATTTTCTCTATGACTAGGCTCTTAGGAATTTGGTTGAAGGTTGGTTGGTTTGTTTTTAATTGGTGAGAGTGAGACTTTTGTATACAGGAAAGAAAAGAATGCGAGGCTAGTAATGTAGGCTGCTGCCTTCTGTCCAGTTCCACAAAACCCTTTAATGTAAGAGGCTCAGTCTGTCTTTATAAGGTTGTTCAGGCTGTACCTAGACAGGATGGATACATTGGCTGTTGAAAGCTTAAAATGGACTTGGTTCATCTTGTACAAATGAGAAAACTGAAATGTTAAAATTGAGATACTTGGAAGCCTTACCTTCAGAATATTCCCAACATTTATTGAGTTATTAGGGGAAAGGGAAAGAAATTGATGTGATAATAGGAGATTCAGGTTGCAGTGTGTAGGTTACCTGGCTAAAATCATGAGCAGAAATGTAGAGTTCCAGTGAATGAGGAACATGTTTGTATTCTCTCTTTTGTTTTTTTTTTGTAGGTTGGCCCTGAGCTAACATCTTGTTGCCAATCTTTTTTTTTTTTCTTCTTCTTCTCCCCAAAGCCCCCCAGTACATAGTTGTATATTCTAGTTGTAGGTCCTTCTAGTTCTGCTATGTGGGACGTTGCCTCAGCATGGCCTGATGAGAAGTGTCAGGTCTGCACCAGGATCCAAATTGGGGAAACCCTGGGCTGCCAAAGCAGAGCAGCACAAATTTAACCACTCTGCCACAGGGCCGGCCCCCTACATTTGTATTCTGTCCCGGATGGAGTGTGCCCGATGTTATTCTCATGAATAGGGTCTTGAGATGAAGGCGCATTTGAATGTTCTTTCTTTTCTACCTTGCTCTGATCCCATTCTAGCTTTTTCGTTTGTTTTAAAAATGGAGCTTACCTGTGGCAGAACTGGTTAGGGCTGAATTGACTTACTTCTTGTTGGTTTCTTGGTGGAATTTCTTGTTATTTCACCTTGGAGATGGGCATGGAGCAGCTGAATCCCAGTGAGTTTCAGGCCAAACTCTATGAAAACATAGTACCTGTAGCTTTTCTTAGGGATTTGTTGCAGGCATAAAAAAGAAATTTTGGATTCACTTGAGATCGTGGCAATTGCTTACCCTCCCTAAAGCCTGAGAGAGGTAATTTAGACCTCTCTGTTTTGGTGTGTGCTTGTTGACACAGAACTGATCAGTAGACCTTGATAAGATTTCATAGTTTCACTGTGTGAGGTAGAGGAATTGATAGGTTTGGTTTATGTTTCTTAGAAAATAATAAACACTTTGTAAGTGGGGAGAGGGCCAAAAGAGAAGAGTTACTAAAAAGTGGCATATGAACAAGGGGCCAACCCCTCTCTCCTCTGCTTCTTTTAGATACCGGAAAGAAAGAACTAATAACCTTCCGGATGATCACAGGAATATACCTGGAGTATAGTTTATATTTTCTATAATGTAATTTAGAAGGTAGGGAGATCCTCTACTGTTCCGCACATCTTGGGAAGGTAGAAATGAGGAGTTGTACTGGAAATTTTTCAGTCCAGAAACGTGATCCTTCTGACAGCTGACGGCTCTAGCTCCCTAGATTTGAGTAGGAAACCCTGGGGCTGGGAATGTCCCCCACGCTAGACTAGCCCTGTGACCTGACCTCATTAGAATTTTCAGGTGATCTGACTTTCCAGTGATCTGACAATAGTGCAAAGAAACTGAGCTTCAGGTAGCTTTTTTAGGGATAGGCCCTAGGTTAATAACCCTGTGCCTGAAGGTGGATGACTACTTTAGCAGATAATTTGGAGGAAGGAATACTACTGCTTGGAATACCCTCAGCTATTTGTCGTGAGTGATTGTGCATGGCCAGGCTGCAACTTGATCTCAACAACTGTTCAGATACAGAGGAGCTGCACAAGGGCAGCTTAGATTGCTGTATTCTAGGAGTGTAGCAGTTGAGGTGCCCTTCTTTCAGCAAGGCCTAGGTGGCCTTGATTTTCTGTGGAAAACCAGTGGACAGGTAATTCATTTTTATGAAATTTATTTGGTATAGCACAAGTTCTAATAGTTTTTCTTGTAAGAATTTTAATACACCACCATCTCTTCATATTTTACTGAGTGCCTTCTATATGTTAAACACTGTGCTTGAGAGTATGGGAAATACCAAGTTGAAAAAGACAATGTTCTTTTCAAAAGAACTACTAGGGACTGAGACTTTATACTTAATAAGCTTATAGTGTTATAAAAATAGAATATTGTCTAGACATTAAGTTCCAGATTAAGCTGTGGGAAGACAGAGCATTTGATTTAAGTGGGAGAAGAAAAATAAAATTCAAACTCATTTAACTTAAACATGATTTTTAGTTTGAATACTTTTTTAAGTTTTCAATTATGAATTTTGCTTTTTCATGACAAGAAGCTATCATAGATCTCTCCACATCATTGTCCTTTGTGCCTTGCCTACAGGGTAAACTTTAGGATCCTTAGCATGGCACTTATTAAGGACCTTCATTTTCTGGCTCAAGCTTCATTTTTTTACATCAGCATCTTTATCAAGTACTCTTCACTCCAGTCATGTCCTAGTGACTCTTTATTTCTAGAACTCTCATTCCTTTTACAGTTTTTTGCTTTGCTGAATGACATCAACTTTCTTCTTATCCATCAAGGATCAGCTCACATTTGACATCTGTGACTTAAGATAGAGGCAATCACTGCCTCTTTTGTACTTCCTTAATGCTTTGTGCAACTTGCTGAGTAGTATAACTTTTTATCACCTTTTATCATGGAGAGTTGTGTATACCTCTGTCTTTTTCTGCTGAGCTGTAAATTCCTTGAGTGCTGTTCTCTTTATTATTTATCTTCCTATCCATATCTTTTAGTATATGCCTGAAATATAGCAGTACCCAATAAATAATTAAGGTGACATTTCTTGAGTGGCTCTCCCTCACCTTTCAAGAAAGATGTACTGTAGTTCAGGGTCTTGTATGTTAGAAGATACAGAACAATCTGTGAGAAACAAATTTAGAGATGAAGCTTGGCTGTGGTCCTAACCTTAAAATAGAGTCTCGGGCTTTGGTACTGACCTTCTCAATAGGGATAGAGGACTTTAGTGACTGGCTTAAATTTTCAGAACCATATTTAAGCCTAACAACTAAATTTATTTTTGTTATCTCTTTTTGAAAGCATATTTATCTCAGTAACTTAAGTATTACTTTTTGCTCTTTGACATTTGAACATATTACTTGATGTTTTTAGTTATTACTTCATCAAGAGCTTGGTACATGGGGAGGTGGTTATGGATGGCAGTCATCCCAGGGTGCTTTTCAGCCAGTGAAAAAATTATAGGCTGTGTAACCTACTGTAATGTTTACATAAACAATTAGGATTTTAAGTGGAGGTGGTGGTGGGATGGGTGGTGTGGAAAGCGTTAGCTTTTGTAAGCATTTTTAGAATGCATGAATTTCTCTCAAGATTGGTTCTAGTTTGACAAAATCTCAATATTGATCCTTCCCACTCTTCTTCCCAAATAGACATTGTTCTTGGTTTCATAATATAGTTGGTTGACTTTTAAATTGTTTTATATCTTTTGGTACCTTTATGCTTTGAGCTGATAAGTATGTATTGAATAAATGAGTGAATAAAAGCTGTTCCTTTTAAACGAGGGGTTTTTTTAATGCAAAGAGGAAAGAAAATTGCAAATTGACATCACGCATCTTCATTTTACTCTGTTTATATTTATGTTACGTGACAGTAAAAATAAAACAATTATCACACAGAATTAAATGTCTGATTGAGCTTGTTTAAGCTGAGAATTTTGTGAGCTTTCAGATTTGTTCTATTTCTGTGATTTTAGAAAGTGAAGATTCTTTGGGGATCCATTTGCCTTTGTAGGGTAGGTAATGGTTTCCGCTCTTTCTGTAACTGGAAAAATTAAAGAAGGTCGAAGGTTCCAAATTCTATTAAAAATTATAGTTTGATCACTGTTGATGTTCACAAACTTTAATGCATTTCATTTGACGTATTTATGAAATGAACTACATAAACAAATGAAATAGAGATGTATTTATTCTAGATATTAGCATCTGATCAAGGTAAATTAGAAATTCTACAATTTCTAAGGTATCAACATCACAATATGGTTTTGTAGTTATTGTGAAATTGGCAGTGACATCGGTAACATTGGCAACTTATAAGCAACTGGCTGTTCTCACCTACACACTTCTGTGGAATCTATTTTGAAAATACTCAGAACCTCGTTGAGATACAGATTATATTGGAAGAAGCTGTGACTAGAAGAAATGACTTAAAGGAGTAGGTCTGTAGGCAAATTCTTAGGAAAAACTGGTCTCTTTTTGCCTAAATTTTAATTTTGTTTCAGTGCCTTACATTCTACCATTGATTGGTTTGGGTTAATAAGCATAATCTGGGGGCCGGCCTGGTGGCACAGTGGTTAAGTTTGCACATTCTGCTTTGGCGGCCCAGGGTTCGCCGGTTCGGATCCCAGGTGCAGACATGGCACAGCTTGCCAAGCCATGTTGTGGTAGGCATCGCACATATAAAGTTCAGGAAGATGGGCTCAGATGTTAGCTCAGGGCCAGCCTTCCTCAGCGAAAAGAGGAGGATTGGCAGCAGATGTTAGCTCAGGGCTAATCTTCCTCAAAAAAAAAAAAAAAAGGCATAATCTATCAGAATGTTAATGTATTATTAAAACTTAGTCAAGTTGGATTGCTTAATTCGTAGGGGAGAAGTTTTAATAGAGAAAGGGATACAGTCATTTTGGAGTGTGATATACCATAGGTGACAAATCACTGCAGAGGTCTACAGTAGAGTTGAGCACCCTGGTCACCAAGTGAGCAGAGGGATGCTAGATAGTAGGAGGGGATTGTACAATCGGAGATAAGAGAACGAAGTTATACTCCTCCTACCTGTACTCAGAAAAGATGGAAGAAAATTTCATTTTGCTTCTCTCTTTTGTCCAATTCCCAGGCTACCATTTACACAGGACTTTACTGTGTTGGAATCTGTTCTCATTGTTTCTGTAACAGTGTCTCGTTTAATCCTCAAGAAAAACTTGTGAGATAGGTATTATTATGCCAGTTTTACAAATGCGGAAACCGAGGCACAATAAGATTAAGTATTTTCTTTCTTACTACATTAGTAGTGATAGGGAGATATTGCTCTCCTTCACTCCATAGTTTGTGCTTCTTAACGATCACACTATATTAATTCTGGGTTCCACATATGGACATTTTCTCATGTACAAATAAATCCCAGGTTCCTAATATAGCTGATTTATAAGTAACATTAGGGAACTCAGTGGTTCGTAAGTTATGTATTGCTTTTTACTCTGGTAGATATTGTTGCATAATATTTTCTAAGTATGGACTTTCTTTTAATAATTCTTTAGATGAAATATGAGAACTATAAGATCTTGTCCTCTGAGAGGTTACAGTTTAGTATAGTTTATATGATAATTGCCATTCTCATTTTATTTAGACTGCTGCATTATTTTATTCTCCCCCACATAATTTAATGGCTAGGAAACAGGTATTTTATTTAATTGTGATAGAGTAGTTGAGAAGAAGCCTGGGAACAGAATGATGAAGTGATTTATTAACAACTTTTATTGACTCTCTTTCTTGGGTGTGAGTTGATTTGAGTACTAAGTTTCCAAATTTCATCATTCTTTGGCATCAGTGTCAGACTGCTAGCCATGTAAATTTATTCTTTTAATGACAGTTTTATTTATGAGGAAAAATAGAACTGAAGTAGAAAACAGTGCTTTATGAGAACTTCAACTGCCAGTATCTTTAAATCCCATAAAATAAAAGAGGTAGGAAAAAAGTATATTGATTTCTTCTTTATAGTAAAAATCAAGTCTATAATTAGATATTATTAACTTTGATAAAAAATGACCTCTCACATTACTATAATTTTAAAATCTGCCTTGAATGAGCAAAACTTCTTCATTACTGTAGGTAAGAGCTGCTCTCCTGCAGCATGATTGATTTCAGACTACCTGGGTTCAGATTCTGACTCTGGTTTCTTTATGTTCTTTATATATAAATGAGGATAGCAGTTATACTTAAGTTAGAGGATTGGTTTGAGAATTAAAGGACATATCAGTGCAAAGAGCTTAACATAGTACCTGGCACGTTGATAGTACTCAACATTCTCTGTTATTGATAAATTAAAATCTATAATAACATTTCCCTCAATTTTGGATAAAGGTCATGTTATTTCAATTAGAATCCTGTCACTAGGGGCCAGCCCCATGGCTGAGTGGTTAAGTTCGTGTGCTCCACTTCAGTGGCCCAGGGTTTGCCAGTTCAAATCCTGGACGCAGACCTATGCACTGTTCATCAAGCCATGCTGTGGTGATATCCTACGTAGAAGAACTAGAATGACCTGCAACTTGGGCTTTGGGGAGATAAAAATAAGGAAGATTGACAACAGGTGTTAGCTCAGGGTCAATCTTCCTCACCAAAAAAAGGCATTAAAATAAAAAAGAATTCTGTCACTCTTAATATGAAAGCTGTTGTTAAAACAGTTGTATAATTTCAAAAGTGGTTTTATGGATCGCAAAAGTCACAGGAAAGCTTGTAGATATTTTTTAAAAGTTGTTTTTATTTTGTGAAGAGACCATATTCTACTGAGTAATCTGTCCACTGAAAAATAACAGAGAGGCATATTAAATAAACTTTTGTTGATAATTTTATTGAGTCATTTTTGTCTCTTGGTTTTATCAATTCTTGCAATGCAGAAGACTTATCTTGTATTCAGTACAGTGATCAATTTAATTGGCTCTGCAGTATTGGGGATGAGGCTGCTAGGCCAGGATGTATTTGGCAGTAGAGCAAGGCGAGCTTCAATGCTGATTATAACTCTGCCTCATCTCAATTGTGTTCTTTCTAAGTACAGACACAGCTTGGTCCCCTGGCAGTGACATACAGCAAACGTCAATAACAACCTTTGTAAATGTTAAATAAAAGAGCAAATTGAAGGGCAGTGATTCATTAGGAAAGAATTTTGTCTGAGCAAATTAATTCTTATTTCTGTTAACCCATGTTACAGAATCACTGACTGTCTCTTGAGTCTTTGGATGTGATTCAACTAGAAACTACACAGATGAAGGGCCTCTCTTCTCTTTAATGGGTGCTTTGGATTTGGGATACTTGCTGTTCATTTTGAAATATTTTGCTGTTCTTTTTTTCTTTTTCTTTTTTAATTATACTTTGACTTCTGGCCAATTTGATCAGCTTTAGACAGTGATGTTAACCTTAGTTTGCAGAGCACTTGCCAAAAACCTTCCTAAGTTCATATCTTCATTATAGATTTTTCAGTTAGTAATTGCAATGACCGTGTGTGTTTTACTTCCTCAGACCCACCTGCCTGGATTGGATCAAATTGCTAGTCGTTCTGCCTCTACAGCCTTACCAGGCAGATAGCCAAGCAGCCAATGTATTTTCAGATTTTTGTATCTAATGTGTTTTCCATTTCCTTTCCAATTTTTCTTCTTTTGCTCACCTAGTACAAAAGCAGCCTGTCTTTAAAGTTGTTAGCTTCCTAAAAATTCATTTTAACTGCTTCTTTCACTAGCCAAAATTTGAGTTTGCATATCTGTGTGTATACATAACCCTTGAAAATATTTTGTCCTTCCCTTAAGGACACTTAAAAAGAAATTCTTGAGATTTTCGAAACTGGCAATTTTTCCTTTTTATTAGGAGATATGACTGTATTACCTACCTAACACTGTCTCTGAATAACTCATTTGTTCTGTCATGTACTGTGATTGATTAATCATGAATTTGCAATTAATGAGGCACTATTTATTTCATGCACACCTCCAGAGATTTTTTTACTATCATCTACATAATGGACACTGTACAGTGCTGTGTTATTTTTGAGACTATCTAGTCAAATAATTGTAAACCAGCTAATATAATTTAAGTTCCTTATTTGTATTATTTGGACACAAAATCAAGAAGTAGATTATCTTTTCTTCCTCCCGCTTTATCTAACAGCCATTACTCCATATGGAAACTTCATAGTACTTTGGATTTTGGAATATTGTAATTCATAAGGGAATGGGTGGTGTGATCACAATGTCATTGATGTAGCAGACATTTAGTAAATACTCACCAAGTGCTCCCTTGTCACTCCTAAATAGGAATTAATTTCTTCCTCTTCTTTCCCATAGTACTTTGGATCTCTTGAAAAATAAAGTCAATTGTTTACATTACTACATTAAACATTTTTTAACCACCAACCTTGTTTCTGTTTCAGAACCTTAGTGAAATATTCAGTCACTTCTTGCCTTGAGTCTTAGATCTAAATACTACCTACCTGCTTAGTTAAAATTGTTTCACGTTTGCATGTGTTTTCTCACACTATTTCCTCTAATTGAAATGCTCTCCATGCCTCTCTTTGATAAGTAATTCCACCACTTCATTTCAAAACTTACTGCATTTCTACCATTTGCTAGGTACTATGTTAGCTCCTTGGATATACATTGGTAAGGAAAGCAATATGACCTAGACTTCCTGAATTTTCAACTCGTACTTTAGCTTTTCAAGGAAGCCTTGCCTGAGCTCCCATCTTGGACTCAATGCTCCTTTTCTCTGTGTCCATGGCATCTTGTACATATTATTTTGAAATTTGCTATTTGTGTGCAATTACTTTAGACTGGAAGTTTCTTGAGGATAAGATATCTTGATTCATTTTTTCTACCCTGGGCCCTGTCTGATACCTGATTTACAGCAGTGCTTAAAAATTGTTTTTTGAGAGTTTTTTTTTTTAAGATTTTATTTTTTTCCTTTTTCTCCCCAAAGCCCCCCAGTACATAGTTGTATCTTCTTAGTTGTGGGTCCTTCTAGTTGTGGCATGTGGGATGCTGCCTCAGCATGGCTTGATGAGCGGTGCCATGTCCACCCCCAGGATTCGAACTGACGGAACACTGGGCCACCTGCAGTGGAGCATGCAAACTTAACCACTTGGCCATGGGGCCGGCCCCTGAGAGTTTTTTTCAACTGTAGATAAATTATATGATCCCTATCATTGATGAATTCTCATGACTTTTAGCTCTCTATTTGTTTTGGCTTGTATTATGATTATTTGCATGCATATCTGTCTTTCCCACTAAATTGCCAGCTTCTTGAAGAATACAGTACTGTCACATTTATATTTGTGTTCCCCACCATACCTAATGCTACACATAATAGCTGTGAGAATGACCCTTTGTTTTTGCTAATTGTTCACTCCTGTGCGAGCCACCTGAGTGAGCAGTCAGATAGCATATGGGGAAATGGGGTAACTTCTGTAATGAGAGACTTGAAGAGCTTAGTTGTTAAGTGTGTTCAGAAAATACCTGCAATCTCTGCTGTGCAAGTGAGCAGATACTGAAAGGTAATCTGGAGCAGCAGTTTTATGGATGTCGGTTTTTGAAACTGGAAGAAGTAACCTTCATTAAGCTGTGGTCTGGAGCTGACATGAGGTCCAGAGGCTAAATAAATGATGACATCTACCAATGAGGTTACATGACTGACAGAGAAGCTGAGCTCTCTCTTCTAGTCTAGGACAAAGATGAAGCTTGACTTCACAGATGAGTAGAGCCAGACTTTGTTACTACTTACACAATACATTTCTGGTGACTGTAGCTAAATATGAACTCACTTCATTCTGAAATTAGAGCAATTCCATGAGCTTACCAAATTCATTTGAACATTAGTGCTCTTCTTTGAAAAGGATAATGTTTTTGGAGATGAAAAACACAATGGAGGAGATTAAGAAAAATCTGGCTCTCTGAACAGTAGGGCTGATAATATGGAGGACAGAATTAGCAATTTGGAGGATAGGAATATAGAAATGCTTCAGATAGAGGAGGAGAGAGAAGTAAGACTAAAAAGACAGGAAGAAACTCTCTGAGAAAATATCTGACTCAATTCAGAAATGCAACATAAGGATTATAGGTATCCAAGAAGAAGAGAAGGAGAAGGTGGCAGAAAGCCTGTTCAAAGAAATAATGGCTGAGAACTTCCCAAACCTGGGGAGAGAGCTGGAAATCCATGTGACAGAAGCTAATAGATCTCCAAACTTTATCAATATAATAAGACCAACCCTAAGGCATATAGTAGTCAAGCTTGCAGAAGTCAAGGACAAAGAGACAGTATTAAGGGCAGCAAGGCAGAAGGACATAACCTACAAAGGAACCCCCATCAGGCTGTCAGCAGATTTCTCAGTAGATACCTTACAGGCTAGGAAAGAGTGGAATGATATATTCAAAACTCTGAAGGAAAAAACTTGGAGCCAAGAATACTCTATCCAGTGAAGATATCCTTCAAATATAATGGAGAAATAAAAACTTTCTCAGATAAACAAAAGTTAAGGGAGTTCATCGCCACAAAACCCCCTACTACAAGAAATGCTCAGGAAGACCCTCATAACTGGGGGGGGGGGGGGGGGGGAAGGATTACAAAACCCTGAGCAAAGGAGATAAGTAGAAAGACAAAATGAGAAAATTGCAGCTCTTCATCAGAACAGGTTAGCAAATGCTTAAGTATAACATTAAAGATAAAAGGAAAGGAAACACCAAGAATAAATATAATATTGTCATTTTAACCACAAACTCACAACACAAGAAGAAAAAAAACGATCTGACAATAACAACCTAGAAGGAGAAGAGGAAAGGGATGGAGCGACTTAATCTAAGGAAATAATAGGCTGTCAGAAAATGGACTATCTCATCTATGAGATGTTTTATACAAACCACATGGTAACCACTAAACAAATAACAAGAATAGAGACATAAATTACAAATAAGAAGAAAGCCAATGTAGAAAACTACCTACCTGAATTGGTAGTCCGAAATTCGTGGGATGAGAAACAAAGGAAATGCAGGAGAGGCAGAAAACGAGTGATAAAATGGCAGCATTAGGCCCCCACATTTCAATAATCACTCTAAATGTAAATAGATTGAACTCTCCAATCAAAAGACACAGAGTGGCAAGATGGATTAAAGAACACGACCCAACAATATGCTGCGTCCAGGAAACACACCTCAGCCACAAAGACAAACACAGACTCAGAGTGAAGGGATGGAAGATAATACTCCAAGCTAACAGCAAACGTAAGAAAGCAGGTGTCGCCATACTTATATCAGACCAAGTAGACTTCAAGGCAAAACAGGTAAAGAGAGACAAAGAGGGGCAGTTAATAATGGTAAAAGAGACACTCCACCAAGAAGTCATAACACATATAAATGTATATGCACCCAACACAGGAGCACAAAAGTACGTAAAGCAACTATTAACAAAACTAAAAGGAAATATCAACAACAATACAATAATAGTAGGCGACCTCAGCACCCCACTAACGCCGATGGGTAGATCATCCAGACAGAAAGTCAACAAGGAAATCGTAGAATAAAATGAAAGACTAGACCAGATGGACTTAATAGATATTAGAACACTCCATCCAAAAACAGCACGTTACACATTCTTCTCAAGACACATGGAACATTCTCAAGGATAGACCATATGTTGGGAAACAAAGCAAGCCTCAACAAATTCAAGAGGATTGAAATAATATCAAGCATCTTTTCCGACCATAATGCTATGAAACTAAAAATCAACTACAAGAAAAAAGCTGGGAAAGGGGCAAAAGTGTGGAGATTAAACAACATGTTACTGAACAACCGGTGGATCACTGAAGAAGTTAAAGGAGAAATCACATATTATCTAGAGACAAATGAAAGTGAAAACACACCATGCTAACTCATTTGGGATGCAGTAAAAGCGGTCCTAAGAGAGAAATTCATCACAATACAGGCTCACCTCAATAAACAAGAAAAATCTCAGATAAGCAATCTCAAACTGCACCTGACAGAATTAGAAAAAGAAGAACAAACAAAGCCCAAAGTCAGTAGAAGGAGCGGAATAATAGAAATTAGAGTAGAAATAAATGAAATCGAAACAAAAAAGACAGTAGGAAGGATCAATGAAACAAAGAGCTGGTTCTTTCAGAAAATAAACAAAATTGACAAACCCTTAGCCAGGCTTACTAAGAAAAAAAAGAGAGAAGACTCAAATAAATAAAATTAGAAATGAAAGAGGAGGAATCACAATGGATACCACAGAAACACAGAAGATTTTAAGAGAATACTATGAAAAACTATACGCCAACAAATTGGACAACCTAGAAGAAATGGATAAATTCTTAGACTCTTACCACCTCCCAAAACTAAATCAGGAAGAAATAGAGAATCTGAATAGACCAATCACAAGTAAAGAAATTGAAATGGTAATCAAAAACCTCCCCAAAAATAAACTCCAGGACCAGACGGCTTCTCTGGAGAATTCTACCAAACATTCAAAGAAGATTTAATGCCTATCCTTCTCAAACTATTCCAGGAAATTGAGGAAGATGGAGCACTTCCTAACACATTGTACAAAGCCAACATCGCCCTGATCCCAAAACCAGACAAGGACAACACAAACAAGGATAACCACAGGCCAATATCACTGATGAACATAGATGCAGAAATCTTCACCAAAATTTTGGCAAACCAAATACAGCAATATATTAAAAAGATCATACACCATGATCAGGTGGGATTTTTACCAGGAACACGGGGATGGTTCAGCATCCACAAGTCAGTCAACATGGTACACCACATTAACAAAATGAGAAACAAAAACCACATGATCATCTCAATAGATGCAGAGAAAGCATTTGACAAGATCTACCATCCATTTATGATAAAAAAACTCTCAATAAAACGGGTATAGAAGGAAAGCACCTCAACATAATAAAGGCCATATATGACAAACCCACGGCCAACATCATACTCAATGGGCAAAAACTGAAAGCCATCCCTCTGAAAACAGGAACAAGACAAGGGTGTCCACTCTCACCACTCTTATTCAACATAGTACTGGAAGTTTTGGCCAGAGCAGTTCGGCAGGAAAAAGAAATAAAAGGAATCCAAATAGGCAATGAAGAAGTGAAACTCTCGCTGTTTGCAGGCGACATGATCTTATAATATAGAAAACCCCAAAGAATCCATTGGAAAACTATTAGAAATAATCAACAACTATAGCAAAGTTGCAGGGTATAAAATCAACATACATAAATCAGTAGCATTTCTATACTCTATCAACCAACTAACAGAAAGAGAACTCAAGAACCCCATCCCATTCACAATCACAACAAAAAGAATAAACTGTCTTGGGGTAAGTTTAACCAAGCAAGTGAAAGACCTATACAACGAAAACTACAAGAGTCTGCTGAAAGAAATTGATGATAACATAAAGAGATGGAAAGACATTCCATGCACATGGATTGGACGAATAAACATAGTTAAAATATCCATTCTACCTAAAGCAATCTACAGATTCAAAACAATCCCAATCAGAATCCCAATGACTTTCTTTACAGGAATAGAACAAAGAATTGGGCAACAAAAGAGGCCAAATTGCTAAAGCAATCCTGAGAAAAAAGAACAAAGCTGCAGGCATCACAATCCCTCACTTCAAAGCATGCTACAAAGCTACAGTAATCAAAACAGCATGGTACTCGTACAGAAACAGGTGCACAGATCAATGGAACAGAATTGAAAGCCCAGAAATAAAACCACACATATGTGGACAGCTAATCTTCGACAAAGGAGCTGAGAACATACAATGGAGAAAAGAAAGTCTCCTTTCAAATGGTGTTGGGAAAACTGGACAGCCACATGTAAAAGAATGAAAATAGACCATTCTTTTACACCATTCACAAAAATAAACTCAAAGTGGATCAAAGACCTAAACGTAAGACCTGAAACCATAAGGCTTCTAGAAGAAAATATAGGCAGTATACTCTTTGACATCAGTCTTAAAAGGATCTTTTCGGACACTGTGTCTTCTCAGACAAGGGAAACAACAGAAAGAATAAACAAATGGGACTTCATCAGACTAAAGAGCTTCTTCAAGGCAAGGGAAAACAGGATTGAAACAAAAAAAACAACCCACCAGTTGGGAAAAAATATTTGCAAATCATATATCTGACAAAGGGTTAATCGCCATGCTATATAAAGAACTCATACTACTCAACAACAGTAAATCAAACAACACAATTAAAACTGGGCAGGGGACATGACATTTCTCCAAAGGAGATATATGGATGGCCAATAGACACATGAAAAGATGCTCATCATCACTGATCATCAGGGAAATTCAGATCAAAAGATATTACCTTATACCCATTAGAATGGCAAAAATAACCAAAACAAAAGTAACAAATGTTGGAGATATTGTGAAGAAAAAGGAACCCTCATACACTGCTGGTGGGAATGCAAACTGGTGCAGCCACTATGGAAAACAGTATAGAGATTTCTCAAAAAATTAAAAGTAGAAATATCATATGACCCAGCCATCCCACTACTGGATATCTGTCCTAAGAACTTGAAATCAGCAATTCCAAAAGACCCATACACCCCTAGGTTCATTGCAGCATTATTTACAATATCCAAGACGTGGAGTCAACCTAAGTGCCCATCAACTGATCATTGGATAAAGAAGATATACACACACACACACACACACACACACACACACACACAATGGAATACTACTCAGCCATAAAAAAGGATAAAACCATCCCATTCACCACAACATGGATGGACCTGGAGGGTATTATGTTAAGTGAAATAAGCCAGATAGAGAAAGACAATTTCTGTATGAGTCCACTCATATGTGGAAATTAAACACTTAGACAAAGAGAACAGATTAGTGGTTACCAGAGGAAAGGGGACTGGGGGGTGGGCACAAAGGGTGAAGGGGTGCACCTACAACATGACCGACAGACAGTAGTGTACAACTGAAATTTCACAAGGTTGTAAGCTATCATAATCTCAATAAAAAGTTAAGAAAATTATTAAATTTTTTAAAAAAAGGATAATGTTCATTGATACAGCTCCAGTGTTCCTGAAATGATTTGGGAGGGATTCGTTGGAGTTTTGTGGAGTTGTATGTCGCTAAATTGGTTGTCATCAGTACATTTTCATTATGATGGATGAACACAGTATGTCCATGGGTGAGATCAGAATAAAACAGAGATTTTTATTCATGCATTATATATGTAGCCAGCATTTATTAATTGTCTACTATATGCTATTCAATCTGAAATGTTTTCACTTTTCCTGCTTCTCATCTCCCTGCCACCTTCTGCAGAAAACATTCCTATGCTTCATAGTCCTGCTCAAATGTCATTTCCTTTATAAAACCTTGCTTGATTTTTCCCTTATTTTTATATTTCTCACCTTTAAGGGAATGTGAAATTTACCTTGTATTACAGCTTCAAGTCCCCTTCATCAGATCTTAAACAGTCTACAGAGAGGGACACGTTTGGTTTCCTAAAGCACCATCACAGAGCTTTGATTATATTTGTGTCAAAACCAAAAACCAAGGAAAAAAAAAAAAGAATGTACTTCATGTAGTAATGGTTATATAACAATAACTACAGTTTGTTTAGCATATACCTATGGGGCAGACATTATGAGAAGTGTTTATATTGTTATTTCTTTCATTTCTTAGAACAACATTGTTTTATGGGTAAAAGAACAAACTTGAGAAGTCACCTAGCAAACTTGCCTCAAGAGCTATAAAGTTGTGAATTGGGAAGTAGCATTCAGCTTTCTCTGACTCCCAAGTCCATACTCGTAAAACACTACACTATATTGCTGCTATAGTTTCTCAGCTTCAAATAGAACTACCTGAAGAACGAGTTTACCCTGTGATTTTCCTTCCTTTTTTCGTTTTCATTAGGATCTTTGGAATATATCATTTAAATAAAATTAAATTTGGAGTGCAATTTTAAGGAAAATGTATGGTCAATAGACCTTATAACTGGTCATAAACGAAGTCGTGTGAAAGTGAGGCTTATAAATTTGAGGATGTGTTCGTTAGCTCTAGAAAAAAACTAGAGATTTTAAAGAGATTTGTTCTGTCTACCTAAAATGCTTATTTGAAAGAATTTCCAGATGAAGAACAGCAATAGTTTGTTTATATTGTTGTGTAAATTAAGCAGGGCAAACTGACTAAAAATAGCTCAGAAAGGCTGTTTTAAGTGATTTAATGGAAAAGAATCTTAAACTATTGTGGAGGTGATGTTGAGTGGATGAGAAAATTAAACACAAACTAAATACTAAATAGTGACTGACATTAAAGCAAAAAAAGAAAAAGATGTCATTCACAACTATGAGAGATAAAAATCATTACTAAAACCTGCCTTTATGTGAATTTCTTTGTTGTTAAATTTAAAGTTTAGATCTTGGCTCTGTCGGAAAATGTTTGATTTACATGGCATTGGTAATATAAATGAAGCAAATAAATGTGAATGAGGGGTCTTCTTAAGGAAAGTCTGAGGCTTTTGCAATAAAGTACACAATTAGCATATTTTTTTAGTAGTGAGCTTTATTTTGAAGCTGAAACCACTACTAAAGAATGTTTTTTAATTTCTTGAAAGTATTTATTTGGAATAACTTTATTATTTATTTTGGAAGTATTTATTTTGAATCCCATGGTGAGATTTCTTTTCCGTCCTTTTTCAATCTTTTTCTTTTCTCCTGATTAGGTAGACAATCTCCATTTGCTGCTAACGTTTCTCCACCACCTCTCTAACTCCTGTGAGTCTCCCTTTTGAAAGAAGAGAAGCAGCCCTCATGCTCAGAGTCTAGGGCAGGAAGGGTTTCTGCTTTTGGCAAGTGCTGTTGATTTTCCATTATGTTCTATTGGAGCTTCTCACATACTTCAGTTCCCATGTTTCTACTAACACTTTCTTCCACAAACATTTATCATTTTCTTTTTCAGTGACTTGATTTAAGCAAAAAAAGTAGATGTGAAGAAACTGTTAGTATAGCTATGGCAAATAATGTTGAAGGTGGTCTGGGACTGGCTGGAGAGTTTGGAAACCAGTGCGCTTGGGTGTCTTTGGTTGTGTTGTCCTTCCTGAAATTCAGGGCAATCTGTCGGACTTCCTCTTGGCCAGCATGATTGATGCCTTCTTCATGTAGCAGATCAGACTGATTCCATGGATGTTCCCAGACTTCCCAGGTGTTGCAGGTGACAGCTGCATTGTCTCCACAAAATGAAGAAAATACAAGTGGCCATATCCCAGGAAGTCTCCTGTGCTGGCATTGCACTGCTAGTATCATGTCAGTGCACTGACATTTTCACCAGAGACAATGTCTTGGGTCTTGGATTATTCATTTTTTCTTAGAATTGGCCACATCATCTTGGTTATAGTTTTTTTTTTTTTTTCACTTATGGCTAAGCATTGCCTCTGCAGGAAGAAATCACCAACTGGATGGAAAAATCAAATGGGGTAATGATGCAGAGCCCACTGGGGACAGATAACTGAGCTTGCATGCCCAGGTTCAGCCACCACTCCAAGATCTGGCTGCATTGCCTGGCCAGGTCTCTATGAAAAATTATTTGGAGCCTTTGTGTGCGTGGAAACCTGAGAATACGAAGTCTGATTTGAGGCCTGAAGTGTAGCTGGCCCTGCTCTTCTTTCTCCAATGGAAGAGCCTAAAATAAAACAGAAGCTAAAGACTTTTTATAATATTCTATAAATTTTGTTGTAGTGGATCCAGCTGATAAGCCTAAATAAAATCGTATAACTACTGCTATAATTGATACTATGATGCACCCAATTAACTTAAAACAAGCCACAGATGAAATGATTAATATTTTACTGTTACCCTGGGCAAACCTACAGGTGGAATGAGCCATGGTACTCATGAAAAAAGTAAATAGAAAATTATTATGCATTAGCCTGTAAACTCCAGAATACTAGACTAATAGTGAATTTCTGAACAGCTATGGTTCTGAACAGTGAATTTATTAACAACTACTTAAGTTTTACTTTGTTACTTTTAAACTCAGCTAAATTCTAGAAAGCAAGAAGTTCTCCCTTTACAGTCATGAATTTAATACTTCTGATGTTTTTGATAAGTACAGGATGTGCTATACTTTAAAAAAAAATCTTTCCTAGTTATTGTTTATATAGTTTTAAATTATTTTATAACACTTTAAGTAAAAGGTGTATGTCTTTGTGGTATGGCTCTAAATAGAAACTATTCTTAGCTTGTTTTCCTCACATACAGAAAACCAGAATTGGAGAAAAGATATAAAAGCAACTAATAATTCCAGTTAATACAGCATTTTCTAATTTTTAGGTTTAGCATACTTATATTTTGTGTATAAAGAATCTGATTTTTAAAATTGAGACCTTGATCTATTTAATTTGTCTTTAGTGTTATGTTTTTTTTAAAGATGCACTAGCATCTTTATAATCTTAATAGCAAAAATTTGAGCTTTCCATTCTGTTTCTTTATAAACCCAAAAAGGTATACTAAAATACTTTTTCAAATTTCACAATCTCTACTCCCCTTCCCCTTCAATACAATATGCTCTATCTCACTCCTATTTGAGAATTATTGCTCATGTATCCTGGTGTAAAAATAGACCAAAACTACTCCCTCCCTTTAATCTACATATTGGAAAAATCTCAGTTGCTTGAAGTAAGTATGTTTATCTGATAATGTTGGTCCTTGGCTGCTTAGTCAGCTCCCATCTTTGTTCTTCATTAATGTGCCTTAAACCAGACTGCATCTACCAATTTTACTTCATTATCTGATCATCTAGTCTCCTTACTGGGTCCAAAAAGGTCACAGTGGGGATCTCTATGCTACATATTTGTTAATGTTTACTGGGAATTTCCTGTGATAAAGCAGCACAGAATAACTATAGATCATCAAGATTCTTTTTAATTGACTATAATTCTATCAGTCCAGTGTGGCAATCTATTTTGTATAGTGGGGGGTGGGAGGAAGGAGTAGGGTCCTTTTTCATGAAAACAGATTGAAACAATAAATTTATTCTTTACTTTTCCTTCTTCTCTTTTTGCATTCATGCATTCTGTAAACATTTATAAAACACCTATAATGTACAAGAGAGACCTATAATGTACTTGAAGGAGACAAAGATGGCTAAGGAGCATTTTCAGTGTTAATAGTTTTTGGTCATCCACTGATCACATAAGTAAAAGCAGGCTGTAATGGAGAGAGTTGCACTTATCATATAAATGCCATCACCATTTGTATAAAGAATTTTTGATCCCCTTAGGTTTCAGGCTCCTTCAGGGTATCTTCCCAGTGCTTCCTACACTGATTTAAACAAAGCAGAGATTCTTACTGAGTTTGAGAAGTATTTGTGAAATGCTGAATGAATGAATGTGAGAATATAGTAATCAGTAGTAAAATTATTTGTCAAATAATATGGTGGTCATCCCCAGTGAAGGTATAAGAATAAATACAGAGAGCTTTTTCTAGAGGTGATAGTGCCACATGAGGAGAGGTCTCCCTGTCTGTTCTTCACTGTCACCTGGGGTGGTAAATTAATTGGTATATAAGGACTTGCCTGTTGTATTATTTTGATCAGTCTTGTTCGTTCTCAGGAGAGCCATCTGATAGCATGGGACACAAATTTTTTGCTTGTTTGTTCTGAGATTTAAAAAAATACTTTCCTGAACATCAGAATATCTGATTCTGAGATTAGAGCAATTTAAACTGGAGCTTACCAAATTCATTTGAACGATAGTAGTCTTTTTTTAAAAAAGAAATGATGTTTCAGGGCTACAGCTCCATTATTACAGAGATAATTGCTGTCAGATTTGGGAAAGATTCTTTGGAGTTGTATATAACAAATTTGGTTGTCTTCAGTATATTTTTATTATCCTTAAGTCAGCTTCAGATGTGGGCTGGTTAGTAAGTCCATTTTCTTTCATACTAACGATAAATATGTACTAATTTTCCTAACTGTAGTGTATACCTAGAAACATGTAGCTGTGCTCCTTTTTTGCTAATCAGATGACAAGAATTGGGTAGCTTTATTAAGCTATTAGGTTAGAATCACAATCATATTAATTTCTATTGTTTCTGAATTTGACAAAGGGAAAAGGAGGTCACATTTCATTAAGAACCTTCAGTGTATCCCAGGCACCATGCAGAGTGCTTTAGCTTAGTTCATTTAATATTCATAACCCTGTGGTAGTGGTTTTGTTGTGATTTTTAAATTTTTGAAATTCAGTATTTTTTAGTAACAGCTTTGTTGAGATATAATTCACTTATCATAAAATTCACCTTTTTAAAGTATACAATTCAGTGGTTTTTGCTATATTCCCAGAGTTGTGCAGGCATCACCACTATCTAATTTTAGAACATTTTCCTCACTCCATGAAGAAACCCCATACCTATTAGAAATTCGTCTTCATTCTCCCCTTTACCTTAGCAACCACTAGTCTAGTTTCTGTCACTATAGGATTTGCCTATTCTGGACATTGCATATAAATAGAATCATACAGTATGTGGTCTTTTGAGACTGGCTGTTTTTGCTTAGCATAATATTTTTAAGGTTCACCCATGTTGTAGCATGTATCAATACTTCATTTTATGCTGAATAATATTCCATTGTATGGATGTACCACATTTTATTTATCCATTCGTTGGTTGAGTTTTGGGGTATTTCTACTTTTTGGCTATTATAAATAATGTTGCTATGAACATTGGTATACACGTTTTTATACGGGTTTTTAGTTCTCTTAAGTATATACCTAGGAGTGGAATTGCTGAGTAATATAGCTCTATGTTTAACCATTTGAGGAACTGCCAGACTGTTTTCTAAAGTGGCTGTGCACAATTTTACAGTCCCATCAGCAATTTATGAGGGTTTCAGTTTCTTCACATCCTTGCCAACATTTGTGTGTCTTTTTTTATTTTAGCCATCCTAGTGGGTGTGAAAACCTCATGGAGGTTTTGATTTTCATTTCCCTAATGACTAATGATATTGAGCATCATCTCATATGCTTATTGGCTACTTGTGCATCTTCTTTGAAGAAAATTCTGTTTGAGACTCAGTACTTTAGTCTCTGAAATCAGGATAGTAGTTCTGGCCTTGCTGTATCCTTCAGGGTGATGCAATGGAAGGATGTAGCTAATGCCCAGTACAGGGCCTAAGGCTTAAAAGACATTTATTAGATATTCATTTCTTCTTTCCCATTTCATCTCCAATTTCATAGATGAAGGTAACAGGCTTAGAAAGAGAGAGAGCAAACAATTCACCGAAGTTCATTTGACATTTAGGTGGCAAATGTGCTAGATTCAAATCCAGATCTTTCTGATTCCTACTAGATTCAACACCATACTCCACCCAAAATTCCCTCCTTTTTTGCATCTGCTGAAAACCCTCCTCTACTGTGAAGTGGCTACTAGGAGTAGGTAAACTTAGTTACAAAGTATTGTCTTTTATATCTTTGCTATAAAAGCAAATGTAGCTGATTTTTTTTTTTTTAACTTCTCAGGGAATTTAATCACTTCTTTCTTTGGATCAATTTTAAATGTGCTGTACTTAAGTCAATACAACATTCTCTTCTTACACTTCTGCGGCTCTGGGATAAATGTCTCTAATAGATGAAAGGCTCAGTTTTGGATCAGTGTTGATGTGTGACCACCAAATGATATTTCGACTGAAATATTTGAGGAACTCTGGTTTCCAGATGATGGTGTTGCCTTAAAACTAGCCTTTTTTTAAAAATGTAGTTTATGATGAGCAGGACACCTGGCATTTTATTGACCATTTTGTTGTTTTGTGGGCTCTAGAGAAGCAGCATCCGTCAATTGTGTACAAATAATGACCTTTTTTTTTTTAACTTTGCCCAACTAACTCTAGTGAAAGAAAAAGGAGAAATCTTTCTAGACAAAAGCGGAAACCTTTACACTTTTGGTAGATTTTCCTAATTAAGGTTCTCTAGGATGTTTTATAATCGTTAATAGTTAATTACCAGTTAATTGTTGGTTACCATAAGGGAGCCTTAGGTTTTCTTGTGAAGTATTATTTTTTTAAACAACAGAGTTGGGATTAATATTATTTATGAACTGAGACTAGAGCATTAAAGAGATTAACTTTCTCTTAATTTTGATGCTTTCAAATTAGTGTTTTTATTAATATTAAATGATAAAAAGTTGATAACTTGCTGTGTGTTAGTCATGTTGCTAAGCATTACATGCATTAGCTCATATTATCTTCACAACAACCCCTGACATATAGGTATTGCCTGTATTATTATTCATCTCCTTCAAATCAAGAAATTGAGGTTTAGAGAGTTCAGGTAACTACAGTCATGTGTCACTTAATGAAGGATATGTTCTGAGAAATGTGTCATTAAGTGATTTTGTTATTGCGTGAACCTCATAGAGTGTACTTACCTAGATGATATCACCTACTACACGTCTAGGCTATATGGTCCTAATCTTATGGGACACTTGTCATATATGCCATCCGTTGTTGACCAAAACGTTGTTATGTGGCACATGACTATAGTCCGAAAGTACAACATTACTAAGTCATGCAACTGGCATTTAAACCAATTTCTGTCTGACTCCAGAGCTGCTCTCCTAACCTTTCTCTGTATTGCCTTTAAATACTATTTTGTATTCATGGTGGTTGAAAAGTGTAAGTACAATTTTCTACTTCACTTTTCAAAGCATTATTGTAGGTATGTTTTTAATATATAAAATTAATATATCATAATATGATATAGTATATTAATTTTATACTATATAAATTTTGTTATATAAATATTAATTTTATATAAAATTTTATAATTTTAATATATTTCCTCTGTCTTTAGGGGAAAAGGTTCAAACATAGGTGCTTTCATTTAAGATTGGACTTGGAATCAAGAAAGAGAGAAAACGTGTTTTGGTGGTCACCCAAGATATGCCTGGTGGTAACAGCTTTGAATTCTATTCAGTCCCTCCTGCTGGTTTTTTATTTTTTATTTTTTTAAAGATTGGCACCTGAGCTAACAACTCTTGCCAATGTTCCTTTTTTTTTGCTTTTTCTCCCCAAGTCCCCCCAGTACATAGTTCTATATTTTAGTTGTGGATCCTTCTAGTTGTGTCATGTGGGATGCTGCCTCAACATGGCCTGATGGAGCAGTACCATGTCCGCGCCCAGGATCCAAACCAGCGAAACCCTGGGCCGCCAAAGCGAAGCATGCGAACTTAACCTCTCGGCCACGGGCCAGCCTCCTCCTGCTGATTTTTCTGAGGCCAGTCACCACTCTTATCTTCATGTTTTTCTTTTTCTATGAAATGGGTTTAATCCATATCATCTTTAGCTTCAACGGAATTATTGCAAGGAAAGCTCAGAAAACTTCAGCTCAAAGATTTTTGGAGAGGTTTTATGGTCCTTTATAGTTGTTATGCTGTTTAGCGGAGGGGGTGGTAATGTGATACAATTTTGGTATTGTTATTCTGTCTGGGTAGTAAGCAAACTTCAAGTCAAAAATTGATTATTTTTACTCACACTTCTATAAACCCAAGTAATGGTTGTCTTTTGTATTTTTGTAAGAGTGACCTCACATCGTCCATTTAAAATGACTGCTTATCCATTATAACAATAAGCATATTTTATTATGCTTCCCTGCTAGACTTTTAGAACTGGAACATGTGATCTCTCTTCATTCCTGTATGGTACTCTGAAAACTACTAGGTAGAGCCTTTAAAGATGTCAGGCCACAAAGGGAGATCATAAATTAGGAAAAACTTCAAGGTCTTCTCTAATCTGGTCACTCTCTAAATTAATACATGGAAGTCATTGGCATTATCTGTTCTGATGAAGGCTATACAACTAATTAGTAAGAACTTGAAGTAGAATCTAAGTCTTCTGACTTGAATCTTGTATCTTCTTCTAGTCAAAGATAGTTCCATTTGGAAAGAAGTTGGACACACTTTTCAAAGTAAATGACGTGTCGTAAACCACCAGTGAGATATCTTGCCAGTTATCTTTTTGTGGAATAATAATAATAATATCTTCCTTTGGCTAATCACTAGATTTCTTTCTCAAAGGGACCTCTGTTATGGCAGGTATATTTTCATAGAATGTTTACATTCATTCTTTTAGACTGGAAAATACAATCACTATTAGCCTCATGTGGGCAAAGCATGATATTCATATCTGTATATAAGTAAACATCTTTGTATGCAGACTCCAAATCTGAAATTTAATTAGATTTTCTATGTATTGTTTTTATGAGAGACAAAGTGATAAGAATATTAGCATCAAAAATTAATCACCCAAGCCAACTTTTAGTGTTTTAGGGTCAGTTTAGACTCTGCTACATGTCTGGTACTGGTTTCCACGTGAGTCCTGGCTCTGTAATTGATGTTCCTACTGAGATCCAAGGAGCTGTAAGGTCCCAAACTGCCTTCTGAGTTATCAGAGAATGTGCTGTTTAAAAACAGTTGTGTTGCCTGGCCTTGTTCCACCAAGGATTTGAGTTGACTGCTTTGCTTTTTTAGGATGAAGCATATTTTTCTTGGTTTTTCATTTTAAATTAGGTCGTCTCTATATGGCGTATGGTGAATCAGTTATTCAAAATACTCAGTTATCCAACTTCAGTTGCCTATAACCTCTCTGAAAAGGAGCCAACAGGAGCTCTGTGGATGCCACCCAGTGCATGGAGCTCTGCCTTGGTGGAATTAATGTTTGGTGGGAATCTTTCTGTTTATCTTCTTTAATTATGCACTGTGCAGTGTCACCCGTCAAGCCCTGGGAAAATGTGAGGAAAACAAAGCCAAAGAATATACGTTTAAATTTTATTCACCATCACCTAATTTTTATTTGCAGTTCAGTTTTAGTTAGGTTATTTTAGGAAGATGTAGAGCCTTTTTATCCTTCGTACACGATTACCAACTTTCCGTTTTATTTTCATCCTCCTTTCTCCTTTCTCTCTTCAAGTATGCTATTGTTTAACAGTTGCTTTGTATAAGATACGAGCCTTGCATGCCAACTTTGATGTGGCAAAATGAAGCACATTGTCATTGATCTCAGCCTGAACAGAATAGTCATCTTCAAATAGGAAGAAGTTTCTGGCTTCAGGTTGTTTCAGCTCTGCAAATGCCTTGCCTAGCCTGCCATGTAAAGTCAGTAGCTTCACTCCAAACAGCACTGTATTAATATGCGCAACATGACCATTTTCAGTAGAAGGTTATTAGAATGCTAGTTTGTATCCTCTAGTGAATGAAATGATGTGTGATTATGAAGTCATCAGGCATGGACCAGTAAGACTCCTGAGAGCCTGCCCCCTCTGAGGTCCTCGGGGTGCCATTGATTGGTGGCCATGTGTTTGTGCCCGATAGACTGTGAAATGGTGTGTTGCTACACGGCTGTGTTGCACCTGCGCCCCACCGAGGTGATTGATTGGTTTGGTCATGTGGAATGTTCCCATCTGGTCTGCAGTAATGTGGTTTTTTTTTTTTTCATCTGTGAATAGCAAGTGCTGGCTGGATAGTTACAGCAAACAATTTCACAGGCTAAATAATCCTTTTCCTCTAAGAACAAATTGGGATTTGAAGTAGTTTGTTTTTGCTCGCCTTGTTTTTATGAAGGTAGTCCTTCTCCCTCAGGTTCCTACCCCTTCTCTCTAGGATGTTATACGCTTTTCTCTTTTGACCTGTTTCCACCTTCTCCTCTTCCTCATACTAGATTAAAAGGTACTTTATATACTTATAATTTGTGCAAGTCTGAAGCAAAATCTGTTCTTTTTTGCTGCTTGTTCTGACATGCCACTTGAGGTGGTTTGCAATTTTTTAAAACATGGTTTCTATGATCATAATTGGATTATCAAAGTACTGATGTATTTTTAAGCCTTGATTTAACCTCACAAAAGTAGTGGTTTATTTATTGAAAACTACTGATGTTGCAGTTTAAATGTCAAGAAATTATTTATTAGGTTCTTTTTTAAAAAGATTCTATAGTTATATTGGGCGGTCTTGTTTGATATTTCTTAATCTTAGTCCTTTTTCATAATTGATCTATTCATTCCACCTAATGACTAATTACATATCAGAGCACATCATCAGCCACATTCATCATAGTAGAATGTAATAATCAATGACATTTCAACAAAGGAAAAAATAAATATGCAAATAAGACCTCATTAACATTTGCATGAGTTGTTTGAATAATCACGTTGCTGACAAGGCTGTAATTAACAGAAATTGATGCTGAGTTCAGTATTTGATAGTGTGTTTTCTCAGCGTTTTATTGTTGTCACTGCGGGGGCTGAAATGAAGTTCTGCTCTACTTGTACCTTGACTGGAGTTTGATGTGCTGGGCTGTGCCAGGTACCAAAGGCTTCTGGGAGCCCTTGATTCATCTGTGACCTACACTTAATGCATATAAAGACACTTTATTTAGATTGCCTTATTTTTTAATGAAGCACTGTTACACTTTAGCAATTATGAGACAACTGTAGAAAGAAAACAAACATGAAAATTTAAATCATTCATTATTTTGCCAGAACTGCTTCATATGAATCAAATACAGTAAGACTTTAAGATTTAGGTTTGTTCATACCATGGAAAATTGATGTCTTTACATTTGTTTTTTCTTAAATATGGCCCAGTGGATCACTGTCAAGAGGTTGGAGCTTACTGTAATTGAAAATCACTTGCTTAGGAAAAAATTCTAATTATAAAATGTACAATTTTTTTTTAATAACTCTGCTCCCCCACATTCCTCCTCCTTTTCCTGTACTGTTTCCTGTTTTTGTCATGGATATTAACTGAAATGCACTAAACACAATAAAGCTGTTTATGTCAGTTTTTTGGATGACTGCAAGTGCTGATTATAACAAGTTTAAGGAATTTCCTTTGTTGAATGTGTACCCGTGCCATATGGCTCAACATGGAACATTAACTTGACAGGGATAATGGATTGTGGTATATGGAGACAATTTTGCCTGCAGCTTTACTATAACTCATTCTGGTTGGGGATCACAGGTTTATAGTATGGGATGCAGCAAACATCCAGATGGATTTACTTTACATAAAAGAGTTGCATTTCTTTTTATTTCCTCCCTGTAATTGGAAAAAGGACACTTTTTTTAAAGAAGCGAAATATAAAGAAGTAAACAAAGAAGGAAAGATTGTTCGAAAAAAGAAAAACAGATTCTGTGCAGACTTTTGGTAAAATGCAATGAAAGATATAACACATTATTTTAAAATTCTGGTTTATATAAGCTTATATTGTTTATTCTTTTTAAAGCAATGTCTAAATTGAATTTTTCCTTGTTAAGATTAGAAAATTGTCTATATCAACCTTCTTATACCCCAGTGTCTCAGGTTTGTAGACCTGAAGAAGCAAGCAGTGTCATTTCTGAAATTATTTTAGTAATGCAAAATAGCAATCCTCCCTGAGATGATCTAAAATAGAAAAAAACCTTTTAAAAAATGTATCCACTTTTTTAACTGAAATATATTACATATAATAGAGGATAAGTTTTATTGTTTTGTTAAATAGTAATAAAACAAAATTGCTAAGTGCACACTCCTTGGTTTTTTATGTATCCCTATGATATTTACTCTAATTTATCTGGTTAGAATACAACTAAAAGCACTTTGGCAAAATGATGTGTGTAACCAAAGGTTCGTTAGGTATGTAGAATGTTTAAATGCGTTGTTGTTAAGAACTGACATCTATTTTAGCTTAGAGGGAAAAAAATTTAGGACTTTTTTTTATACAACAATCTTGTGCTGAGAAAGTGATTTGCTTGATTATTTTCCCTTTCTTTTGAAATCATTCAGACCTTTTTTTTTTTCCCACTCTGGTTAGGTGAAATGTAGGACTGGTGACATCAATTAAACTATTTGGATTTCTACATTTTTCTGTCTAAATGAAATAATTGATCTATAATTTTGAGCTAGAATCTAATTGTTATATTTGCTCTCCCTGAGCATAGGAGGTAAAGAAATATGTTTCTTGCACCCTCTAAACTAACCCTCAAATTACTAACATCTTTGAAAGTTTACTTTAAGTATCTGAGACATACACAAAGTCAAAGGCTGAGCTTTTTAACTATCTTTGCTCCCTCAGAAAGCACCAGAAGTTGGCAGGAAGCTGGGCTGGGAAGGTGTGTGGAATACCGAGCTGGTTGGTTGGTTGTTTGTTTTTGCTCTAGGGAAACATTTTCTCTTTATGCCTCTTAGGAAGTCACAGTGGTCTATCAGAACAATGGGTTGATTTGAACATAAGACAGTAATATTCTCATGATGTAATTGTCACATCTTTTAACAGATCAAATAAGTATTTCTGATCTCTGCATTCCAAAGTATAAAAAATGGATATCAGTTTCTAGTGTATTATCTCACACTATTACATACATAAAGAAGAAATGTGTGAACTTTCCCTTAAAAACCAGTAAAATTTTCAAGGACATGAAAATAATTTTATTTTAGATTTGAGGGCTCCCCTTCCTCCATTTTATAATAAGTGTTTTCTTAAATACTGATGTGATACTTAGCATATGCTTATAAATAAAACACGCTATTCTAATATTTAAAAAATACTATAATTTACAAAGGGTGTGTGAATGAATAATGACACTGTTCTTTTTACCACTTTGGTGAAAGTTTGACACTTAGGTATGAAGGGCTTTTATTCTATTATTTTGAAAAATAATCTATGATAGTCAAAGATTTTTTAAAGTCACTAATCTAAATTGTGTGTCTAAAAATACTATTTCTTAAAATATTTTTGAGTTAACTTGGAAATTGAAACAGTTATAGAATCTCTACATTCCAACCGTTGATACTCAGTGGTGATGGCGTTGCTTCTATAATATAGCAGCACTAAAACTGCTGTCTAGATTTGTTTAAATTGTACTGTGCAATAATTTTGCAAAAGTTTTTTTTTATATATATTGGCAGAGGTTATGGTCCTGAGATACCAGAACCATGTGGTTTTCTTCAGTGACAGTGTTTGTCATAAAAAGATTTGATTTAAAGAATATTGCCACCCAAGTCTGTCTTTTCTTCTCTTTTCAGCAGCCTATTCTTAAACCAGTTCTCTCCTTAGTAGCACTCCATCAAAGAGAACAGAGACAGAAAAGAAAAGGAGCTCTAGTTTTTCCATTTGCATTTTACTTGTTAGCATCATTGGGTGGCTAAATATTTCATAAGACTGGACTTTGATGCTCATATCTAAAATAACACTTTGGTACTATGTGAAGATTTCTGTTTTTCAGGCTTTTTTCTTTAATACTGTTTCTCTGCAGTTGGAACTGGCTCTCAGTGCTTAAATCAGATTTTGAAAGAATTTTTCCCTAAGCTTGGAATGGGCCTTAACTTAAAGCCTCTGTCTTTCTTTTAACACTATTTGTTAACCATTCCTGGCTTACAAAAATCCTTGGGAAGTCAATGCACTAGGGATTGCTTGGGGAGTCTGCTGCCTCCAGTGGAAGTTCAGGCAACTGCAGCTGCTACTCCAGACAACAAGTGCAGCACAAATAACCAGATCTATTTCATATCTAAACCATACCAAAATGGTAAAACTTTGTGGAGGTTATTCATGTCTGTCACTCTTCATAAGCTGTTCTAGCAGTTAGTTCTAAGAAAAAGGAAGCTGTTTATTTTACAAACGACGTACCATCAGAAGAATTCATTAGGATTGGAATAGGGGAATAGGCAAAAAGAGAGGGGATTAGAAGAGGCCTAACCGGGGGCTGGCCCCATGGCTGAGTGGTTGAGTTCCTGTGCCCCGCTTCTGCGGGCCAGGGTTTCGCTGGTTCAGATCCTGGGCGCGGACATGGCACCACTCATCAAGCCACGCTCAGGCGGCATCCTGCATGCCACAACTATATAAGGACCCACAACTAAAAATACACAACTATATACTGGGTGGGGGGGGGGGAGGGGGTGGTGGAAGAAAAAGGAAAAATAAAGTCTTTAAAAAAAAAAAAGAGGAGGCCTAACCATGTTAATTGGGATTAAAACACAAAAAGCAAATGACCAAGTATTATTATGTATAAACAAATTATAAGCCCTTAAAATAGTTTCTTTTTCAGGTACATGCTACCAGTTGATGCATTAGATTACTAAGATGTCTGCCATTAGTAAATGATGAAAATTTTAGATTTAGAATATTATAACTAAAATTTCTGAAATTGAGAAGTTTTCAATAAGTGAGTTTATGATTATATTAACCAGTAGCTAAGGTCATTTACCCCATTTCAATTGAGACGAGTTCAAATTTAAACTTTATACAGAATTCCAGTTTCCTAAAAGACCTTGAGAAGTCCTTTAGCTAAGATCTTATTTAGACTGTCTCAAACACATGAAAATTAATCTTTGCTTTGTCCCTCTCAATCTTTCTTTCCCTCTATCCCTACCCTCCTCTTCCCTGTTGTCTCTCCAGCTAACACCCCTGCCCTCATTATCCTTCTCTCTTGCTTTGGTATTCTCTTCCCTTTGGTATTTATTTCCCTTCTGCTCTCAGATTTCTTATTCATGTGTACCACAAAGAATGATGATTTCTGATAACCCATTTTGTGGCTGTTAATTAATTACACACTAAATTTCTAAAGCTAAGGCCTCATGTGGTATCGTGTGGATACTTTTGGAAATCTTAATAAATATAACTAGATTTCAACTGCCTATATTTATCTACCCCCACATAGTTTAAGGGTATTAGCAGTGACTCTAATAATCAGGAGTGGAAGATAGATTCTCTGGACTAGGCATACTTTAGTGAATCTTCATACTTTTCCCTGGAAAAATTAGTAATATCACTCATCAAACAGGGTTTTGCCTCCTGTATCATAGCTAAACCACTAGAGAAATCTTTCATGTACCCAGCCATCATCTTTATTTGCAATCACTAGAAGGCTCTTATATTTACTTAAATTTGCTTTGGCCTGCACTCACAGAGGAAAGTGTATTTGTTGCCTTAGTCCGATTGAGCTGCTATTACAAAATACCCCAGACTGGGTGGCTTATAGACAACAAACATTTATTTCTCCCAGTTCTGGAGGCCAGGAGATCAGGGTACCAGCTTTGGTTGAGTGAGGGCCCTCTTCCAGGTTGCAGACTTCTCCTTGTATCCTCACGTGGGGGAAGGGGGCTAGGGAGCTATGTTGGGCCTCTTTATAAGGGCATTAATCCCATTCATGGGGCTCTGCCTGCATGACCTAATCACCTCCCAAAGGTCCACCCTCCTAATACCATCACTTTGGGGGTTAGGTTTCAATAAATGAATTTCGAGGACACATAACATTCAGACCATTGCTCTTACCCTAATATTTAGGGGCTAGGGATATTCAAGCCTTTGTTGTGATGCAAGAAAAGAGGTAATAGCAGCAACAAAGCTTTTTATGTGTTTTCATGGTTTAAGTACCATAGTAATGCCCACTGTAGAAAATTTGGAAGTTAAGTAAGCCAAAAGGAAGATAGTAAACTCCATTCACTTAGAATCCCAATGTTCAATCAATCAGTGTTAGCATTTGGAGTATAGGAGAAGTCCTCTTTCCCACAGGAATATGACAGGTAATTTGTCATTTAATTAAAAACAGTTTATTTTTCAGAAAAGTAAAAACAAAATTACCATATGATCTGGCAGTTTCACTTCTGGGTATATACCCCCAAAAATTAAAAGCAGAGTCTTGAAGAGATATTTGTACACCCGTGTTCGTAGTAGTATTATTCACAGTAGTCAAAAGGTAAAAGCAATCTGTGTGTCCATCAACAGATGAATGGATAAACAAAATAGGAAATACATATATTTGTGTGTGTGTACATATATATATAGAATAGAATATTTTTAAGCCTTAAAAAGAAAGGAAATTCTGACACATGATACAACATAGATGAACCTTGAAGACATTAAGCTAAGTGAAATAAGACAGTCACAAAAAGACAAAATCATATAATTCCACTTATATCAAGTACCTCGAGTAGTAAAATTCATAGATCCAGAAAATAGGGTTGTGGTTGTTAGGGGCTTGTGAGGAGGGGAAAATAAAGAATTATTTTAATAGTTAAAGAATTTTAGTTTTGCAAGATGAAAAGAATTCTGGAGATTGGTTATACAACAGTGTAAATATACTTAACACTACTGAATTGTACACTTAAAGTAGTTAAGATGATAAATATTATGTTGTATGTATTTTACCACAATTTAAAACACACAGTTTATTGAAACAGGGATAAAACATATAAATGTACATTCAGTCACCAGTCTTTTCAAATAGGGACAAGGCTTGCCCTTAGTGGATGGGGCAATTTGGGTTTTAGATTACCTTTCTTGCTTAAACCACACCCATTGTTCATCTGAACATCACTGAACTATGAGTGTAGTTTAACCAAGAAAAATAACATACAAAGGTATAGTAAAACAAATATTTTTGGAGCAGTTGTGTGCATTCCTTCAGATTTTTATGACACACCCCCCCACCCCCCATCTTTTGTAGTTATCTAGCAAACATATAATTGGATAATGATCTAGGGGCAACTTCCTGACACATTCAACTTAGTTTTCATAGAAATGACTACTTTTCTCTTTTGCATTTATATTTCCTCAGTTTATAGATTTCATTTAGTTACATAATCAAAACAAAAAATACGTTTCGCATAAAACAGATTTGGGATGAATAGAACTAGCTCTTTGTAAGCATATAACTCAACTGGTGGGAGTAGATATGTGAGTGTTTAAGAGAACAGCCTGTCAGCCGTGAGCATTCAGTGTGTTGTAGAGACCAATCACTATGTTTTCTAGAGGAAATGGAAGGGCATTGCTTAATCTGGAGGGTTAATTTATCTGGTATATTTCTTTCTAGTCATTGTCCTTTGCATACTTTTTCATAGATGAGAACATATTTAATTCAGTCTTTTATTTGGCTTTTCCACTTAATGTTATGTACTAAACACTTACCATAAATATGATTTTGAAGGACTCGTGGGTAATCTATCATGTAGTATATCATATAGTATAATTTTCTCCACTGCCTACCTGTTACAGGCCAGTTAAATTGTTTATAAGCAGTTCTCTTTTGAGCATCTCATATGTGTAAAGTTTTGTTGTGATTATTTCCTTAGAATAAATTTCTAGTAATTAAGAAGTTGCTTGGTCAAAAGTTATGAGTTTTTTGCATGGTTCTCTGATAAACATTTTGTTGTTGATATATCTGATATACATAAAATTATTCATTATTTTCTCCACAAACCCGGGTATTGGAGAGAACCCAAGGCTTGATATATACATTAAGTCCTAAGTAGGTATGTGTTGAATACACACTATGCCATTTTCCACTAGATCCTAGTTTTTCATCTTTGTGTTAGACAGATAAGTCCACTCACACACGGTTCATTTTCTCTTTTGTAATTGCTTTGAGCAGTCTCTCTTACTCATGCAATGCTCTTTGTTCCTCTTAGCCCCTCTCCTTTCCTACTCTTCCCAACTTTTACCTACCTGTTCTATGAAACATTCTATAACAGTCCTCATCTACCCAGCTCTCTCTTTTCCAGCTCGTTTTTTGAAATTAAGTCAATCAACAGTGCTAAGTGCTGAGAAAATAGCAGTGAGCAAAAACTCTCTAGCCTTGAATTCATGGAGTATAAGCTAATACTCGAGTATAAGTATAGTTTGTCTTGTTTCATCAAGTAGATTGTAGGTAAATGTGTTAGGCCCATGAGAAGTTTTCATTGATTGAATTGTTTGATTGATCTTTCTAGATGGACCAAAGAGAAGGTTGCCAAGGATTATAGATATAAGGATGTTTTACTGATACCACTTGGCTAGGTCATAGATTATCAGCATTGGAAGGAACTTTAAAAGGTTAATAATCCAACAGCCCATCAGTATTTAATCTCCTTTTATTCAGCAAATTTTTATAGCTCATGTGCTAAATGCTAGGCATTGTGCTAAGGACTGGGGAAGCAGAGAACAAGATTGATGAAGTCCCTGCATTCATAGAATTAAGGCCTAATGATAAAGCCTTCTATAACTTAGCGTTTGTTGATTACAAAATACTATGTAATTATAATGTCAAACATTTGTTAAGCACTTATTTCTGGCAGACACTAAGGTAAGCCTTTTGTGTCTGTTAATGCGTTAAGTTCACCAACAATTCTCTGTAATAGACACAATTGTTTTCGTTTTTGTATGAGGACACTGAGGTAATTAACTTGCATAGGATTGCCAACTTACATTGCAAACCCAGGTCTATCTGATTTCACAACCTGTGCTTTTAACCAGTATATCATGACTTCTGACTCCAAGTCCAGTAACTTTCTTTTTTTACTCTTTTTCCTGCCTTTACATCTCCATCAAGGTGTCATCCAATCTGTGCTTTGAACATCTTCAGTAATGTAGTACTTACTCTCCCCAAAGATAGCTATCTAATCTTTGGATATCTCTGTTAGAAAGGTCTGCTATATGATATGCTTAAAAAACAAAATCTGTCTCCCTACAGTTTTCCTATTTTGGCCCTCAGTATGTTCTTGGGAGCATAACAAACTATGGCAGCTGCAGTCTTTCGGGTAGTTCAAGCAAGCTATCATCTTTTCTTCTCCAGAAATATTTGTCTACCCAGATCCCATGATTTCATATGTCTTTACTGTCTCATTCATTGTTTGCGAACAAGTTTTAGAGTGCTTGTAGTTTTCTTACTGTGGACCCAGAAATTACTGCATTATCTCCGGGTGTAGAAAAGACAGCACTCTCCAACTAAAGTGGTAAAAGCAGGCACCATTTCCCACTCTTTTTTCTTGGAGACCCTCCATTTATTTAGTAATTATTTTATTAGGAACATCTTAGATATTTACAGCTCAGGGAAGAACCACCTTTTTTTTTTTTCCTTTTATACTATATGGACCTTATAATTCGTCACTCAAATGTCAGAAATTAATCAACGTAGGCACATCTCCCCTAATTTGCAGGGGGTTACAGTGGGTAGGTAGGAATAGGAAGATTGATTGATTGTGGAAAGGTTAGAAAAACATTTAGGAACTCTTGGTTGAAAATCATAAAAGGAAGAAAGGCAAAGCAGAGGGATAGTTTAATAGCTTAAAGAGGGGAGGACTCAGGCATGGTCCTGCTTGGTTTCATGCAGCAGCCCCTTTGGAAGCCAGTGATCACAGCAAACAGGAGGAGGAGAGATAAGAGCTTCTGTGCAGAAGGGCATCCACACAGAAGGTTAGAGGATGCTGCAACAGCAACTGAAAATTGGTTATAGACAGGGGAATTGATTAAATAAGTAAATATATTATGGATAAGGAGATTTCTCATTGCTAGAGAGGGAAGTTACAAATAAGGAAAGGAAGAAGACTAGGATGAATCCTTTGGTATTGGATGAGAATTGGAGATATTGGTGTGAACTCATAGTTTTCAATGCATACATATATAGAGAGAAAAATATAGGTATAGTTTGTGTTGTGTATATATATGGATATGTATACATATATTCCCTTAGCTCTGTCCACTAAGAGACCTGGGGAGAGTAAAAGCCTACTACCTATGAACATTCCTGGTGTCCAGAATTTGTTTTCTAAATATGTTCTCCACTAAAAGAAAGCAGGAGAAATGACTGATTCTAAGGCTAAGCATGGAAAGTAAAAGATGAGCCTGGAACATCTTATTGTGCTGGAAAGTAAGGATGTACTCATAGAATGATGAAGACTTGTCAGAAGGTCACAGAAGCCAGCTTTAAGAAGCTCTCTCTGGCCAAATCTGGGACAATGTGAACAACAAAATAAATGATAGTAATGGGTTATAACTCGTTGAATAAAATAGGAAACCATGGGTCTGTGCTGATATAAATAAATTGAAAGTTTTGTGAAGAACAGGATTTTTGCCTCATCTCGAAGTACTATCCCACAAAATACTTACTAATTACAATGGGAAAAAGTAACTTTTCAGGGGAAAAGCCTTGGCAGACACAACCTTAATAAAGCAGTTAAAGTGAACATCATCAGAAATGGGTAATTCAGTTCATGTGCCACCTGATAGGATGCATTGGGAAGAACACAGCATCACTTCTGTGATATTGCTGCTAAAGATGCATGACCTGAGTCTAATCCTGAGGAAACATCAGACAAAACAAATTCACAGTGAGGGACATACTGGCCTATAATATCAAAGACAGGAAAGTCAAGAAAGTTAAGGAAAGACAAGACAACTCAAGGCAGTTATGATTCTGAACTTGATCCTCTTTCTGAATCATTATTGAGATGCTTGGCAAAACTCAAATTGGATCTGAAGATTAGAAGGTAGTAATGTATAAATGTTAATCTGATGATTCTGATTGTTGTATCGTGGTTACTTGCACAGTACACAATAGGACATACCAAAGTATGGAGGGATGGTGGGGCATCATGTCTGCAACTTATTCTCAAAAATGGTTCAAGGGTGGAAAAGTTCCTTTTACTATACTTGCACCTTTTTTGGTAAGCTTTGGACTTCTTAAAAAGTTAAAACAACAAAAAAAAGTTGCTTTGGAACCTGACAGCTTAGAACGTCAGGGTTTAAAAAATAGATTTTGTATTCCATGATTGAGAAACGTTCATCAGTTTTGAACAATAGAATGTAATGATGAAGTGGAATATGAGTTTATCATCAATGTGTGGATAGATCGGAGCAAAGAGAGACAGAGGCGGGGTTATCAGTCGGGAGATCATTGCTAAGGTGTTCATCCATAGGAACCTGAAGTAGCACCACTAACTACATAAATTACTGAGAGTTCTTATATTTTTTATGCTTTGCTCTCCTATATTTGTGTTCATGGTGACTTTTGTAATGATGATTGGGTAAATAACCTAACTTCTTTTTGCATATATTATATTAAATATTTTACATACATGGGTTCTTTTAAAGATTGTGTTTTATCTATAAGGATTATGTTATGTACCTTTAAAAAATATCTTTTTCTTACATCAATTCTGTTACATATTTATTGTGGAAAATCAAAATATAGATGAGCTAAAAGAAAATAATAACATTTTTATACTATTACCAAAGTTAAATCACTCTTTACTCCTTAGCATTTAAAAATATGGAAACTAAAAATCAGAGATTGATTAACTTGATTCAACATCCCGGCACTAAGTGGTGAAGCAAGAATTGGAATCCAAATCTGTTTGATTCTAAATCCACCGCTGCTTCACTTTTTATCATCTGCCTCCTTAATTGTGTAACTAGGCATCTGCTAGGTATCTCCTGATTGGCTAGGAGGATATGATTCTTTATTCACACATGAACGTGCTATGTATTCTAAAAGCTAGTTTGCCAGTCATTTGGGACTTTTACATCTTTTCCCATAAATATAGTGTTAGAAGTTATAGGAGTAGGTATACAAACTGGTCTACCATAAGGTGACACAAAATGTAGCTGAACTTGCATCCAGAAAGAGGATTGTTGTGGCAAAAGAGATACCTAAAAGAGTTCTTTTTGTATGCCTCATGGGGTCAGGCATAAATATATACCTATTTCCTCAGTATAATTTATCTTTGGAATCTTCTCACCTTCATACCTGCAACTTCCCTGTCCTTCCACAATCCCTCACTCCAAGTGTCCGTAAGCCTAGTGCTATTATGCTGCGTTAGTCTTCAGCTATAAATTTCTTCCCGAGAGTGCTCTGTTAGCCAGAGTTATCTCTTTTTTTTCCCCAGTGGTTTACCAGATCCTCAGTATACTGACCTCAGCTACGATTAGGAGAAAAGCATTCTAATTAAACTCATTCACATTGATAAGTAGTGGCAGCATGGTACAGTGCAAAGAACCGAGGCTTTGGAATCAGGACCCATATCTTAGCAATCTGCTCAACCTTCACTAGTGATTATGATTTGATTGACCTTAGGTAATTAGTTTATCTCATGATTCTCAGTCACCTCATTTACAAAATGGTAGTAATAACACTTGCTTATCAGGGCTGTGGTGAGGGTCAAATGAGATAATGTATAGTAAATATAGGTTGTAATATGTAAAAAAATATATGTACTAGGCATCATTGATAATGAGTGATGGACTTAGAATTCTCACATAATTATTTGCATTTCGAAAAGTTTCTTTCTTGATCACCCAAATTAAACTCTTAATTGGCAGAGTTTTAGTTAGTTTTTTAAAAAATGATTTCAGAGAGTGGGAAAACAGAGTTGCAGTGGGAGTCACTTGGGTAAGCAGGCAGACCTAGCATGGATTATATACTCGGGTTGCCTTCCCAAAGCTGTTTCTGATTCTGTATTTCTGAATCCACCTGCTCTCTGAAAGCTATCTTCCATGCCCAGTCAGTCAGTCAGTCAGTCAATTAGTCTTGCTTTCACCCTCACTCCCCTACATGGTAGTCGGGGATAGCAGGACAGGGAGTTTAGAGTGGTGTTTCTCAAGCTTTAATGCTCATAAGAATCATCTGGTGATCTCTCTAAAATGCAAGTTCTACTTAAGATCATCTGGGATAGGACCTGAGATTCCCCACTTTTTCCAAACTTTATGCTGAGGCCTCTAAGGGTATTAGCATTACTTGAGTGAGGTTAAAACATGGATGATGTTTTTCTGTATGTTTCATTTCTAAGAGTATATGTAACTTAGAGAATTGTTCATATTGTCATTACAAATACCTTTTAAATTTTTATATTAATTTCCTCCATTTAGTACAAACTGCTGAGTAAAGCTTGGAACTCACTAGTTGTCCCAAGCTGATAATGAAGGTAACCAGTACTGGTATAAAGTGGTTACAGAGGAGAACCACTACCAGAAGAAAATGTAACTGATGGTGGTGAGTTTTTCCTTTTCATTTGAAAACCGTGTCAACCTCTCATACTAATAGTAAATTAAATATTAAATTTAAAATAAAAATAGCCACAGAATCTGTCCAAATTCATTAGGTTTTCCTCATATTGCAGATTATGCATGTTAAAATCACTGATATTGAAGAGCCACATGTTTGTATTGTAATAAATTAGGGTTTTTGTTTTAGGAGAACTGCTAGTTATCAAGTCCTGTTTATTTCTATGATATAAAAATTATTCAAATTCATACCATAGAACTGTAAGGAAACAAGTATTGGATTTAGTCAAGGCAGAAATACCAAGACACAAGGGGGCACTGTCTTACCATAATCTGATTGAATATAACAGCTTTTTATTTACTGTGACTGTCTCCCAAAATTCTGTCTTCTCTGTATTATAATGAAAGCTTAAACACTGTATGTTCCTCTAGAGCTATAATACTTAAACCATCTAAGCTTTCAGAGTTCATAAATCAAATGTCTTCTTAGCAAAATTCAGGAACTTTTCATTGTATTTGGCATGAGTTTGGGAAGAGTGGATGATTTGAAGATTGGAGATGGTATAACACATCTAGTTGTTAGTGTTTAGGTCTGTGGGGGGGGAAGATTACTGTAAAAACAATTCAGTTGCTTTGGAGAAATATAGTGCCTCTGTTCTGCAGGAAAGAGTTGGGATAAAGATTGAACTGTTATAAGCTGCAGCTGCATTTGCCATCAAATACCAAGTTGGTGCTGATGAATGTTTTGTTTTTATTGTCATGGAAACTTGGAGCCAGAGAATGGATATTCTGTTCATCTGGGAAAATAGCAGTTCCTTGCATAAAACATAAGGACCTTCCAAAGCAGTTCCTAAAATAGATCTAGGCTGAATATAATCCAAAAAAAAGTTGAGGAAGTAAACGTGGAATAAATGCAATCATTTCTGGATCACTTCTATTTTCAATACTAAGAATATAACTGTATATTCAGTTATTAAGCTTATTATTTGCTGCTAGAGAGTTGAATTCTTGTGAGCATGGTATTTGTTTAACATCAGTATGATAGTGACCCAACCCTTTAGGAGCTGTCTTTATACTTTTTCCTTGATCTTAAGATATCTATTGAGAACTCTGATCTATATCCTATTAAACAATTGCTTCTGATCCCTGAATCTTGCTGTTTTCATGCTACTTATCTGCTATAATCTTCCGTTCAGAATATTTTAAAGTATTCTATATTAAGGGGGAAAAAAGCTTTATCCAAAACAAAGATTCAAGTAAATCCTTATGCATATTTTATAAAGCTGTGAAGAGAAAGAGACATCACAGGAATAGAAAATGCAAAGAAATTTTGATTTCAATTATATCAAATGTGATATAGCAAAATACAAATATGGGAAATATAGTAAAATGTAGATAAAGTGGCAGTAAAAAGTAAAGCAGAGTTTCTAAACTTTGTATTAAGAAAAGGGAAAAATTTTGAGTTATGATGCTTTTACCAAAGGTTACCAGCTAAGTTATATTATCTCTACAAGGGAAACAAGGCAAATTTTTATGATCTCATAAAAGATGCTAGAGAAAGAAGGGTTAGAGTGGACTATTTTAGATAGGATAGTCAGGCTTCTCTGAGGAAGTAACTTTTGAGCAAAGACCAAATGCTCTAGCAGAAGAACCTTTCATGCAGAGGCTGGCAAGTCAGCACCCTTCAGTGGGATTGAGCTTGGAATGTTTAAGGAAAATAACAAAGTAAAAGTTTATGAACAAAGTTACAAAAACAATATTCAGCAAATGGACTTTAAAGCAATATGATTAACTAGAACATAACCAGTTTTCTCACATGAGATGAGTTCAGGATTAGAGTCCTAAATCAAAGTTTAGCTTGCCAGGATGTAGGAATCTCTCAGAGGAAGAACAGGATTGTTTCAAAATAAAATTTTTAAATGTGAGTTTTACTGTTACTTAGTATTGTTTTTCAAAATATTTTAATGAAATCAGTGGTTTTTATTATTGACTATATTCTGATGTAGGCAAGAAGCAATTCAGAAAAAATGTGCCCAAAATAAATATAAATATGATTTAGCTTACATAGAAACAGATAGTCTTAAGAAGCAATGAGCTCTAACAACGTAGTTTAATGACAGCAGTCTTCACAAATATTTTTAATGCTATGTGGTATCTAGCGCATATATATATATATATATGTATGTATGTATGTATATGTATATATGTATATGTCACATCCAATAGGACCAAGAATCGAACACCTGCACAACAAAATACCTGAGATTGAATTTAGAGAACTAGTCAGCATGCCAAAAGAAAATAGACAAGAAACTACTGGACATTGTATCCTGTAACTGAAATGATGAGAAAGAACTGGAAAATTGCCAGCTTTTTAACCTTTTAGAAATAACAGTTTGTGTAGTTAGTGCAGAAGATCATATTCTTAGGGCAGTTTGTTCCAAATTCAAATATGTCAGCAGACTTGGTGGAATTTGAAGTATTTTAGAAATAAAATACCTGAGGTTAGAAATAAGAGAACCTCTTTACAGTGTCATAAAAACAAGATAGTTTAATCAAATTTTTAGATTTTTCAAGAGTTTATCAAACCTAATTTCTATTATGGTTAAGTCTAGCTGAGCAGGATGTATTTAAATTAGGATACTCCAAAATGTAAATATATTAATAAATTTGGATTCTGTTGTGTTATGTTATCATCTACCATATGCACTCCTTTTTTTTGTCAGTTTTTTTGTCAGAAATTCTGATTATTTGTAGGAGTCAAGTTTTGCTGTGTTCTAGCTTCCTGATCTATGAAAATGGGTTTGCTAGAGAAAGACTAGGGAAGTGCTTTTTTTCCCCTTTATTTTGAGGGAAGGGACTGATGGAATGATTTTCAAGAGGTATAAAAAGCTTAAGAAGTTTCATAGTAGTCCTAACTAAACCATTAGTTTTCAGACATTGGACAATAGGTGGTGCATGAGAGAAGGGAAATAAACAAGATGAGTCCCACAATTCTCCAACTTACTGCCTAGAAGAAGATTCCAGGCCACAGTAATGAGAAGAGGAAATGAGACAGAGTCCAGCAGTCTTATTGAGTTGAGGAGACAAAAAACAGAATTCAGAGAAGCCAAGGTAGGTCAAATTGCAGGGCAAAAAGGAGGGAGCACAGAAAAAGAGCTTGAGATCTACAGAGGGGTTCCCTCAAGTCTTTGGCTGAATGCTGATCTTTGCATGAATGAGAAGAAACTTAACTTGAGACTGGGAAAGAATCACTTGAAAGGAATAGGCTAAACAGTTCCTGAAATTCATCCAAAGCTGGAAATAGTTCTTCCAGCCAACTAAAGTATACAAAACTGGGAATGGTTCTTCTTCCAGCTAACTGAAGCAGAAAGATCTCATAATAAATGGCATCATATGGAGTCCTCAGAAGACTATTGTGTTGGTGAGGCTAAATTAGCACTGGGCTAAAGGCTGTTCTAGGCCTGCCTTAAAGGCAAGCCTAGAAAATGATCAGACTGATTCCAAGAAACTTTAACTGCTTGCCAGAAAAAGTCCAACATTCTTTAAAGGAATACAACCAAATCTAGCACCCAAAAATGTGAGCTTCGTAATGTCTGGCATAGAGTCAAAAATTACTAAACATGAAAAGAAACTGGAAACTATACTTTGTAAGCAGGAGTAAAATCCATTAGTAGAAACAATAGAGCAGAAAATTAAAGAGATGATGGAATTAGCAAACAAGGGTATTAAAATGGCTGTTATAAATATGCTCCATAGATCAAAAGTGTAAAGGAAAACACAAATACTATGAGAGAAGAAATGAAAGAAAAACCAAGTAGAATTTCTAGGGATGAAAAATATAATATCTGAAATGGAAAAAAAAACTGGATGGGATTAATAGTAGATTAATATACTGCAGTAGAAAAGATCATTGAATTTCAGACAAGGAAACAAACTATCCAAAATGAAGATCAGAGGACTTTTAGCTTTAACTTAGGGTGTAGAGAGCTTCAAAGAATGCCATTCCCATTCTTAATGATAAGAAAAAATGAAGGAGCCGGCCTGGTGGGCAGTGGTTAAGTGCACACGTTCCGCTTCGGTGGCCTGGGGTTTGCCAGTTAAGATCCTGGGTGCAGATGTGGCACCGCTTGGCACGCCATGCTGTGGTAGGCGTCCCGCATATAAAGTAGAGGAAGATGGGCATGGATGTTATCTCGGGGCCAGTCTTCCTCATCAAAAAGAGGAGGATTGGCAGCAGTTAGCTCACGGCTAATCTTCCTCAAAAAAATAAAAAAGCCTGATAAACTACAAAATAGTTTTTTGAACCCATCAGAGAGCTAAGATAGCAAGGCAATCATGTGACCTGAATTCCAAGAAGAAATGGGACACATGAACTGTCTTACTTGTGGCAAAATATGGGAGTATAAGGTGTCGTAGCAGTCACAACACAGGCAGGCAAGAGGAAGCAACTAAAATTTTAAAGTTCAACAGAACATCATTTGTGGGCTAGCAACATATCCGTTTGAAATTGCTGGGGGCATCTAACAATAGAACAGATCAAAAGGGGATTTCACACTCACTCTCAAGCTTTTTCCCCCAGACCTCCACTCACAAAAGATGATTAGGGATAGAGCAAGAGACTGAAGAGAATTCCTGTTGATAGTGCAGGTATGCAAGAGCTGATCAGCTGTCATTGTGGGAAAAGCAGAAAAGCCTGCCAACTTCTCTGGACCCTAGGGTACTGCTAGACTTAAGCTGCTTTAGGTGGGGCAGCAGATCCTCTTGCCCAAAGGACTCAAGGTAGGACACATTGTGATTGGGGGTGGACAGGAAACTTGTCTTACACCTAAGATCCTATGCTGATACCAAGTACAGATCTCCTTCCTGTCAGGGAGACGTGAAAACTCCAAACCAGGGTCAACTTTAGATATAAAGCAGAGTTTTCTCTTACAGAGGAGGAATGAAAGACAGGAAAACAACAGCAGTCTATTACTGGGGGAGGGACAGAAGAATGGAGAGAGACCCACTCTGGGGCACAGATTTATAGGATCAGTTGAAAGCAAAAAACTAATGCTGAGAAAAGTCCTACTGCACCCAGCCATGTGCTAAGCACTAGGCAAAAGCAGCCAGTCACTCTAGGGAGTTGAAGCCTCTGGCCAACTGGTAAGGTAAGGTAACCACAGCAACAGCAATCACTCCTGATTAGATTCACTCATTTTCCCACACTAAAGGCCTTAAACAGGAAGAGGCATGCTCATTTCCAGGCCTAAATACTGTTTACCTCAGTCTTTACTGTACAAAACATCCTGCATTCAATCAAAATTATGAGACATGCATATAAGCAAGAAAAAAAATTGTCAAGAGACAAAATAGTCAACCAAACAAGACTCAAAGGTGACTCAAATGCTGGAACTATCAGACAAGGATTGTAAGGTAACTCTAGTTAGCATACTAAAGGATCTAGTGGAAAAGGTGGACAACCACTATGGACAACAGTATGGAAATTCCTCAAAAAACTAAAAATAGGACTACCATATGACCCAGCTATCCCACTACTGGATATCTACCCAACTTGAAATCAACAATCCAAAGTAACATATGTACTGCTATGTTCACTGCAGCACTATTCACAATAGCCAAGACATGGATTGAGTCATATGGTATTTCTATTTTAAATTTTTTGAGAAATCTCCATACTGTTTTCCATAGTGGCTGCACCAGTTTGCATTCCCACCAGCAGTGTATGAGGGTTCCCTTTTCTCCACATCCTCTCCAACCTTTATTATTTTTAGTCTTCATGATTATAGCCATTTTAACAGGCATAAGGTGGTATCTTAGGGTAGTTTTGATTTGCATTTCCCTGACGATTAGTGGTGTTGAACATCTTTTCGTGTGTTTATCGGCCCCTGTATATCTTCTTTGGAAAAATGTCTATTCATATCCTCTGCCCATTTTTTGTTCAGGCTGTTTGTTTTTTTGTTGTTCAGTTGTGTGAGTTCCTTATGTATTATGGAAGTTAATCCCTTGTTGGATATATGATTTGCAAATATTTTCTCCCAGTTGGTGGGTTGTCTTTTTGTTTTGATCCTAGTTTCTTTTGCTTTGCAGAAGCTCTTTAGTCTGATGAGGTCCCACTTGTTTATTTTTTCTTTTGTTTCCCTTGTCTGAGAAGACATGGTATTCAAAAAGATCCTTTTAAGTTCGATGTCAGAGAATGTACTACCTATATTGTCTTCCAGGAGTTTTATGGTTTCAAGACATGTTCAAGTCTTTGATCCATTTTGAGTTTTATTTTTGTGTATGGTGTGAGATAATGGTGTGCTTTTTTTCTTTTGCATGTGGCTGTCCAGTTTTCCCAACACCGTTTATTGAAGAGACTATCTTTTCTCCATTGAATGTTCTTAGCTCCTTTGTTGAAGATTAGCTGTCCATAGATGTGCAGTTTTATTTCTGGGCTTCAGTTCTGTTCCATTGATCTGTGTGCCTGGTTTTGTACCAGTACCATGCTCTTTTGATTACTAGGCTTTGTAGTACATTTTAAATTAGGGATTGTTCTTTTTTCTCAGTATTGCTTTAGCAATCAGGGTGTTTGGTTGCCCCATGTGGATTTCAGGATACTTTGTTCTATTTCTGTGAAGAATGTCCTTGGGATTCTGATTGGGATTGCATTGAATCTGTAGATTGCTTTGCATAGTATGGACATTTTAATTTTGTTTATTCTTCCAATCCATATGCATGGAATCTCTTTCCATCTCTTTATGTCATCATCTATTTCTTTCAATAATGTCTTATAGTTTTCATTGTATAAGTCCTTCACCTCCTTGATTAAATTTATTCCTAGATATTTTATTCTTTTTGTTACAATTGTAAATGGAATTGTATTCTTGAGTTCTCTTTCTGTAAGTTCATTATTAGAGTATAGAAATGCAACTGATTTTTGTAAGTTGATTTTGTACCCTGCAACTTTACTGTAGTTGTTAATTTTTTCCAATAGTTTTCCAAGGGATTCTTTAGGATTTTCTATATATAAGAACATGTTGTCTGCAAACAGCAACAGTTTCACTTCTTCATTCCCTGTTTGGATTCCTTTTATTCCTTTCTCTTGCCTAATTACTCTGGCCAAAACCTCCAGTACTATATTGAATAAGAGTGGTGATAATAGGCATCCTTGTCTTGTTCCTGTTCTCAGAGGGGTGTTCAGTTTTTCCCCATTGAGTATGATGTTGGCTGTTATACACTTCATTTTTGAGTATTCAGCTTATACACATCATTATTCCAAAATTCCCTACAATTTTTAGCAGCTTATCATCTTCCTTTTACTACCCACAGTGCCCAAATTTGCATTCTGTCAGAAGAGGGTGGCTGATTAATAGCAAAATAAATGAGGATGTCAATTTCATGGGATATTAAAACAGAAAGAGATCATCCGATCCAAATTTGCCCCACCCTACCCCATTCTCCAGGTGAAGAAACTGAGGCCTGCAGAGGTTTGATGACTTATCCATGTCACACAGCTAGCTCACAGCATAGACAGGAATAGACCCTCCTGAGTCATTTCTGTGTTTGTTTCACTCCACTGCCCTGTTTCTGACCGCATAGTTGGTGAATGGTAGCAGTTCCATTGACTAGTTTCTTTTTTTCTATTCCACTTCTTGCTGTCAAGGGAAACTAGCTAATTAACAATCATTTATTATCTGCTATTTTAGAACACAGTTCTCTTAAACTCTCTCTCTGCCTCCACGTGGCTGAATGCCATAGATAGAGCCTTGGAGTAGAATCTGTCCCTGGCACGCAAACAAAACAAGTCTAGAATTCCAGACCGGTGTTCCCTGAACAAGTGGCATCTACCTTCTGGTCCCTGAGTGCCATAAAAAACAGACTCAGACACTGACCTTGCCTAGTAAGGTCATGATTTAAATTAAACAACCAAAATACAGAAAGCTGTGAGAAAATCAGGAGAATTAACAGTAATGAGCTTAATGTTCTGTTTATCACTGTATGATGTAAGAAATTACTGAGAGAAGCATTCATACTAGGATTTGATGGAAACAGTCAGTATGTCAGAAGGAGTAGCTTTATATCAGTGTGTGATTACCAAGATAATTTGATAATATGCTCCCCCTTCTTCCCTCAGCCAATTTATTTAGTGATGTGACTTTTACCTGATTTTCTTTTTTTTCTTTATTTTGGGGTAAGGGGAGTAGGCAAGATTAAGATGTTGAAGGATTGGCTCAGTTTATTTAGTCCCTAGAAAGTTGTAAAGCATCAATTGAATTATTTCAAATCCTTTTTTATTTAAGAATGAGGTAAACATTAAGATACAAAATTTACTTGATCATTTTTAAAGAATATGCATTCACCATGTTTTCTCCTGAAATGCAGCAAAAGATGAAGAGGTAATTCCTAGTTTTATAATCTGATGGATTACTATAAAAACAAAATGTCTTTGTTTCTAAGTTCTAAACAACATGTGATTTGGGGAAATGTGGAGACATTAAGTGAGAAAACACTTAAATTCTGATCCTAAGGAAAAGCAACAGTACAATATAGATGTAAATATGTTTTCAGGAACAATTTAGAAAATGCAATTATTAAGTATAATGTCTCAAAGAAGCAGAATTTAGATTTTGAGCTAGCTACAATGCATACTTTGTTATGTATTCTACTGTGGCACATTTTGATAAATGGCAAAAATTGATCCAAGTGTATTTGTCTTACTCTGCTCTGTTCATTCATTCCTAATTTCCAACTACCTGTCTACCTCACCCTCTCATATTGAATCCTGCATTGTAATGTTCTCTCTGGGCATTCTAATGGCCAAAAGGCAAACTGTTTTATATAAACCTTCTCATCCTTGTCTATTTGTTTATATTTAATATGTGATCTGATTTTATGGGGCAGGGTAGAAAGCAGGGAAGAGTAGCTAGATTGGTGAATGTTTGCATCCTGGACTACTTCATCTCGGGTTTTAGTCTCAAGGAGTCATTTCTAAAGCCTATTCAAATGCCTGGGTCTGACTGTGCTCTTGTCAAGGATAATGAGATACTTTATCAGTGCCTTAGCAATTCTACAGGAATTATTGATTGGGAAGGTGCTTACAGTTCTGATGCCTGTCACAGGAAGTTGGTGCAGAGTTAAGATGGAATAAGTGATAAGATAACGGCTGGGTTAGAAAAGTGATTACAACTGGGAACTTGCTACTCACTGACCTCTATAGGGATCCTCTGGTTTATCACTAATCTCACTCACACTTGGCATTTTCCTATGTTGCTGCCTCATCATTCATAGCTGTGTGAGTAACTTGGCAAGGAGTGAACAAGAGGAGGGCACAGAGGTCCAGCAGCTGTGCTTGTTGGCACTAGATATTTAAATATCTTCAATGTAGCCAGCAGTGTGCTTGGCACAAATGTTAGCCAATAATACTTAAACAAATTGTTTTGAAGAAAATAGGCATGCATTTATGTTAAAACCCTCTCTCTCTTTTCTTTCCTTTTAAAAAAAAAATGTTAGTTTGAGATCCTTTTTAGATTTTTTTCTGTAAGTTTGAGCAGATCGCTACCAAAATGAATTCTATAATTCTAATAGTTAGCATTCCCTAGGTTCTTTCAGACAGAATTTCCAAGTACTTTATAAGCATTAATTAAACGGTGCAGGCCTGTGTGAGGTACATGTTATTAAGTTGACTTTCCTAAATGAGTGAGTGGGGCCATTGATGTTAAGTGACTGGTAACTTGCCCAGTTCAGTCAGTGAGAGAGAAACAAGAGCCAAGAGATGAATCCAGTAATCAGAATTCCTAGGTCTCTACTCTAATATACCCAACGGCATTACAGATTTCCCCACTTCGTAGGATAGTATTTTATGTTTCTTCAAGTGGTTAGTGTGATTCAAATTGTATGAAACTTTTTGTAGTGTTCACCCACAAAACAAGAGGAAAATCTTCATGGGCAAAGAGGTTAGGTGAATAATGAGTTTTCAGATACCCAGGGGGAAGGAATATAGTCTGCTCATAAAACTGTGGTCAAATTCAGATTGGTGTCCAAATATTTAGATTTGCTTGTTTAAGGATTTCATGTTATTTCTCTGAAAACTAAATATGCAAAAGCTCTCATGATTTATATATTGAAATATTTCATTTTGAAACATAATAATGTTGATCTAGGTAACTTTTGAAACATCTGGGAATTCTTTTTCTAGGTTAAGCCTTTAGCTTTTAAGAAAAACCAGTCTAATGCTACTCATTTAAAATATAGCACATGAAGTTTTTTATTTAATAGATGGTGAATTTGAATTTCTGAGTGCACATCAGTATGCCTTAGAAAAATGAATGTTGAAATAATATTGGCTTTCAGATATATAGGGAAACTATTTGTTCCAATTTGTGCTGTTACTCATGAAATCCACGATTATTTCTTGCGTAGTATCTATTCATTGAAATTAGTAAACTTTAGTTTGCTAGAAATTCTCAAGTATTCACCAGACTGCAGAAATGAAAACTTGAGCCAGCTATGTCTTTCATAACATCTTCGTCTCTAGCCATATCCTCATAAAAACATTGAAGTCATAGGAAAAGAGCACATGCAGCCAGGAGGGTATTATTGGGCAGGTTTTGCCAGCCAGTAGATTGAGATCTACAGGAAATCTTGAAAATTTACTGTCGTATCTCACAGCTGTTATCAGCTTCCTTCAGTCACTCCTTGGTATTAACAGGATTTTTAGTGGGAAGAAGAATACAACTAGCAGTGGTACCAGCAGTATAAGCGCCTTTCACAGTGCCTTGTACATATTAGCTAATCCTCAAATGCTAGTTTCTGTCCCCATAGCCACAGCAATCTCAAGACTTTGAGAGTGAAGGAAAGAATGTGGAAGAGTCCTAGACTACTGTGCGCTTTAAGGAAGATTCAGCAAAACAGCTGGAGAGTTCTTGAGCCAAAGTTGGTCAACAAAGAAATGCCATATATCCCAGGAAGGGGTGTGCTTTGGTTTCCCTGCCATACTCTGTTGAAGCATGTTGGAAGCAAGTGGGCCTCAGTGCAAAAGCAAATGTGGACTTCAGAGCACAGCAAGCTGGATCCCTCAGTTAATTACATTCCCTGAAGTAGGAGTTCTGCAAGGTGCATTCTTATGGCTGCCACAGCAATTTTTTTAAAAAATTGTTTTAAACATATACATACAAGCAAATCCCTGCATTGTCCACACAAAACAATCTCTCAGGATTCCTCTTATCTTGTCCAACTTGTTCATTTTTACAGATTAGGAAACAGGCCCAGAAAGACAAGATCAGAATAAATATTTTTCTAACAGGCCCTTGAAGCAAGAGTAAAATCATCATGTGCCCTTGGTGAGAACTGAAAAGAAGAGCAATTATTTGTGAGTGAAACTAACGTAATCGTAATTGACCATGTTCTAGTTATATCCAGAGCCAACCTTTGGAGTAGATGGGTTCTGCTGCCAGTCATTTTTTAGATGATTTGTCATCAGCCCCTCTTTTGAGCAGGAATAGGTTTCATGTCCAGTGCCAAATCACTTGATTGGTAGAGGCTGCTGGGAGGGCTAAATAGAGAAAAATTCTTATGCTATATTTGGGCTCCACCAAATGTCTATGTATATAATCAGAATATGGGAATTGTGTCCTAAACCTCCCACAGGAAAACAGTGCAGTACAATATGCTGTTAAGAATTTGATGTCAGGTAGCCCTGCATTCTACTTCTTTTGGCTACTTATATGAGGATTTAATGGTATCTACCTGAGTGGGTTAGAAGAATTAAAGCCACCATTAGCTTTCATCTGGATTATTTCAGTAGTCTTCTAATTGGTCTACCTGCTTCCACACTTGTTCCCCTAGTTTATTCTTCACACAGCAGCCATGATGATACTCTGAAGATGTAGACCATCTTTTCAATAAACAGTACTGAAGTCAATAGAATGTCCTTTGGAAAGAACACATACCTTGACACCCTACCAACATGCCAAAAAAACAAATTCAGATTTAAATGTGAAAGGTAAACAGTAAAGTTTTTAGAAGAAAACATAGAAAAATAGATGTGTAACCTTGGAATAGGCAGAGATTTCTTAAACAGTACACCAAACATGCTAACTGTAAAGGAGAAAATGGACAAATTGGCCTATGTTAAAATGAAAATTTTCTGTTTATCACAAGACACCATTAAGAGAATGAAAAGGCAACCTACATAAAATATTTACATACATACAGTAAAAGGTCTTGTAACAAAAATATGTAAAGAATGCCTTCAACTCAACAAGTAAATAGCAGACAATCCAATAGGAAAAAGTGAGCAAAGAACTTGAATGGCCATTTCACTATAAAATACTCAAATGTCCAATAAACATGAACTCATTGTGATTCACCTGTAGTAACTTGGGTGCTAAAAATGTCTATTAAGTCTTCCATTGCATTAATAAATTCACAGCAAAGGAGCTAATTGTTCCACAAATCTCTTTACTAATAAGAATAGCTGGAATATTATATAATTTTCTGCAAAGTTTCTATTTTACTGTTGGAAATTCTATTTTCTGAGAGTTCTTCCTTTTAACAAACTAAAGTGATGCATCTCTTTACTCTTGTCCTTTGTTCCTAGGTCTCTTCACTGGGACCAGACAGTATGGTCTGCTCCTCCTTGGCATGATAGCTTTGCAAGTGTTAAAAAGCACAGAAACCACACTTCTCCCAGAGCCTTTCTTCTCCAGGCTAACATCTCAGTTCTTTTAGCTCAGCCGGTTTCCAGATCCCTCATCATCCCTCCCCTTTGGCTTGTTAGCATTATTCTTAAAATGTGGGTGATACAAAATGGAAAGCAATCGTCAGTGGACCTTTTGTGGTGAGACTCTTTATGTTCAAAGTAGTACTACAGTGGGTGGGAGTAGGACTAGGTAGACTCTAAGGTCCCACTGAAAACTGTTCCTGTGATCCTGGGAAAGGTCGTTTGGTCTCATTTGGTAATTCTTATTACTCAGAAATTCTGTGGGGTCCTTTAATTCACCTGCCCTTCAAAGAGTTACCAAAATTGGACTTTAGTTTTACCCTACTTAAAATCTGAACCCTTACAACCAGTCTTTTCCAAATTGGGTGTAGCACATTCCACCTACTTAAATGACCTGCCAAGAGGATTCCTGTCATTTCAGCTCTTTCTTTCCCTCCCCCAGGGGCAGGCATGCCCTCAGTTCTTAAGATGGAATAAGTGTTAGCAATTTCTAGTCATAGTCTTCCTACCCCTCTTTTCTGGGGCAAGTACGCAACATAAACTCAGATAGGCTAAAGTAACGTGATTAATCAAAGATAAAATTTAAAGTAATTTTTTTAGGAAATGAAATCCTACATTTATGTTTAGAAAAATCACTTGTGTAAGGACAGGATAGGGTGACTTGGTTTAACAAGTGGCTCAAGTTAAAAAGAAGAAAGAAAAAAAGATCTAATTTGTACACACAAGGTAGTATAACTGTTTAAAAAGCCAAGTTTTTATTTGTCAGACACCTGAGATAAAATAGAGACTTATATGATTCATTTTAATTCATGAAAATAGTTCTTGTGAAAAATAATTTTGAAAGAATTAAAGATGAACATCTTATAAATCTCAGACTGAATAAGCATTATTATATTTAAAGAGTACCCAAACTTCTAAGTCCCTAGGAAATAATTAGTTCCTAATAAATGAAAGGTTAAATAAAAATGTATTTATATTTCAAAATCTCATTTGAATAGGTTTAGTATGATTTTAAAAACAAGTTATCAACATTCTATTTCACAAGAAACTTATGAATGTACTTTTTAATGTTTTTAGCTTTTAGCTTATGTTAAATTAGTTTTCATTCTCTCTGATTTGAATATCTTTTGTGAAAGGAAGAAGTTTAGAAATTTTAATAGGCACAGAAAAGTAAGCTTCTAAACTTCCCATTTTCTTAAACAGTCTATCTAATGGGTTGCGTCCACACAGATAATTATGTTAAGATTGTATTTGAAAGCTGTACTTTATTAAAAACAGAGCTAATAGTGATCTCTTACTTTGTTCCCTTTTCATCTCAACAATTAAAAATATAACAGACCTTAAGTTGTTACTTAGCTTCAGGTCTTTCCTGGTTGTTTGAAATAATGTTCTAGGAAGAGGAATTTGCAAGGTAGAAGGGGCTTAGTGAGAATTTCAACCAATAAGTTGATACTAATGGTAAATGACAAGGCATTGGTATAAGTCTTTTTTGTTAACTTTATGGTATTTGTTTAAAATGTTAATATAGTCTCCCAGTTCTGTCCTGCCAAGTATATGAGACATGATTTCTTTTTAAAGGCAACATTTTCTTAAAATTAAAGACACATACTGAGAATGTTTTTAATATCTCATAAACTTGTTTAATTTATTTTATTAATAAAGTCATACCTCCAAATCATAGCTGTTCTTTATTTTTTCCCAGTAATCTTTCTGCCAGTCATTCTGAGTTGACATTTCCCTTCAGTCCCTGCCATCTTCTTGGTCAAGCAACATTTCTGATCCATTTTGATGAGGCATGGGGAGGAGTGTGTGTCAGAATTGCAAATGTCCAATTCTTTAATGGTTTTGTGAGGTCAGATTCCAAGAACAGAAGAGTAGAATCCAAAACCTCAAGATGTCACCTTGATTCTTAACAAGCAGCCTTACTTATAAAGGATATATCTTTAAAGAGTTATGAGTTTTTTCATTTTTATTTCATATGTATATTTTGCAAATTAAAATTCTTTCTGTAGAACTTACTACTTTATGGTAAGAATGTGTGGCAGATAGACCACAGTAATTAACCTGTTGTCATAAATCTCCTTTTTTTGTGTTGGTATTACTTCACCTAAAGTATGTGCTTCATCATGATAGCTAATAAGTGCTTCTTCAGACGTATGTTATAATATCCTGAAGGGCTCAGAAATTATAAAGTTGACAGTGTGCATCCTTTAATTTAGCAGTTCCATTTCTATCCTGCAGAAATTGTTATGTGCATGTTCATGGATATTTGTTTCAGTACTCTTCATGATAAAAAAAAGTAGAAATAATCTATTTTTCAGTAGGGGAATGGATCAACTGTGGTTTTATTTGTATAATGGGACATCTTATACCAGTAAAAATGAATGAACTGGGTGTCTATTAACATATCTCAAAAACATAATATTGCATGAAAATGCAGATTTCAAAAGGATAAATACCATGTAATCCAGTCTGTTTAAATGTATTAAACACAAACAGTAATGTGTGTTGTTTGAGTATGTGAATGTATATTGAAAGATTCAACATATACATGAGAGTCATATACACTAATTTTATGATAATAGTTACCTTGGGTCTGGGGTGAAATTTGAGCTATATCTATACTGTTTTTTAATTTCTGAGAAAGACAGAGAGGGAGAAATGTTCAATCTGAAGCAAGTACGGGAAAACATTATTCTGACTAGTGGGTATATGGATCATACTGTTAGCTATACAGATATCCATTCTTTTCCATTCTTTTGAATATTTTTTCACTGTTTCACATTGAAAAGAAAGTATTTAATAAAATACATGCTATTTTATGTAGGAAGTCAGAATTTGACTGTTAAACTGATAGAATGATAGTAAGCTTTTAAAATCTTGGTTATTGGATTTTTATCTTCTTGTAATTTGATCTCTGTAGTTCCAAACCCCAATATAATTACCATAGGTGGTCTGGAAGTTAAGTGATTATCTGTCAATAGATAAGGATTTTTATGTAAAGTTATTTTCTTTGTTTTACAGGAAAAACGTCAGAGAGGGGCTCATTTTCCCTGTACAGCAGAGATACAGGATTACCAGGCTGTCAAGTAAGTTTAATAAATAAAAAGCAGTGAGATAATTTTTCTAACACACAAATATAGGCTTTAATGAGGTAGAAATTTATCTAATTTATTTCACCATTATTTGTGTCTTTAATTTATGACTAAATGGTGAGGTTTAGCAATTAAACATATTTTCTTTTCTTCTGCTCCCTCTGATTAAAATGATTTGCCTTCCCCGGTTCACCAGACTGTCTTTCTCTATCATCAAAGATTTTCATAACTCACCTCCATTTTAACTGGAAGCAAAGTAAGTTGTCTTCCTATCCTGTTCTAAAATCCTTATCATTTCTAAAAATGATCTTTACGTATTTCCTCATAAAAGAGAGTGTCCAATATGTTACATGAAGAACATAGAATTGCTCTGTGTAGCTTGACTATCCTATAATGTTAAACTTATTAACATTGGAAGTATTTTCATTTCAATCCTATATCTAACCAATTTTTTAGGCTTCCTATGGTCTCTGACTTGGAAACTTTGTTTCACTTCTTCCATATTCTTTAGCATATCGTGTTTCTACTAATAGCCATCTTCTCTGCTTTTTTCCCCATATCTTTAGACTGAGAATCCAGAACACTCAGATAACCTGCAGATTCCTGTCTGAATCAAGCCAAAAAGAACAGAAAGGAAAGGGAGAATATATTAAATTTGTTTTCTGCTGTGTGCATGGCTTTCATGAAGCCCATCCTAATTTCAGACAAGGGCATGTGAGCCAATTTTAACTGTCATACTAACAATATTATTTCATTTAATTCATATCCCATAATTGTGTCAGTCAGAGTCAGAAGACCTTGGTTCAAATTCCATCTCTTCAGGTTACTGACCTGTGGTCCTAATACAAGTCATTTAACCTTAAATTCTATCTCGCATTGATTTCCTCATTTGAGAGATAGAGTTAGCGATTTTTGCTTCTCTGAAGGTTAAACTCCATGTACTTGTGAAAGCATTTTACTAAATAAATGCACATTTAAAAAAATTTTTCAATTCATATAGCCCACAAACCAAAAGCTATTTTGAGTCCTCAATATTATTTTTAAGAGATCAAAGTTTGAGAGCCAGTCGTCTAATGTTAACACAACTTTGAAACTTGAGAAAAAAAAACTCTCGTAAGCTCTTTGAAACTACAGCTGCATCTAATAAATTATAGTTAATGCTTATATTAATGAGTTTTCACTTACCTTTTCTAATACTTCCTTGGCAAAGGTATTGCTATTTAATTAAAATCAATGGTAGGCTCTATTTATATAATTCTCCAATTTTGCAAAGATGAATGTCAATAATTTTTACCAAGTATTAATATGTGTTTATACCAGAGTTAATTCTCATATCAAAAAACATTCATTTTAAACCTAGATGCATAGCACTCTAATAACAATTGCTACCATTTACTGAGCGCTAACTGAGCCAGGCACTGAATTAAACATGAATCCTTTTAACACCCATTTTGTGGATTAGAAAATGTGTGTTCTTCAGAGATAAGTAATTTGCTCAAGGCCATACATCTAGCAAGTGGTAAACCTTCTAAACTCATGTTTAATGTTTTTAACTATGATGTAACTATACTGTAGCATAAGAATCCCTCAGATGCCTAGTCTGTTCCTAGTCTTTCTCCCTCCCATTTTAATTTGTTTCATTGAGGAGGGGGACTTCATATATATATATATATAGTTTTGTTTTGTTTTGAGGGAGATTAGCCCTGAGCTAACATCTGCTGTCAGTCCTCTTTTTTTTTGCTGAGGAAGTCTGGCTCTGAGCTAACATCTGTGTCCATCTTCCTCCATTTTATGTGGGGTGCCCCCCACAACATGGCTTGATAAGCGGTGCATAGGTCCGCACCCAAGATCTGAACTGGCAAACCCCAGGCTGCTGAAGTGGAGCATGCAAACTTAACTGTTAGGCCACTGGGCCAGCCCCAGGAATTTATATTTTTAACAAGTATCCAAGGTAATTCTAATTCACATGGACTGGAGATTATGCTTCGAGAAACCAAATTCCTCTGAACACACCAAATATAAACATATATGGAGTATAAAAAGAGAAGAAACTATAAGATCACTGTTTAACAAATGTTTATAACATGTTGGGGAGATCAGGCAGGCCTATGGAAAAGAGACCAAGGTTACTAGAATGTAGGAAATGTGAAATAACAGTACTGCTATATACAAGAAGATTTAAAGGTATTCAAGTGAAAGAAAGATTTGTTTTTGAAGAATTCACAGAAGCAATGTGTGAGCCCCAGAGAGAAAGCCCAAAATTCAGCACAGAAGAGAGATTATACTGCAAGAAGGAAAAATAGCATCAGTGAAGACAGGAGGACTCTTAAAACAAGTAGAAGGATTCCTTACTGTGAAAGAACAGTGACTTTGCTTTTTATTCTTGTTACCTTTGACTATGCTGCAGTTGTAGGAGAAATTATGATGGATGGCACTAGCTGATTTGAGGCCTAGGTAGTAAACTCTGAAAATTCAAGAGTTAAAAAGATGTGTCACTCCCATTCAAAGAAAAACTTGTATTCCAAACAATATTTATTATAATGAGTCAGAAAAGGAAAAAATACACTGAAATAACTAATTGGTTGCCGGTTTTGTCTTACCTATTCACAAGTGACATAAAACTCTTAACCACACAATGATAACAGAAAGAAATATAAACAGTACTACAAAATTATATCCAAAGTCTAGTTTGAAACCATTTTTCTTCAACAGAATCCCCCAACGAACATTAACTCTGCTATTAATGTACATAAAATGCTGCTGACATACTGCAAAATTCAGGCTAATTTAATAATGCCTGATAGGCCTTACTTCATGTTAAGATGATGTAATAATACGTTGCTAAATGATTCTCCTCATATTACCTTCACGGCAATCGCATAACTGATGAGCCATTGAAAGGAAACTGGTGTAGCAGTATTACTGGAAACATTGATAGATCATTCTGCAATTGAATTTTTTTTTATTGAGTCAACGCAGAGCATAGAAGCCAACATCTTTATTAACAGTAGGTATAATACTTTAAAAATGCAACCATGAAGTGAAAAATCCTTTTATGGTAACAGTTTCTCATTGATACCTCTTAAACAAGTATTTATTCAAGTAATTTGTATAAATTTTTCTCAAAGTGTTCAAACCTAGGAGAGGCAGGGTCATGTCTTTTTCCAAAGAGATTTAAGTTTCATCAGAGTTCGGCTATTATACCCTTGAGAAAATGAAGTTAACTTTAAAAACTCAGTGAACAGTTATTTGGAAATTTACCCATACTATTTGCTTCTTTACCATCCTCTTTTTCCATTATAGCCATTCTCATTATATACTGAAGTTTAATAATGATAAAATGATAAAGAGTCAATACATCAAAAAGATACAACAGTGATATATGTGTATACACCTAATAACAGAGCTTCAAAATAAATGCAGCAAAACTTGATAGAAGTAAAGAGATAAATAAACAAATTTACAATTGTACTAAGATTTGAATACCTCTCTCTCAGCAATTGACAGAAAAACTAGAGAAAAACTTAGTAAAGATATAGAACTAAGTGAACTATCAATTACCTTGACCTAATTGGTATTTATAAAATTCTATTCCCAACAACTGAAAAATATAAATTCCTTTCAAGTACACATTACCTTCAACAGGATTGAACCATATGCTGATCCATAAAACTAGTGTCAATAAATTGAAAAGGTTTGAAATCACGCAGAGTGTATTCTCTGACTACAAAAGAATTAAAAGTCAGTGAGATACCTAGAAAAACACCAAATATTTGGAAATTAAACAACCCATATCTAACTAGCCCATGGTGTTTTAAAAAGAAATCACAAGGGAATTTTAGAAAGTATTTCTAACTGAATTATAATGAAATGTGATATAATAAAATTTGTTGATGCAGCCGAAACAGTGCCTAGAAGAAAAGATAGAACTTTAAATGCTTGTATTTGAAAAGATCTATAGTGCGTGACCTGAAGTTCTGCCCTAAGAAGCTAGAAAAAGTAGTACAAAATAAGTAGAAAGGAGGAAATAATACAAATGAGAGCCAAATCAATGTAATATTCTATAAATAAGAGAAAAAACCTAAGCTAAAATCTGTATTTGAAAAGACCCATAAAATTGATAACTCCTAGCTAGACCAATTAAGACAAAGGGAGACAGAGAATGAGGGGAAAGAACACAAATTACCAAAATCTGGAATAGAAGAGAAGTTATCACTGTAAATACATTAAAAAGATAAGGAAATATTGTAAAAGACTTAATTCAGTAAATGTGACAGGCTGGGTGAAATAAACAAATTTCTTGAAAAAATACCAAAAGGAAACAAGATAAAACAGAAAGTCTGAATAGTCCTATATCTATTAATGAAAGTAAATTCATCTCAAAAACTTTCCCACAAAAAAAATCTTGAGGGTCATGTGGTTTCATTGGTGAATTCTTTCAAATGCTTAGGGAAAAAATAACACCAATCTTATACAAGCTGTTTTAGAAAATAGAGGAGGTGGGGTCACTTTGCAGCTCATTTTATGAGGTGAGCAATACCCTAATACTCAAACCACACATGTGGTTTGTACCAGAAATGAAAGTTTGGCTTAATGTTTGAAAATCAATAAATTTAAATGCAACACATTAACAGAATTAAGGAGAAAAAAATATAGTCAGTTCCATAAATATAGAAAAGGTATTTGACAAAAGCAAATACTATTAATATGACCTCTCAACCAATTAATCATAGAAAGCATCTTCCTCAGTTTGATAAAAGACATGCATAAAGGATCTATAGTTAACGGCATACTTAATTGTGAAAGACGAAATGGTTTCCCCTAATATTAGAAACAAGGTAAGAATTTCCACTCATCACTTGAATTTTATGTCATGGCCAGTGTAATAAGGCAAGAAAAAATAAAGACATAAAAATTGGAAAGGAATCAATTAAGCTGAATTGGCAGAAGACATGTTTGTGTACATGGGAAATCCTAAGGAATCATCAACTTCTAGAACTAATCAAAACTTCTAGAACTAATAAGTACTTTTAGCTATGTCACAGGATACAAAGCCAACCTAAAAACTCCATTGTATTTCAGTACACTGGCAATGAACAATTAGAAAATGAAATTAATAAAACAGTACTATATTTTTCATTTTTTATTGCAGTAACATTGGATTATAACATTATATAGCTTTCAGATGTACATTGTGATATATTTCGAATTCTGTGTCGATTACATCATGTTCACCACTCAAAAACTAATTATAATCCATCACCACACACATGTGCCTAATCCCCCCTTTTGCCCTCCCCCATCCCGCCTTCCCCTATGGTAACCACCAGTCTCTGTTGCTGTGTGTAAAACAGTACTATTTATAGTCACATCAAAATGCATAAAATATTGAGGGATAAATTTAACAAAAGATTGTGAGACTTCAACAATGAAAACTGTAAAATATTGCTGAGAGAAATCAAAGATATAAATAGAGATATACGTGATGTTCATGAATTGGAAGACTCAGTATCATTTAGATGTTAGTTCCACTGGGCTATAGATTTATTGCAGTCTCAACCAGAATTCCAGCAGGCTCTTTATAGACATTGAGAAGATTATTTAAAAGCTCATTTGAAAAGGTGCAGAATTCAAAAGAGCCAAAACAATCTTGAAAAAGAAGAAAGGAGGAAGAACTTATTTTACCTGACCTCAAGACTTGACATAAAGCAATACTAATCAAGATAGTTTGGTATTCATATAAAGATTTAACAAATATATCATGGGGCAGAATAGAGTCCAGAAATGAACCCATACCAGTAAAGCAAATGATGTTCGATAAGAGCACCCCAGCAATTCAGTAACATGGTGCTGGAACAACTGTCTATCAATATGAAAACAAAAGGAACTTCAGCTCTTACCCTTACATCAAACACAAACATAAATTTGAGATAGATCATGGATTTAAAGATGAAAGCTAAAATAATAAAGCTGCTAGGGGGAAAAAATTAGATGAATATCTTTGCCGCTTTAGGAAGAACAAAAATTTCTTGTGGAAGATAGAGAAAGCATAAAACATGAAAGAAAATTGATTCATTGAACTTAATCAGGATTAAAAACACCATCAAGAAAATGAAGAGAGAAGCCATAGACCAGGGGAAGGTATTGGCAACACATATATCTGACAAGGGACTCATACATAGAATATATAATGATTCCTGACAACTCAGTAATAAAAAAAACCAAGCATCCCAATTTTTTAAAAATGGGCAGAACACTTGAGCAGACATTTCACAAAAGAAGATACATAAGTGGGCAGTCAGCATATTAAAACATGCTCCACATTATTAGCTATCAGGCACATGAGAATTGAAAAAACAGTGACATACCAGTATACCTACCAGAATAGCTGAAATTGAAAAGATGATACATTGCTAGTGGGACTGTGAAATAGTACAATGACTTTAAAAAAGTGTTTGGCAGTTTCTTATGAAGTTAAGGACTCAATGCTTTTACTCCCATGTATGTATCCAAGAGAAGTGAAAACATTATTCACAAAAAGCTTTCATCAAAAATGTTCATAACAGCTTTATTCATTATAGCCTAAAACTGGAAATAACTCTGATGCTCATCAACAAGAGAGGATAAATGACCTGTGTTATATTCATATATTGAATACTATTCAACAATAAAATGGAATGATCTAATGATCTCAATAATGTTATGCTGAGCACAAGAGGCCAAATCTCAAAAATACTGTGTGACTCCATTTATATGAACGTCTGTAATAGGTAAAACTATCCTGTTGATAAAATCAACAATGATAAAAATCAAATCAATGGTTGCCAGTGGGAAGAGAGTTTCTCCTGTGAAGGGGCCCCATTTCTGAGGTGATGGAAATGATTTGTCTTGATAAGCATTCATCAAAACTGATTGAGTAGTACACTTAAGATCTGAACATTTTATTGTCTATGAAGAACAGCTTAGTTTAAAAAAAATGAAATGCCATTTACAGTATCATCTAAGAAACTTAAAATACTTATGAATAAATTTTAACAAAAGACGTACAAGATCTCAGCACTAAAAACTGTTAAACTACTAAAAGTTACTTAGAGAAATTTAAATAAAAGACCTCAGCAAATGCAGAGATGTACCATGTTTATGAATAGGAAGACAATATTCCTAAAATGTTAGCTCTTTCCAAATAGATCAGTAGATTAAATGCAATCCCAGTTATAACCCCCCAAGGATTTTTCTTGTGTGTGTAGGAATTTACAAGCTGATTTTAAAATTTCTTTGGAAATACGAAGAACCTAGAATACCCAAAGCAGTCTTGAAAAGTGAAGAGCAAAGTAGGAGAATTTATGCTGCCGGACTCTCCTACTTAGTTTAAAGCTATAGTAATTAAGCAGCACAGTACTGACGTAATTGAGAAATATGATGTTGGAACAGAATAGAGCCCAACAGGACACCCACACTTAGGTTGTCCATTTGATTTTCAACAGCATTTGCCAAAGTGGTCCAATGGAGACAGGAAAGATTTTTTAATAAAAGATACAGTAATGAATGGATATTCATATGGACAAATATGAGTCAGTCCTCTCACACTAAAAACAAAAATTATTCAAGCTCAATCCTAGGGGCAAGCCCCGTGGCAGAGTGGTTCAGTCTGCGTACTCCACTTCAGTGGCCCAGGGTTTCACCAGTTTGGATCCTGGGTGTGGACATGGCACCATTCATCAGACCATGCTGAGGCAGCGCCCCACATAGCACAACCAGAAGGACCTACAACTAGAGCATACAACTATGTACTGGGGAGGCTTTGGGGAGAAAAAGCAAAAAAAAGAAAAAGAAGATTGGCAACAGATGTTGGCTCAGGTGACAATCTTTAAAAAAAAAAGATGGATCCTAGACCGAAATGTAAATGTTAAAACTGCAAAGCTTTGGGCTGGCCCCATGGCCTAGTGGTTAAGTTCAGCACACTCTACTTTGGAGCCTGGGTTCGACTCCTGGGCACAGACCTACACCACGCTTTGGCAGCCAAACTGTGGCAGTACCCACTACAAATAGAGGAAGATTGGCATGGATTTACCTTAGGGCCAATCTTCCTCAGCAAAAAAACAAAAACAAAAAAAACTCCAAAGCTTTAAGAAGAAAACATAGGAAAATACCTCCTTAATTTGGGAGTAAACAAAGCTTTCTTACACAGAAAGAAAAAAAACCACAAAATTAAAAAAATGATAAATTAGACTTTATCAAAACTAAATCCTCCTGTTTGTCAAAAGGCATAGGCTAAAAAAAAAAATGAATAGACAAACCACAACCTGGGAGTCAGTATTTGCAAAACATCTATCTGACAAATGACTGATGTCTAGGATATAGAAAGAACTCCTGCAGCTCTATAATAACATTACCCAAGGCTTCTATGGTTTTTCTCTTCAGGAGGTTGAAGTGTAGTGGATGAACAAATTTCCAATCCCTTCTAGACTTGTAATTCTATGGTAATTTCAAGAACCGGATCATTTCTAGTTGGTAACATGATTATAAGCTGCTCCATAAAAGATACCTGTGGTGTAGCTACTTCTCTTTGTTTTTCTTTCTTTCTCTTCCTGCGGCCTTCCCTGATAAAGCTTCTGTTCTAAGGACAACAATTTTCCTTAGCCAGTGAGATCTGACAGTGTTAGAGTTTGAATTGTGTTACTTGATGGGGTGATTTCTGACAGTATATTTGGAGAAAACCCTAAAGGATGAGACCAATGGAATAGTTATCCAGCCTCAGATATCATAATATAAGAAAGTCTTACTGCTATAGGGGAGGAAAGTTTTCCTCAACCTTTTTAGGGTTCCTGGCTGGGTCTGTAAAGCAAACTGACAAATTAACAGGATTAAGTTAACAGATTAACAGGAGAAAAGAATACAATTTTATTTAATAGAAGTTTTACATGACATGGGAGCCTTCATAAGGAAACAAAGACCAAAAGAAACCTGTATACTCTTATGCTAGGTTGGTTGAAGTGCAGACAGTCATGGAGGAATACGACAGCTTAAGGATGATGAGGTAATTGTAGTAAACTGGGGGAAACTCAGTAAGGCCTGTTCGTTAGGATTCTTCTTGGCATCCCTTTGTCTTTGGAGATAAGGATGCTCCTTTCCTCCAGGTACAGGGAGGGCATCTCTCACATGAGGATGTTATGGCCTGTCTCAGGAAAGAAGGGGGGTGGAGTGCGATGGGGGGGGGGGGGGGAGGGCGGTGGCAGGTCAGAGTGACCTTCCTGCTTCTGCCCATTTCTCAAACTCCTTAGCCTAAAATATTCAATATGCCAACGTAGTGGTGTATCCTGACTAAATACACAGATTTTTATCCCACAACGTAATGTATTAATTGTATTTTAACATTTTACTGGCCAGATTTTTGCAATTTTTCTGTTCTTCATTTTTAATAAGAATCCGTTATTCCCTAACGCCTTTGTGCCCTTAATAATTACAGCATTCCCAATTTGCAAAAATTTGTTGCAACTTTCGTTTTAAGCAGATCAAATGCACTAACAATTTAAATGCTTTATTTTTTTCTTCCTTGCTTCTTTTTTACTGGGTGAAAAATGTCAAGGAAACAACTTCACACATTACAGACTTGCTTAAAAGATAAAGAATTGCATCAACAAGTATTTGCTTGTTTTACCATATGTAAGTAACTGGGCCAGGCAACAGAGTAAAGGAATTAGTATCAGTCCTCAAGAAACTTACATTCTGGTTGGCGGAGACCAGCTATGTACACACGGAAAGCTAACTAAAATAATAAGATGATCCATAGTAAATCTCGAATAAGTAGCACAGATGTAAATTAGAACTCAGAAGAGAGAAATGAATGTGATTTTGATACAGAGAAGATTTTGCAAAGGAAGTATAGAACCCTAAAGTCTTAGAGGATGGGTAAAAATTTGAGAGAGTCGAGAGGAGGACATGTTGGGGAAAGAGAACATATGACTAATGAAATAGAGGCAGTAACATCCAACACTTTATAGCTGTTTCCTTAATTTTCTCCCACCAAAACTATAGGCTTTGTGAGGGCAGGGTCAGTGGCTTCTTGTTCATTGTATTTCCAACATATAGCTCTGTGCCTGACAAATAGAAAATATCAATGAATACCTTTTGAATGAATGAATTTTGAGTGAAAAAATAAGTGAATGTGTGTTCTAGGAATAGTAGCATTTTAGTTTGGCTTGAATGAAATATTTATTTAGGGGAACAATGTGAGATGTTTGCATTCTAAGGATGAGGCTTGAATGCCTAACCAAAAAGTGTGTACTTTATCATGTAAGGATTTAGGATTGGACACATGGCATGATGAAAAATACAAGTGTTTCTTAGGAAAGTTAAGCTCTGGTTCAGGATATACAAGAGAATTTATAAACAGATGTCAGGGAGGAAAAATTTCTCCTCTACCCCTTCTAAATTCTTCTGACTGGTCTAAGAATTAAATTGACATCAGATAGATTAACAGGAGAAAATCAAATTTAATTATGTATCTATGGGAACCCCAAAGATAGGAGATTCCCCAACAGTCAGGCAGTTGAAGTTTTTATGCCATCCTGAGCTTAGGAGAAGGGAGTAGGGTTCTAGGAGGAAAAGAGCTTAGAGGAAGACGGGAAAAGCAAATGTTTGGTAAACAGTTGTTTGCCGTGCAATGCAGAGACAATGGGACACAGAGAGGACTGATCAAACAGGCCTTGCTAAGTTTCCCCCAATCTACCACACGTAGGTCATACTCTTTGTAGATATCTCTAATGATAGCTCTTCTTCCTAGAACAAGTCCTTGATCTAAGTTTTTGGGGGCACAAGAGAGAGGTAAAAAGCAAAACTTCCTGAGTCTTTCTTGTCTTAAAAATAATCAGCTTAAAATAATTCTTTTGCCAAAGAGAAACATTTTAGGGTGGGAAATTTTGCTCCCCTACACTGGAGTCAAGGAAACTATTTGAGCTAATATTGCTCTGGGTCACATATGAAAAAAAGTAGGCTAGGAGGTAGTTTAGACAGATTCTTAGTTATCATATAACAATAGCACATTGCAGGGCTTAATAGCTAATTTTAAAAAAATAAGTAAAATCATGACTCTCCTACAGATATAACAATGGACATGTATATAGATTTTATCTCATCAGTAAAGAAATTTCTAAGGTTTCAGAACAAGTTCAAAAGAGTGTCCAAAAACAGACACATTCATAGATCAAAATTATGGAATTTAATGTTCAAATGGAGGCAAAAAATTTCCCCCCTTTGGAGGAGGGTGGTAGAGGTATTGAGGGTCAGGGAGGGTTGTTTATCTCTTCATTGGACAAAACTTTTTTGCAGGTCTATAGATAAGAATTATTTTACATTGCTATCAGTTATCTACAACTCATAGAGTTGTAAAATAGCTCCCATGCAATGAGAATCAAATAACCTGGAAAGATGCTCTCTAGATCAGGGGTCAGCAAAGTGTGACTACCAGCCAAATATTTTCACCCCGTTCTATTTCTGTGAATAGTTGTATTAGAACATAGCCATGCCCACTCATTTACATGTTGGCTATGGCTCCTGACTTGCTTTTAGGATAGAGTTGAGTAGTTATAACATAGACAGTATCAGTATGGCCCACAAAGCTTGAATATTTTCTGTCTGGCCCTTCACAGAATACTAGATAATGCAAAAACTTTCCATTGAAGCATGATTTTTTCCTACTCAGGTGTGTATTTCTGACAAATTAAGAGAATTAGAGGCTTTCATATGTAGCCAGTCCGTATTATACTGGCCTGCTGTTTTCCCAAGAGGATTAATTAAAGCTAATTGTTTTAAAGACCAGTTTGGATATTTCTTTATATAACAACAAATCTAATAGTAAAGACCTTAGCCTTAGGTTGAATTATTAGAAACATCATATTTAGAACAAGGAAGTTGATATTGTATACCATTCTGAACAAATGCATCTCAAAACAGGCATAAGTTAACTAAAACTCATTCAGAGAAGAATTTGCAAATAGTAAAGTAACTTGCAACTCTTGCATTGGAAAAATGATTAAAGGACTAAGGGCTATTTACTTTTAAGAACGGAAGACTCTAGCAACATGAGAAGCGTCTTCAAATATCTGAAGCATAATTTGGTTTGTTTTTTTAAGGTTAAAACTTTGGACAATGGATAGGAATTAACAATCCTGATTATAACTTAATGTAAAAAGGAATGCTCTTATAGTACAGAGGATGGAATATTCAACCTTAATAGGTAGTGACTTCCTTCTCACTGGATGTGTTCAAACAGAGGCTAGACATTCACTTTACTGGGGTTTTTATAATAGAGGGATTAGAGCATTTGTTGTTGATTGAAATAAAAGGCCATAAAGTATTCTTCCAATTCCGTGAGCTCTCTAGTGGCAAGGCTTTCCAAGAGGTGTTGATAATCCATCTGAAGTTGGAGACCAGAAATTACTATTGACATTAACCTGTATGCTTTTATATGTGTTTTAATTTTTATTCCAGTAGTACTCAGCAGACTAAATGTAGAAGCTTAGACAGCAAATGATTGAATTGATACAGTGATCAGGTTTGCAAGTCAATTGAATAAATTAGTGATAATACATAATAGCTAACATATATCAGACACTTACTAGTTCCGGGCATTGTGCCAATTACCTTACAGACATTTCACTTGGTCCGTGGAATACTCTACAAAAAAAATGTTATTGTTGTTGCTGCTGCCGCTGCTATTGCTGGTATTATTATTCCTCCTATTTGACAGCTGAAGAACCTGAAGCCTCAGGGGTTATATACTTCATGCAAGGTTTCATAGCTGATAAGCGGCAGAACAATAGGTGGATTGGGAATGAGATAATAGTTAAGGTAGTGGACTATGTGGTCTAATTTTCAAAGGAGGGAAATGAGCCATGATTAAACTTTGGAATGGGGAAAAAAAAGGTCAAGATATTGGATGTCATGAGGCAAAAGAACAAGTGCAATAAGTAATAAGGGAGCGATGGTGCTGTAAATCTATGTGAGAGTTGAATATTGGACTTAAAAATTTCAGAAGTCGAGTGGTTCCTAGTACTAACGACATCTTTTTTTTTTTTTTAAAGATTTTATTTTTTTTCTTTTCCTCCCCAAAGCCCCCCGGTACATAGTTGTATATTCTTCGTTGTGGGTCCTTCTAGTTGTGGCGTGTGGGACGCTGCCTCAGCGTGGTTTGATGAGCAGTGCCACATCCATGCCCAGGATTCGAACCAACGAAACACTGGGCCGCCTGCAGCGGAGCACGCGAACTTAACCACTCAGCCACGGGGCCAGCCCCTAACAACATCCTTTTGAGAGTGGGTTATTCTATAGTGATTGGAGAGTTGTTGGAGTCAAGAACGTCAAGAAGACAAAAAACTGGCAGGTTGGATCAATGTTGAAGCTGTCCAAGAGATGATTCACTCATGAAGTAGCATGTGGAAATGGCCATGCACAGTGGGTAGCACACAGTAGGCATTCAGAAACTGTTTGAATCTGAATCCTGTGATTTAGGAAAGAATACATTAGTAAGGGTAATAAACCATCACCTGCATGCAGAGTGAGCCTGAGCTTTGTAAGTTGTTTGGAACATAGATAAAATAAATCACTTTGTGGGAAGAAAGTCTCACCGTGAAATATTAGGCAGTAGACAATTTTAATTTCCTGCTTCTATTAAAAGGTTAGAGAGAGTTAGATCTTGTGCCAAGGTTACTTGTCAGAGAAAAAACTTCGTTGTTTCTGTTCTCTCCATAAAATTTGTTAATTATACTTTTGGCGGTACTCAGTGCTTTTGGGGACATTGTTTCAAAAAGTCAGTTTATTCTTTTGCAAACTTATTTCAGGAGAAAAGAACATGTTAAATAATGGCTAGAGATTAGACACCGTCTCAGAAAAACAAAATGAAAAGAGAGATGACCTCAGACAGGGTGTTACATGATAATAGGGATTGTTGTCAGTTTGGGGGGGCTGTAACAAGAACTGAGAAATGGCAGAATGGGTGAAACGGGAGCAGCAGGATGTTGACAGTTGTTGAGGCTGGGTGGAAGGTACATGAGGTTCATGTGCTGGTTTTTTCCTACTTTTGTTTATATTTGAAAATTCTCAAAATAGAAAGTTTAATTTTTTAAAGATGTCTAGTAAACAATGTTTCAGTTCAAAAAGTATCACATACTTATCTATATGCTTAGTACTATGTTTAGTTTTGTGTTTAATTGTATTCTTGAAAATGCGAGGGATTGGGAGGAGGGGGATACTGGTTTACTAGATGTGAAAGTTAGCATTAAAGGGAAAGGGAGTGGCTTCAAAGTATCAGAACTCTGCTGAAAATTTTAAGAGGTAATACTTTCCACAAAAGCAAAGGAGAAATGACATTTGTTTATCTCCTGTTCTTTTAATGTTGGTTAGCCCCTCACATAGCTGGCTCCTTTGCATTCACAAAAGAAAAGGCTCAAAGACATACTGGTAGCTTTTCAGGAAGACTTTCAGAGGGCCCTATCTGACAAGGAAGTTCTAAATTCAGACATTCAGAAAAAGTCTTCACTTATGAGAACATGCATAGAGTATGCTCACTACTGACCTCATGAGCATCTGCCTTCAAGAAATCCCTTATAACTTGTTTGGAAGTGAGGACTGTCTTTATGGAAGCCTATGAAATCCTAAAAGAAAGTCATTCTTATTTCATATTTGCAATTATTTAAATACTGGATGTATAAAAATAGCTTTTGTCTGGTCCTCTTCATAGTTCTTCTGTTTCCAAGAAGTCTTTGTTGATCTACATCCCAGATCTTCCTACTTTGCTATCTTTCCTTGGCTGATGTAGGAGAAAAGTTCAGAGAAAAATATTAATGAAAATGAAATATTAAGATAGTAAAATTTCCCTCTGGTACTGATAATTAAAGAAGATTGAGAACCTTAAACTGCTAAGATTACCATGTTTTAGTAACTTAACAATATATAGGTAGTTTCATTTCTTTTCTTTTTTCTCTTTTTAAACAAGAAGGATTGGGCTGATTGTGTTGGCAGGATGCTTTGATGGATGACTGTCATTATCTTCTCAAACCTGCGTGACACTTTAAGTATAGAAAATGATAATTAAATCTTCGAGAGACCATGTTGAGATTATAAGACTTGGGACTTGTAAAAGAACCAGCATAACAGTTGGCTAGTGGTGGCTGGTTTGTTTTTATTGACCCAGGAAAGGAATAGAAGCATCTCAGGTTTTCTTTTACTTTGTTTCCCTGTACATCCTCCCTCCCCCCAATTAATATATTGTTCAAAATGTTGATAATGGCTTGAAACTATTCAGGTTGCACAAAGCATTTAATGAAATCTTGTCTTAGACAAAACACTAGAGAGAATCATAATTAATGTCTCATTTTCTGCCAGTTGCTATTGATTACTCATTCAAGATCCCTTTGTTCTCAGAATGATAACAACTGTAGTTTGCATCACTATCTAATGAGATTCACAGGATAGAATTCTTTAACAACATGCTGATAATTGCTGACATATCCCGGGAATTTCAATGTAAATGAATTTGCATCATAATACAATTATTTCACAAATGTCTGTGTTTTCCAAATTTGAAATTTATTACAGTCTGTTTTTTAATCATTCGTAGAAAATTAACAGAAGGCTGATATATTATTAAAGCCCAACATTTATATTTTGCCCTGAGTTCCCCTTTACTCTGAGATTTTGATATGATTGTGACTTGGGGTGAGAGGCTTCTTTGTCACTCTTCAGTTCCCCTGTCATGATCTCTGAAACTTCAAATAGATTTAAAGCTGAACTATACTGTGATGTTCCTAAATTAAAAGAACAATTGCAAATATGATAATACTATAGTAATTTTGCTCTTAGAATAATTGTGTGTGTGTGTGTGTGTGTGTGTGTGTGTATGTATGTGTGAGTGTGAGGAAGATTAGCCCAAAGCTAGTATCTGTTGCCAATCTTCCTCTTTTTTGCTTGAGGAAGATTGTCCTTGAGCTGATATCTGTGCCAGACTTCTTCTGTTTTTTTGTATGTTGGATGCCATCACAGCATGGCTTTGATGAGTGGTGTGTAGGTCTGTGCCCAGGATCCAAAACCATAAACCCTGGGCTGCCAAAGCAGAGCACACAAACTTAACCACTTTGCAACTGGGCCGGCCCCATCTTAGAATAATTTAGTTTCTTCATCCCTCAATGACAAAAGAAACACATGGTAGGGTATAAAAAATTCAACTGATATCTTAACAGTTTGTGTACTCTTGTTTTATCGTGATTTTGTTTTATACCTTTCTACTTCTTTAATTAGTACACTCCACTGTCAAAAAGACAAATCTGGGAACATCTGCTTCCCTTTAGGTATTAAAACTGCATACCATTTCAGGAGTGTAATATAAGCATAAAATTAACGAATTCTGTGGAATGTACACAGTACAGAGGTTCCATGAGTCCATATTAAATATTTTAAATGTTTTGAGATATGCAACTATAACATTAGGTACTCTCCATCTTATTTTTCTAGAAAACAAATTAGTGATGAGTTAGTGCTTCAAATTAGTCATAAAATGAGACTAATAATTTTTGACATAGGCTTTGAATGGATATCAAAATATATTTACTACAGTATACAGTACATTTGGGCCAAGCCATTGAATGGAAAAAGCAGTTCCAAGGAAGCAAGCCTATGTTTATCAAGATTTCAAACACTTTCCCTTTTAAGGGTAAAGAATATCCAAATTACTGCAGTGTGATTCTGAATCCTCCTGGCTCATTTTTACATAGGATGTTCTTCTGTGTTCCTATTAAATCACATTTAGAGTACCTTCCAATATAATTGAGAAGTTGCATTAATAAATGATGTTGGCCAAGCTCACTACTTTATTCCTCTTCTTTACCTTTGGTCAATATCACCATGAAGGCTTACACTGAATAGCCTTTTCAAGTTCACATTTTAGAGTCTGAGTTTCTCAAGCATGTGAAGAGGAAGAGAGAACTTAAGAATATATATTTCTCTCTCTCACACATAGGCTACTAAAGTTCCAAGTAAAGAAATGGGGATTTTTATTTACAGGCTAGAGGTTTGTCATATGTAATTCAAAAGGAAATTTACTTACTGTAGATTTTATTACAATAATCTGGGCTGTATTAGTGTTTCAGGGATAACCTTTCATTGATTGTTCTTCAGTAATTAGATACATTTTCATAGATGAGGTGCTAGATGACCATAAAAAACATTCTTTTTTTAAGCATATGTTAAGAAATGTAGTGCTGTGTCATTTCGGAATACTAATTCTGCCTTGAATAAGACAACTCCGCAGAATAAAACTGCTTTGCCTAGTTCTGTATCCTCTGGGATACTTGTGTATTCTTTTTGCCTGAGATACCTCCAGGACAAGATCAGTCGTAATCAATAATGCTTCTCATTTGTTTTAGGTAGGCAGAAAAATCAATAATATGAGCTGATACATAAATTTATTTTACGAAAAAAATTAAGTAGTTGATTTTGTGTGCTTTAGTGTTAGCAAAATGTTTGAAGAATCAAATAAAGGAAAAATAAATGATTTTATTAGTGGTATAGTATCAAAATGTTAGACTTATATAGTTTAGCCCTTGATGTTTTTAGTCATCTTTTCCATTAGTTTCATGGATATTATTTCCTAGATTATCAAATCCTTGTGGAGAAAACCTTGTCTTAAACTTCTTTTGTATTTCTTACAGTCCTGAATAATTCATTTTAGTTAACAGGATGAAGTATCATCTTGTGTTCTTAAAAAGAAACAATTTCTCTTACATTTATTTTGCCTAATCAAATAGATCATGATACAGATTAATCGGGGGAAATAGTTATTTCTATGATTAGGATGGCTGAGTGAAGAGCAGCTTCTGGATCTTTTTTGGCATTAATATTCATTGTAGAACAAGAAAACAGGGTATTTCCTAACCACATCTCCATATTTGTGTGGAGTACGGAGAAAGGTTTATCAACACTAAAATTGGTAACAAGTAAACTTTTTTTCCTAAAAAAAATTTGTTTTCCTTCTTTTTCTTCCATTATTTCATGCATTTGTGCAAAATCTACCAGTGTGTGTTCTATAGATAGCTCAGCTTTGGGATTGAAATCCACAAATTCATTTACAGGTTAGTCAATATTTTTTCAAGTTAACAATCTTCTAAATGATAATTAGGTTCCTGAACTATTGTAGAAGGAAAGAGGAAAGAGCCTCTTAAACAGACCTAGATTCAAATTAGGATTCCACTACTTGCTATGTGTATAACATAAAATTTATATAGTACTTAATAAGATTGCAGTAAATATTAACTGAGATGGTACCTTTTTTTGGGAAAAATTACAAACCCACAGAAAAGGTGTAAGAATAGTACAGTGAGCATCCATGTGCTCCTACTCAGGTTTCATCAATTAGTATTTTACCACATTTGTACACATACATTCCTTTTCTTACACTCACTATGTGTGTATATGTATGTTTATCTATATGCTATATGTATATGCTACACTTCTACTGAATCATTTGAGAATAAGTTGGCATTTTTCTATTTATTCTTGATCTAGATTGATACAGTTTGAATCTGTCACACTCCTCTTTGGATTTAGCTTCTAATTGTCAACCCTCTTTCTAGGGACCTGTCTATTCTCTTTCCTATTTCTAACATCCTATCTTACCTTAGCCATTGGGAGATGTAACTCAACCAGCTTGGATTCAGGGCAGATGAGGTCTCCTTACTTAGGACAAAGAGTTTGTGCCCAGGAAACAGAATAAAAAATGTCGTTCATCTTATTTTCATTCTTTTGTGATATTTAGAATGTGTTAATCTATGGAGCAAGAAAGGATGAAATTGAGTTTTTGTTTTCAGTGGGGCCTACAATCATGCTACTTACTTTTACTTAAGCCTTATTTACTTTTTCAAGAAAGCCTTGAGCTAATTAGTTACACCCATTTATAGAAAAGGAAACAGACACATTAGTGTTAGATAATTTGCCCAGGATCATACACTCAGGATTTGAACTCAAGGTAGCTAACTCCAAAGTCCATACTGTTTCTAGGACATCAGAATTTTTGTAGATTTTTCATCTGCTTTTAGGAATATAAGAAATACACTTTCCCATTCACCATTTAGATTATTCTGTGCTTCTCTTAGTCTTTATTATGACTATTTGACTTCAAGAAGATATAATTCACTGGCTACATTATACTTATCTGAATCTATCTTTATCTTATAACTTAAGCAGACAGACTTCTTCACCATCCTCCAGACTTGATCCTTTGTCCCTCCATTCAATCATTACATAAAGGGTCAATACACATTTTCTAAAAAAGTCTAGATAATAAATATTTTAGGCTTTGCAGACCATACGTTCTCTGTTGCAACCACTCAACTCTTCTTTGTAGCACAAAAACAGCCATAGCCAATACACAAATGAGTGGGTGAGACTGTGTTCCACTAAAAGTATGGTCAAAAACAGGCCATATTTGACCTGCAGGCCTTGGTTTGTTGACCCCTAGTATAAATCATCTTCTTACATGCTCATTAGAATTTATATACCAGGGAAATGTTGCATGGAGCACTGTTAAGAGACATAAGAATGCTCATCCCACTCTTGTATTTGTTTATATATGTACAATGACCAGTTTCATATGTGCCTTCTACATGAGAGGATGAAAATGAAGTAATAAATACAGCAGGTGCCTCAAAACATAATATGAAATTCAGTTTTGTACTGAGCAGGGAACATGCTATTAAAAGACTAGTGATGTTTAAAGGAAAATTTCGAGGTACGTGGCCCCTGCCCTCAAACATGTGGTGATAATATGTTCCATCCAGCATATTATAAGCTATATTCTGATCGCTATTTGAGGAATGTTGAATGTGCCTTGCACAGGCAGAAAGAAAAAGAAGAAAGAAACACAAAACAGATGTGACAATGAAAATTTCAGTATAACATGTATGGGAGACTTGATGACTCCTAGGTCACACTACTCACAGAAATAACATAATTAGGAGCTCCATTGCTAATTGTTTGTTATAAAGATAGAAAGAATACATGTGTTATTTACAGTGATATTGATTTCTCAGTTTTATCATTTCTCCTGGAGATTATTATCTTAAGGAAAACTATTTTTCCTTTATGTCTGATAATCACATCCTTATTTCCCAATCTGTTGAACCTTCTATCTGTTGGAATTTGTGCAATTAATGCTAAATAATTACATTGATAGTATGTAATCTTTTCGTGTACACATCATGTTGTCTGGTGTTTGAAATCCTCTTCTCATTTTTCTTCTTTATAAAGGAAGATATGAACTCTGTTCAAAGAAGAATTTACCTTTTAAGGAATCTGAAAAAATTGTTTTCTTAATTATAAGCATTTCTGAAAGATCTAGTGATCTTTGGCTGGTTTAGTACATTGATTACTTTATGTGTACTCCAGCATTGTTGAATAGGCTTTTTTACAAAAATGAAATATCAAATGAAAATGAAAAGACAATATAGCAAAACATATGAGATGCACTGAAAGCAGTGATCACAGGGAAATTTATATTTGTAAATGCCTACATTAAAAAAGAAGAAAGATCTCCAATCAATAACCTAACTTTACACTATAAGAACCTAGAAAAAGAAGAGTAAACCAAACCAAAGAGCAGGAATTTTAAAAAATAGAGAATAGAAAAACAAAGGAATCAACAAAGTCAAATGTTGGTTCTTTGAAAAGATCAGCAACATTGACAAACCTTTAGCTAGATGGACCAAGATAAAAAGGAGAGTCTAATTGTTAATCAGAAGTGAGACTAGGGAGCATTACTACTGACCTTACAAAAATATAAAAGAATACTCTGAACAATTGTATGCTAACAAATTAGACAATCTAAAGGAAATGACAAATTCCTACAAACATACCCACTACCAAGACTGACTCAAGAAGAAATAGAAAATCCAAATAGAGATAAAACAAGTAAAGAGGTTGAATCAGTAATAAAAATCTTTCCCAAAAAGAAAAGCCTAGGACTAAATGACTTCACTAATAAATTCTACCAATCATTTAAAGAAGAATTAACACCAATCCTTCTCAAACACTTCTTAACTAATTCTATGAGGCTAGCATTACCCTGATACAAAAACCAGAAAGAGATATCACAGGAAAAAAGGAAACTACAGATGAGTACCTTTTTGTATATTAATGTAAAAATCTTCTAAAAATACTAGTGAGCTAAATCCAGCAGCATATTAAAGGGGTTATACATCATGACCATGTCCACTTTCATCACTTATATTCGACATTTTACTAGAAATTCTATGAGAGCAATTAAACAAGAAAAAGAAATAAAAGGCATCCAAATTGGAAAGGAAGAAGTGAAACTATCCCTATTTTCAGATGATATGATCTTATATGTAGGGAATCCACAATAAAACTATTGGTTCTATTAAATAAATTTAGTAAAGTTGCAAGATTTAAAATCAACACACAGAAATTAGTTGTATTTCTATACACCAATAATGAACAAACCAAAAATAAAACTAGGAAAATAACTCCATTTACAATAGCATCCAAAAGAATAAAATACCTAGGAATAAATTTAACCACAAAGTTTAAGACTTGTACACTGGAAACTACGAAGCATTGCTGAAAGAAATTAAAGAAGACCTAAATAAATGGGAAAATATTCAGTGTTCGTTGATGGAAGACTTAATGTTGTTAAGATGGCAATACTCCCTAAAGCAGTGTACAGACTCAGTGCAGTCCTTATCAAAATTCCAATGGCATATTTTTGCTGAAATGGAAAAGCTGATCCTCAAATATATATATAATTCAAAAATGGGCAAAGGACTTGCATAGACATTTTTCCAAAGAAGATATACAAAGGGCCATCAAACCCATGGAGAGATGCTCAACATCATTAGTAATTGGGGAAATGCAAATCAAAACCACAATAAGATACCACTTCACACCCATGAAGATGACCATAATTTAAAAAACAGGAAATAACAAGTGTTGGTAAGGTTGTAGAGAAATTAGAAGCCTCTACTTTGCTGGTGGGAATGTAAAATGGTGCAGCCACTGTGGAAAATAGTTTGGCAGTTCCTTGAAAAGTTAAGCATAGAATCACCATGTGACCCAATAATTCCACTCCTAAGTGTATATCCAAAAGAATTGAAAACAGATACTCAAAACAAATACTTGTACCTGAATGTTCATAGCAACACTATTCACAATAGTCTAAAACTGGAAACAACTGAAATGTCTCATCAATGGATGAATAAATAAACAAATTGTAGTGTAGCCATACAGTGGAATATTATTCAGCCCTAAAAAGGAATGAAGTACTGATTCATGCTACAACCTGAATGAACTCTGAAAACATGCTAAGTGAAAGAAGCAAGACGTTCGCATATTGCATGATTTCATTTATATGAAATATTCAGAATAGGTAAATCCATAGAGATAGGATCAGGTTAGTGGTTGCCAGGACCTAGCAGAGGGGAGGAATGGAAGTGAGTATTTAATGTTACGGAGTTTCTGTTTGGAGTGATAAAAGTGTTCTGGAACTAGATGGTGATGGTTGCACATTATGAATGTACTAAATGTCTGATTAGAAACTTTAAAATTGTTAATTTTATGTTATGTAAATTACAGCTCAATTTTTTAAGCTGAAATATAAAAATTATTTAAAATCATTAAGTGATATGATAAACTGCAATGAGAGTTTTTCTTAATTATTAGAATGCAGTCAGGGACTGGGTTACTATGACTACTATTACAAAGTGCTACTGATTCTTTATGACCAGAGCTGAGGTTTATGTCTCAGTACCTTTATGATACTCAGTGGCTGAAAGGACAGTGACTAAGAGTATGGTGAAGGCAGTAAGCGGTATTAAATATGGAGTATTAAATTAAAAGTTTATCAGAAGGAACACAGTTCTTTTCACTTGAGAGCATCCTCTCACATGTGTCCAACATCCTTTCAAGTGGAAGTCTTCTTTTTCTGTCAGCTACTAGAAAGCTTGGAACCAAAATCTGCCAAGTCAGCTTCATCTGCTTTATGATTGAGTCATTAGGTTAGTAGGTCAGAGCTGCTGGATTTCATTGAAGCACTTGACAAAGTCTCATGATGTCACTGTAGCATTCCTTAGGGCTTTCTCCTCAGCCTTGTCCTGATGTTTCATTTTTTTAAATCACATTTTTTATGCCCACATACTAGAAATGCTAGTAAACGCATTGGTTGACAGACTCAGAATCTTAAAAAGATAGGAATGGATGATTATTATGAATCAAATATAACAAAATGAATTTTATCCAAGAAAAGTCTCATACTTGGGTCAAAAAAACACGAACTGGAAAAAGAAACCATTGGAGGGACATGACTTAATAGCAACATATGCAATAAAGAGTAATAGGGTATGATCACTCTTAACCTCTCAGTATAAGCTAACACAAATGGGTTGTTTAAATCTAGTGTTAAAAACTGCTCTGCACTAAGCAGGCCACATCTGGGGCATTGTCCTCAATTCCATTTTCCAAGAGACTTTGACAAACTGAAAATAAATCTAGAGTTCTGTGTAAAGGATGATGAGGAAGACATTCAAGCCCATGTCGTAAGATACAATTGAAGAAAGCAGGAATGGCTAGTCTTAAAAATATTGGCACTCTTCAAACAATGAGAGCTAATCAAAAAGAAACAGGAAAAGGCAAAAGAACAGAGCTGACTGCCTTGTATGGTCATGAAAGCATTCCAGCAAAGACTGGGTGGATGTTTTTCAAAAATATTCTTAATGATTAAACGATGGAACCACGTGGTAACTAAAGTGTCTTTCAATCCTAAGATTGTATGGATCTACATAATTACTAGAAAGCAGGTAACATGAGGATGGGGAAAAAGAGAAAATATGGGCTTAAACCAATGGTTTAATAGAACTCAAATACAACTTATTGAATGCTTCTAAAGTCAAGGCATTGTTGAAGGTACTATATATAATTCAGAAGTGATGACATTTTCAGGTTTGGGTTGGTATCAGTGGGACAATAACTTGTTTCATTGGCCTTGTTTTATAGTCTAGTCTCCTGAGACAAGATCTAGGGCTTGGAAGCCCAGCTCAGCTGTCTTCTTCAGGAAAACCGGGGACACCATACTACTCATTCTCTGCCACAAGTTCCAGGAGAAGACCACTCCATGATTCTGCAGCACTTGGTAAGTGCATCACACAACAAATCCCATCCTACAGATGGTTCCTTTCCCCCCCCCTTATTCTTTACTGCTGGCTGCACTTTTAATTATTAAGAAGAAATTTGGTTTCTTGGGTATCATGTTCATATTGGGGCTTATTTGCATAATATATATCTATTAGATATTCAGTAAACAATCAATTTAATACTCTTGTTTGATCATCAATATTAGAGGAACTAAGTGAAAAATGGGACTTAAAAAATGGGACTAGTTTTTACTCTCATAATAAAAATGTCATGTGCTAATATTAACACCTTATTTTTCGCTAAAATTGATATAAATGCTGAACAGTTTACAGAGTAGTTTTATATACATTCTCCTCTCATCAGTACAACAGTTGTGCTAGTCAGTAGATGTAATACTAGATTCAACATAAAACTGAGGCTCGAAAGAGAACACGTTCATATCATTAGAAGGTGGTTTACCCAGGACAAAATTTAAGATTTTCTGACTCCAAGTCCAATGTTCTTTGCATATTAATTGTTTTTACTCCCAGCTTTTTTAAAAAATTGAGGTAAAATTAACATAACGTAAAATTAACCATATTAAAGTGTACAGTTCAGTGACATTTAGTACATCCACAGTGCTATGCAATCATTATCTCTGTCTAGTTCCAAAACATCACCAACACCAAAGGAAACTCAGTACATATTAAGCATTCAACCCTCATTCTTTTTAGCTTCCTTCTTTTATGTCTTATTCATAGCCTACCCAGGCCAATCTGTTTTGTGTTGCTGCTTATAGCAAGCCTCAGGTGTACTGACACCTTATCCAATCAGTGTTTAACTGTGGGGATTTTTGGGTGATTCCTACCAAAGAATCCTTTATACAAGAAAATTGAAGTTGCAAATCATGTTTATGTTAAGGATGGGCCAGCTTCTAAAGTAAATATAGTCCACCAACAGAAAATATGTCAGTTATTTATTCCACAAATCTTTGTTGACTGCCTCCAATTTAGATATCTACCTTCTGTCAAGCCAGTATTTTGGTGAAATATTCATAGTCTCTGGGTCTAGAGTATGCTTGAGCGTATAAAAGGGCACAATGATGGATTGTCACGTTCGGTACAGAGAGCTCTGATTAGATGTGCCCACCTCTCGGTATTATGAGTGATTTAGTATATGTACTGTTAGAGTGACCCCAGAGGGTTTAGACCAGTATACTTTTTGTTATTTAAGAAATGATAGGAGCCAGCCCAGTGGCACAGTGGTTAAGTGCGCACGTTCCGCTTCGGTGGCCCAGGGTTCGCCAGTTTGGATCCCAGGTGTGGATATAGCACTGCTTGGCAAGCCATGCTGTGGCAGGTGTCCCACATATAAAGTAGAGGAAGATGGGCACGGATGTGAGCTCAGGGCCAGTCTTCCCAAGAAAAAAGAGGAAGATTGGCAGCAGATGTTAGCTCAGGGCTAATCTTCCTCAACAAAAAAAAGAAAAGAAAAAAAGAAATGATAAATTGTGAAGGGTCTTTTTTCCATCTCCACTTTTGTTTCTCACCAAATGAGTTAGGGTAGGAGTATTCATTTGAGTCTAGATGCGTCAGTGTCACTCTAGAAAAATGTCCTGTTAGTATGCTACGTGAGCACATAGTGTGACAAAAAGCACTAATATAGACCAATACTATTACTAAAAGTTTAGGGAGAAAATGAGCTATTGAAATAACTAGGAAAGGGAGGATGAATTTCATAAAAACTTAAGTTTTCTAGAAATTAAAGCTTATATCGTCTTCATTTTCTTTTTGGTTGTGATAATGATAGATACTGTTGATTGTCTCCTCCATGCCAGGTACTGTGCTATAAATACTACATCTTTACACAGACTCTTATGAGGTCGTAATATTGACCTCATCTTACAAATGGGGAACCAAGACCCGGGAAGCTAAGAAACTTAACCAAGGCTTGGTACCCAGGGAGGTCCACTCATCCCCTGTATGAATACCATTTAGTGGATTATTAATCCATTCCTCATTGCTGTTTCTCAGTCTTAGTCACTCTTTCTGGGCATTACACTTATTCATGAAATCTCAGAGTTGAAAGGCAACCTCAGCATCTTGTCAAGTTATTTTGATACTCAAGGAAATCAATATTCTGCAAATCAGTATCTATCCAATTTATAATCATTTTGCCACAGATTTTAATATACACCTAATAATAACGGCTAAAATTTATTAGGTGTCACTCTCTGTTAGGTACTCCCCTGAGCACCTTTCATATATTATCTTTATTACAATAATTCCAGGAAGTGTTATCCCATTTTTGTATCTTAGGTAACTGAAGCTCAGAGAGGTTAAGTAACTTACCCAAGCTCACACAACTACTATATAATTGAGCTAAAATTTGAATCCAGCCAGCTTACTCTCTTAATTGTTAAATTTTGCAACCCCCTAAAAGTGAACTGTTAATCCCAAAATTCCTTATTTTAAATCTGACATCATGTATGTAATTGTATAAGGGTAGCTAATGATCAGATAAAAATATAAAAGAAAAACTTCTATTCATATGACAGGGAAAAATTGCCCTAAACTAAATGGCAACATCTTCTACTAGTAATTACCCAAAATAGAATGATGAGCTCCAAACTGATAAGGAGCAGTTCACTTGACTTTCTTGGTATACAGTGTGGCTTTGGCTCAAGGAATGCTGTATTAATTGTGTAGAGTTGGGTTCTAGAAAAGCCTCACAAAGAACAAAAATTTTGCCTGTAAGTGTTGTAAATATAGAGTGTACCAGATGTTACTTATCTTTGGCTCTTTTAAGGAAATATAGGCTGCCTCTTGGGGTAGGGACTTAGATGCTAGTGAATGTTTTTTTCTCTTTTTATTGTATAAAATTTTTCCACATGCCTACTTATAAATTGTTTTCTTAGCTTTGTAGCCTCCTGGGATATTCACTGTAAAGATTCCCAGCCCCAATTGAAAGGATTTCGTTCATTCTTAAACAAGTGCATGTCTTATTGTGTTCTATCATTTATGACACAGGAAAATACAATGCTTGTTTGATTCTCATTTTTATAGTTTTCAAAAATATTGTACTTTATATTGCCTTCTTATGTGTTTTCTTCTTAATAGTGAATCCCTGTGAAAAATCCTGAATTTGATCCGTTATTTGTGTAAGATTGGAAAGCTGCACTTATTACCTTTTTTACAATAGACAAATTTAAAATTTTTAAATTTTACAGATACGTAAAATTAAAATAACAAGTGAAGCTGAGTAGACATATGAAAATACTCATGTTCTCATTTGTATTAATAATTTATGCTTTAGAAAGAAATATACTTTAGTTATTTTGGGAAATAAATATAAACATCCAAGGATAAACTGTACAATAAATGGTACTAAAGTTGCAATTTTAACCACACATTATTAAAGTAAATGTTCTTGCAGAATACTGGATGATATTGCATATGACAGTGCCCCATATTTAATAGTTTATGTAGCATATCTGACATTATTATAACCTTAATTTTTCATTTATTAAATTTTTTTTCAAATTTTTAACATAAGATGTAGCATAGCATTAACTTTTAGTCTGTTTAATATGCTTTTAAACCTAATTCTCGATGTGATATGGACACTAAATTTGTGTCTCTGTTGAGTCATATTATTAAAATTACCTGTTGCACCAAATGCCCCTCTATAAATGAAACTGAGATAAATGATGTAAAATGCCTAGCATGGAGTCTGCCACGTATTAGCTACTTGAGACATGTTCACACATGCTTTCCTCACACACGCTTATTGGTTTATCTTCTTTCTTGTTTTACTTTGTTTTCTGTCTTCTTCCTAAACTTATGGGATATGTATTTCAGAATATATCGCTTCATTAGGAGAGCATGTTTTACCCTGAAACCAGTTAGAAAGAATGAGGCCCCCATCCTTATATTCCTTGCTTCCTCCTAAGTATTGGAAAACAAGAAAAGCACTGAGAGGAAAAATTGTTTCCTGTTCATTTGAAGTCTGATCTTTTTAATATAAATGCTGATGAAATATACTGTTTTCCATGTGCAGATCCTTTGCAAGCAAAGAAAGTCAGAAAGGTGCCTCCTGGTTTGCCTTCTTCTGTAAGTAGCCATTTTTTTTGACTTCATGGTAAACAAACTGATTTCAGGTATTCGGTATTTGCTGGCTATAAGGTTATACTCAGTTGGTGTCAGTTGGCACACTTCACACAGTAACTGTTCACTGCTAAACAGAATCATTGATTGAGATAAATCTGCATTTAATGTTAGGGTTTTAGATTTCTCTACAATGATTTGTAGATTACTCATATGCTCTTGCTCCATGTCCCTGTCATTTGAATTCCCCTCTTGGGAAGAGGACTAGGCCGGTAGCTGTCAAAGAAGATCTCCTGTACAGGTCTTTTGATGTTTAATTAGTCATTATGTTGCTGAACAGGAGGACAGACAGAGATTAATAGCTGAGAATCTTAGAAATTTACATTTGTAATAATCCCAGTGGAGCTAAAGACATTAAGATTCGGAGGACATGTTCAGCTCAGCTTGCCTCAGTAGGACTGAGGTTATTAATATGCATAAATCACCAAGTCAGATGTTCATTGTGAAGCCCTTGTGGATTTTAAAGCCTTCATTAAGCCTTTCCTAACTTCAGCCTAGCATCAGGAAAGCTTTCAAGCAACTAGTTTGTTGATCCCTCTTTGCTCAAAAATGTATCCTTTGAGAATAAAGAGCTTTCATGAAGGAGGTTGGAAAGGTTTGGTGAACAATCGTTAATGGCCATGATAATCTAATGCTGTAGGAGTGTTTGTGCTATTAAATATACTTTACTCTTTTAAAAAGTAAAAGTATTTGTAAATGAACCTACATCATAAATCCACCTACAGTTTAAAAATCCCTGGTGTGAGGAGGGAAGATTTTTTTCCTTTCTCTTTGCTTAGAACAAGTGGGGAGTGGGGCTTTTGGATTGAAGCCCCATGCCTTATAGGGTACATCTCTTTGTTGTGTAAATGGATGTTGGGCTTTTATTTGGCAGTACTTAACACATGGCCGCAGGTGCTGCTGGATGAGTCACAGCTCATCGAAGTATACACTGAATGGAATATCCAGCTTGGCAAGTAGTAATCTAGAAGGAGCAGCATGGGTCTGCGCTTTTTATTTTTTATTAAGGCTGAAGTAGAGATATCATCTTTTTGATTATTTGCCTTCCTTCTGTCCTGTGTTCTTCCCCTGCTTTCTCTTCCCTGTGATACATGAAAACTCGAATTTGAAATCCTCTTTGAAACTCAGTTCCAGATGGATCTGAGTTTTATGCAGCCTAGGGCAGCTGTGCTCTGAACCTGCAGCCTACCTGGAAGGTTGGATTGCAGCTGCAGGCATTCTTAAACGCTTTTGCTTACATAAGCACTTGGCCCCACTAGAGGCTGAATAGCTGCTTGATAAACAAAATGAACACAATGCCTCAAATCATTATTCCCGAAGACAGGAATTTTTTTTCAGCAGCAGCTAAAAATAGTTGGGCAATTTACATTTTAACAGTTGCGTGCTGTGCTGGGGTAGGTGGTTCAACGGTATAACAGATGATTTCTGCTAGATTAACAGAAATCACATTTAAAACTGACAGGACTGCTAAAACATATAACCGTGCAATTTTCTTGTAATTTATTGCTATAATTCTGTGAGAGTAATAAAAGTTAAATTACATATTAATATTTAGTAGAACCACACAGGTGAAAAAAACAGACTAGTAAATGAAAAATTTATCTCATTTCTTCTTAGCCTGACATTAATTTTGAGAACAATATATTTTCAGAGTTTCGTAGTTCTTTCGTTTTTAAAACAAAAGGGCAAAATGGAGAGAACAGCCTGCAAAGAGAATAGGCACTGGAGGTCACCAGTGTTCCTTACAATCCTAGTCATAATAGCATTCACCCTTGGAATTATTCCAAGGTGATACTCTAAGACTCCAAGGGTATATTGTCTCAGGTGTCCTGGACGAGCCGTAGGAAGGGGAAAGCCACTGAATTCTCACAAAACTTTGATTTCTTTGAGAATCTTTAGAAAATTTCATAAGCTGAGCCTACTTATATATTGTATTGCTAGCTACCTTATTTGAAATTTATTAGATATTTATACAGAATAGAAGAGAATTCAGTATGTTCAATTCTATATTTAACATCAGCATCAAGCATGATTGTACTACTCTGAAACTATGCTGAAACTAGTACTTAAACATATTGAATGTTATTAAGGATATATAAATAATAAATGCATTTTAATTAATTGAATATATTTTAGATTAAATGCTATGTTGAAATATCAAGTTTTTAAAAATTTTTTTTAAAAACTTTAAAAACAGATACTTTGATAACTAATACCAAAATAATAAACTTCTGAAAATACTTGGTTACACTATTTATCTTTTCAGTGTCTTAAAAAAAAATGAGAATTTAAAATTATGGTTTTCTATTGGAATGCTTTTACTGAAACGTATGTAATTTACAGGCTTTTAACAATGTGAATTATTTAAAAAATGGGTATAAAAATGAAAATGAACTATTTATATTTTATTTCATGGTTATTTGAATATCATACTTCCCAAATCAAACTAGAAATTTGACGGTAACATCACAGATTTCAAACTTTGCTGTTATCCAGTCTATCTTTAATTATCTGTAAAATAGGTGCTACCTTTACTAAAGAAACAAAGAGCTAGGTTCATATTGTACTGCTCATACTGCTACAAAAAACAAAAGTCGGGTTTACTTAACATGCAAAGCATTGGTAATCTACATGATTTGACCATAGAGCATTGATTAGAGGCCTTTTCTTTTTATGAGCCATGATACATATTTAGGGTATCATAAGTACAAACCTCAGCTCCTCTATTCCTCTCTGCAGAGCAACTGAAGGGTAACTTCTTTCTGGATGAAGATCCAGTGAGTGTCTGTCGACATAATTAAAGCACTATGGTCAGTAAGGTTAAGAGAATGGTCTGCTCAAATCTGCTGGCTCAGTTATTAATTGGTTGTTTGTCCCTGAACACCTCAGTTAATCCTTAGGAAATTCAGAGTGGAAAATCCAAACTTCCTTTTAGGTCCAAAATGCTAAGTATTTTGGGTGTTAAAACAGTCATGCTCAATATGTAACCAAAAAGTGTAGTGGTCATGGTTTTCTTCCTACTAATGAAGAAATGTTGTTCTTAAGTACATTAAATTTTCCACTTGCTTCTCTAGACAGGTTGAAATATTGAACAAAGTGGACTTTTGTAGCAACAACTGTAGAATGATGCTTGGACATGGAGAATTCAAACATACACACACTGTCGTTGCCTTCAGGGAACTTACCATCTGAGACACAAGCATTCAATGAATTAATTACATTGCAGTAAGGCAAGTAAAGATGTATACCAAGTGCTCTGGAAACATAGGGTAGGTAGAACTAACTCTGCCTTGGAAAGTACTGATGGCCTCAGGAGTTGACATCTGAGCTGTTTCTAGAAAAATGAGTAGGAATTCATCTATTAGAGAAGAGGGAGAACGGACCAGAGAGGTAACAGGCATAGACGTGACAAAATAAACGTGTGCTCAGGCCTCAACTAGAAGTACAGCATTACTAGATTCTATACCAAATATAACCTTTGTACTTTTGCTATAGTAGACCCACTCTCCCGCTCTAGGGGAGGATTGGGGAACACATCAGACCAGTCCAGATATGAAAAGGGATAAGCTGTCATAGCAGTCTACCCTGGATAAGGGCCTAAAATCCCCTGACCAGTAGACAATAGGAGGCATTTGTAATTGTTAAGGGTATCTGGGAGTCTTTCCAAAGGCGTGGGTGGTACTTTGACTTTGTAGGGTCTTTTCCCTCTTTTTTGTGTGTGTGTGAGGAAGATTGGCCTTCAGCTAACATCTGTGCCAATCTTCCTCTATTTTATGTAGGCTGCCACCACAGCGTTGCTTTACAAGCAGTGCTAGGTCCATGCGTGAGATCCAAACCTGCAAACCCCAGGCCACTGAAAGCAGAGCACGTGAATTTAACCACTATGCCACTGGACTGGCCCTCTTTTCCTTCCTTTTTAGGGTTCTTGAACCTCCCCTCCCCTTCCCTAACCACCACCTCTAGTCTTTGTTCTTTGCATGTACCCCAGCTGTTTTTCATCCGTATCAGATTTTTACTAAGATAAGACATTTAAGGAAATTGTGAAGCACTGGGTAAGGATTGGGGCAGTCGTGTTTTTTTCCTAGTAGTTTGTGGAAAAAACTGAAACATTTGCAGTATATTTGTTGGCATCCTTTACAGCCTCAGTGTCACTCTGTTAGAGGTACAGAACTTAGATGTATGAGGATCTATGTTAACCATTATCTGTATCATCTTAATCTTTAATCTTTGCCACACAAATCTATAAGGTAACTAATATCCTCTTGTTACAAATGAGACATTGAGACTCAGAGATACTAAGTAACTTGCCCAAGATCGCACATAGAGCCAAGATGCCACCATCTGAAAGGATGATGTAGAAAAGCACAGACTTCCCAGTCAAGGAGATGATGGGTTGTATCTGGCCTCAGCAGCTTTTTATTTTATTACCTTGGAGAATTCCTTTGAAGTTCTCTGAAAGCTAAGTCTCTATTTGTAAAAGGAGATAATAATGCTTATCTCAAGTGTTAAGTGTGAGGGTATTATACGTGCCTGGCATATAGTAGACACTAAGTAAATGTTTATTTTTCTAGTTCCTATCTCTACAGCTTGAAATTTAAAGGAACTTTAGCATTTCATTCTTACCAAATTTTTGTTGAAAAGCAAAGTTTGAAAACATAAGGAAGGATAAATATTATAGTAAAAGAAAAAAAACTATTATGTTACCTAGACTTGCATATGTAATGTATATGCCTGGCACATAGTGAGTGAGGGGTAAGTTGTAGCTGCTATTGTTGTTTAGAAAGCATTCATTTTCAGAAAAGGAATCTATAAAAGGAGGAAAATTCTGTCCCTAGAATTCATACTAATTTTGTTTTCTGAACCATCAGGAGTCTATGCTTTTTTTAAATCATTGTTTGAACATCTTTGTGGCTCTCTAAAGCGTTTCAAATTCCTAAAGTTATGTTCTTATTCAATAGCATTTGAAAACATCTTTTGAACATCAACTTTTGACTCTACATCAAAATGGCATGTCTTATTCATTTTGAATATAACTAGTTTGCAGTCCCATACATAGTCTGTTGACATAATCTATTTGTTTCTTAATCAAATGTCATGCTGTCTTTTGTCCTCTGTTTTTGAGTGTGTATATTTTCCCACAAAAGCTATTACCGTTTAATCAGATAATGTCTTTGCTTTTTATCTAAACTCTCAAAGTATATTTTACCACCCCAGCCATCAAGAAAAAATATTTTTTCTAACTCTTCCCCCCATAAGGCGCTTTATTGTTTCTGAGATGAATCAAAGCAGCTTAGACTCCACCTTTTCTTGCTTTGCTGCAGACAAGTACCGAGTTCTGTAGCCTTTAGATTCGTAATTGACTATAGTTTAGAAAATGATGCATTCCTTTTTCCCAAAATTTTTACAGGATTTTATTTTGTTGGTAATGGCTTTCTTTTAATTAATGTGAATTTTGAGTCATTTTCAGTAATAAATTTGGAATTTTAGGGGCAGCCCTTGAGGTGATTGGAGATATCCTGAGGTGTTCCCAAACCACAAAGACAGCTAAACCATGCCCAGTGACCTAGTATTTTCTTGTAGTACATACTAAAGAGAATTAGTAAGACTATTAAATAGAAAAAGTGAGAATATTAAATCCTGAGGGTGGCTAAACAGGATTTTTTTAAATAGGAAAGAGAAGACAAATACAACTTTCTGGGGCTGGTAGAAAGGAGTAACTTGGAAAACTACCATTTAAAAGATTATTGGATATCTAAACTAGTGAGAAAAAGGTCAAGGGTTAAAACTATAGAGAAACTGTTACCTCCAGTTTATATACAAAAATAACGACATGACCAGCAAGTAGAATACTCTCAAAGGGAGTATCCTATAGAAGTCACTAGGAAGCTGAGATAACAGTTCATAGACAATTATGCAATGCCTTTAAGACTAGCAAGCATCCTAGTGATTCTGGAAAAACAGTATTTTACATGCAGCACCAGCTTCAGCTGAACTTTGTGAGTGCACCCTCCAGTTCTTGAACATGAGTTGGAATAGGTGTTTGCTTAGCTCGTTTGGCAGACAAGCATAGAGGGCACAGAACAACTGTAGGTACTTAAGAGTTTCTTATTTCTGGCTGTTAGATAAGCTCTCTCTGTTTGAAGGTTACCATGATATAAAATTTCCAAAGTGGCTGATAACTTTCTCTGACCTTTAGGTCAGACGAGCAGAAAAATCTTAGTATATAAAGGGAATGGTTCTATAATCCATTCCAAACTTATATTCAGTTTGGTTATTGAATAAAAGATTTTCTTCATACATTAATAAGAAGAAGTACCACTGTTTATGCTGACAGTAAGTGCTGTTCAGAACAGTGTGAGGATTGTATCAGTATAGATAATAGGCTTTTAATTCATAGTTCTAAGATGTTCATTTTTGTGATGAGCCAGTAATGTCTTTGATCTGAGTTCAAGTCAAAAAACAGAAGGAAAAGTAACCAGTGAGTAAGTCCTATGTATCCAATTATTTGTACTGATGTGGTTGTACAACCGCAGTGATATTTGTTATTTTCTGACTATTTCTTTTTAAAGAAGAAAGAATATGGCTGAATTTCAGAGCTGACTTTTAAGGTTTATTTGAACTCTTCAGCTGCTTGTGTTTCAGATCTCTGATGTTGGATAAGACCCAATGTGTTTGTGTAGCTTGCATGTTTTTTAAAGGATATGTGATTGAATTCTGTAAATGCTTTTAGAGTTTAAACCCACTATCTGGATGTTCAGCATCAAGAGAACCATGAAGTTTTTTTGTTTTCTTTTTTTCTAATACAACCAAGGATTATTTTTTCAAGTATAGGAAAGAAGGAATAAATTAAGAAATTCCAAATTTTATCACTGAGGTGTTTGGGGCTCTGGATTTCATTCTAAGTTAGGGAAGACTATTACATCCTAAGTAATTTGCTGACAGGAAATTTGCTATCACTGATACTCTCTTTGTTTAACCAGTAATGATTTTACTTTGCGAAGTCATTTATTGTGCTTGTAGTATATCTAATTTCAAAGACGGTAATATATGCTATATGGATAAGTTTATGATTAGAGTTTTAATCATTTTAAAAACACTGCTAGTCCCAGGATAGTTTCCAATTTCTCTTGTGTTTATATTCATTGAATAGATTTTAAATTTTAAAGTGTTAGCCATTCAAAGTTTTTGTATTTTCATTATCTGCAATTATTTTAATACATAACCCAGTATATCTATAATATGCCAACATTTTATTAGTTTTCAGAAATTTCTAGAAATTATATTTCTGGAAAATTTGATAGAACCTTCTTATCTCCTTGTTATAGCCTATATTTCTGCTCTTCTTCAGTGTGCTAGACCAGGAGTCGGCAAACTTTTTGTGTAAAGGGTTATGTAGTAAATACGTTCGACTTTGTGGGCCAGATGATCTCTGTTACAACTACTCAACTCTGCTATTGGAGCATGAAAGCAGCCACAGATGATATATAAATGAATGGGCATGGCAGTGTTCCAATAAAGCTTTATTTGTAAAATCAGGTGGTGGGCCACAATTGGCCCACAGCCATAATTTACCAATTGCAGCATTAGACTTAAAGAATACAAGTATATGCCTAAAGTGGATACAGTCTTACCGTCTTCATAAATGTTCCTATGAAAAGCAAACCCAAAGAGAAATAGAATTAAATACTTTTTAGGCGTGTTCCCTGGGAGTTTTTTTGGATCCATTACCTGATATACATTAGTTCCTTCATCATTTCCTTAAGGCTCTGGACACTGGGCCAGAGTTTATTGTATTGACAGAAACTTTCCAGGACCATTATTTGCCTTCTAAAATGTACCTGACTAGGATAGTGGGAGAGCCTCAATGTATAAAGTGGGTGCTATGGCATCATAATTTTTCTAGGATTTAAATGTTATTTTAGGTCGTAATATGCAGGATACTTTATGACATCAAAAGTAAGCCCATAAGTAGATATATTATTAGTAAATGTTTATTTGAAACAATTGAGCTTAAAGTATTTAAATAATTTGACTGTGACATAAACAGCCCTACTATAATTTTTTACCTAAACTTACATATATGTACCCAATCACCATCTTTTATCCTGGTCCAACTTTCTCTTAGAACTCAAAGCTAAAAGGTGGTTTTTAGCTGCTTGAGAATCAGTCCCAACCCAAGTATGATTGTGAAACAGATTCTCTTGGAACGTGACATGTTTCTCTCTAAACATAAAAGCTTCATACAAGACTTGAGAATCTTCTATCCCATGACTAGAGAATTCACTTTTTCAATTTTAATCTATATAAATTTAATTGAATATTTAGGGTTCTTATTTAGTTCCTTTTTCTAGCTCTATGACAGCTAGTATTAACAAGAAATAATACTTAGTAAATAAGTAATAAAACTTGACATTATTTGAAATCAAGTTATGTTTATAAATTGCAAAAACCAGTAATGTGAGTGAGAATTAGAAAGTCTTTACTATTATGGTGGGCTCCATTTAGTAGATCTCCAGTGAGAGAAATATGAATTCATTCTATTCAAGTCAGTAAATATATATTAAGTGCTATTGTGAATGAAGAATTCTTTTAGGCTTGAAGGATTTTAAGTATGAATAAAGCATGGACCTTGTACCCTGTCTTCAAGATGCTTTTAGTCAAGAGAAAACTTTGACCTTTGGAAAGAAGTAACTTTTAAATTTTTTTCTGTTAAGTAATTGTTGCCCTTTGGGCAAATAATGGAGTATCCAGGAAATGCCTTTTGAATTCAATTAAAAGGATAAAGATAAATACTGTGAAGCTATTATTTTATGTTATCTACAATAGGGAACATCATCTGTTAATGACTTCCTCCTCTGAGCTGTACTTTTCAACTTCCTTCTGCTCAGGCTGGGGCTGTTCAAATCATCAAAAATATGTTAATTTGCATTCTTTGTATAAGAAACTGAATTGTTTGTCCTATTTTTCCCCTAAATTATGCAATTAACTTTTCGTTATACACAATAGGAGTAAATTTGCTAAACAGGCAAGTTACGGATAATTCAGCCATTACTCTATAGCGTGCTAGGGTTGACCTAGTTAACAATACAGGATCATGATCCTCATGTGACAGAGGAGTATGGAAAACCAGAATACAGGAAACTTTCCCTAATGGAAAAAAAAGTTACGGTTTCATTGATAGAAAAGTGAAACAGTGGTTATCTTCCCACACTAAAATTATCTTCAAGAGTTTGACCGTTTGTCACCATCTGCTGCTAGCATTGTTATCCAAGCCACCTTTATCTTTTTCCTGAACTTATGGCAACATTCTCCCAACTGGTCTCCCAGTTTTCCTTCAGTCATTTTTTTTAAAAACCAGGAAGATCCTTTTAAAATCTAAGTCAGATGATACCATTCTTCTGCTCCAAATCCTCCAATAGCATCTCTTATCACTGTAAAACAAGAGTGCTTAAAATGGCTTTCAAGACCCTTCTCATCTGTCTACTGCTACCTCCCAGACTTCGTCTTCCACTTATTGACCCCTCTAGCCATGCTGCCCTCTTTACTATTCCTTAAAAATATCAACACTCCCCTGCTTCGAGGCCATTGCATTTACTTTTCTTTCTGCCAGAGCACACCTCCCTTAGTACCCACATCGCTAGTTTTCTCACGTACTTTTCTCTTTGATCACAAAGCACTTTATCACTGGGATCTTTTGTGATGTATCATATAAAAAATGGCAACAAGCCCCCATCATACCCTCTCTCCTTCCCTGCTGTATTTTGCTCTATAATACTTGTTACCATCTGATGTAGTGTAATTTGTTTATTCTTTATCTCTCTCACCCAGGAGAAAATTGATAAGGCAGGGATTTTATACTGTTTGTTGCTTTATCTGCAGCACGTAGGTGCATAATAGATGCTCAGTGAATATTTGTTGAATAAATGAACAAACTCAAATGATGAGCAATACAGCCATAGCTGTTTCTTCCTGGCCCATGCTCAGTTGACTCAGAGAAGATATAAAGAACATACTGGGTAATCTGAAATTAATATGTCCTTCAAGGAGACCTACAGGTATATTTTAATCATCTATATTATTTAACTTACTTAAACTTTGTAAAAGTTTTTCAGGGAGGAAAAAAAAATGTCCGATTTTTCATCAGAAAAGTGAAAATCTTTTCAGTGGCAAAGATCACAGATATTCTTCCCATTTACATAGGCATAGTCTTTCCCTCAGTTAGATAGGTTAGAAAAAGGAAGACTTCCATTTGGTTTTCCTTGTGAGGTCTTAGCATTTGATAATTGTGTCCTTATATTCATATGATATTTACACAGTTTAAACCTTTCTTACACATCAGTTATTTCAGTTCTGAAATAACCAATGTTAGGGCAAACAGATGTCCTCAAGATCACACACCTGTAAAGGTACTGTGGTATTGCTACCTGCTTTTCACCCTTTACTGTCCTATTGTACCCTGTAAACTTTCCAACCTACATATTCGTTCCAGTCACCTTTCTTTATAATCCACGTAACAGTCTCTTTTACTGATCCACTAAATTTCTCCAGCCAAAAGGCACAAAGAAGCAAATCACAGGCCCAGCTTCTTTATTACAGAATAGTGTAGGAGCCACAGCCTGCTTACTTAAGATGGGCTCCCTATTGACTCCTTAATGCTTTGTTCCTTGCTAAAATTATAAGAAAGCCATCTCTGTAGAGGCTTATATGTTCGTTTGAAGGGCATGGCCAAAAATCTTTTATTTTCCAGATGCTGCTATATTAAACATAAAATGTCTGACTTGTAGATCAAATTGCACATTATTGAGAGACCAAAATTGTTATTGAGCTAGTTGAACAGTGATCAAGTTAGGTAAGAGTTGTTACTATTGGTAAGATGTCAATCCTTTTCTTTTTTTTTTTTTTTTTTACCATTTTGTTCTGGACACTACATAGCTTTTTAAAAAGATGTTAGTTTTAAATAAAAATGTTATTAGGCAATGGAAATATATAACTAACCCCTTATAAAAATACTTCATTTGCTAGCATGAATGTTATTAGAATACAAAGCAGTTGGTCTCTTAGCTTACAACTGAGAAGTTGTAATTATGTTTTTGGATTCCCTTTTAGATCAACCTTTCATTTCATGTGAGGCTTTAGACTTTTAATTATGCCACTTGCAAATATGATTGTAAAAATACCATTTAAGATTGGTGTGAACACTGGGTATCATTAATGCCAGTAAGTCATAGCCCTGGGTCTTCAAAAATAGTAATATGACAAGATGTAAAATATTTCAGAAAATCTAATAAGTTGTATAGTTTACTGAAATAAAGTTATCCATCTATCTAAAACATCAGATTTCTTTTACTTAAGCTCAGCATGGCAATGCTTCATTTCTCTTTTAACCAGAAGTTCTGAATGGAAGTTGCATGGCTTTGTTTTTTAAACAGGGAAAAATATTCATTATAACTCAAAAAAGAGTTTGGGAGACAAAAATCTTTCAAAATAGGAATTCAGTGTTTTGGGGTGGAGTAGGTAATAAAAGGTTTTATTACTGGTGAAATGACTAGGAAATCTTTGGCCTAGTTTAATGCCCGCATTTTGCAGAAATGGAAACTTACGCTCAGGGAAATTCAGGGACCTAGCCTAAGCTCTCATACCTCCTAAGAAGCAGAGCTAAAATCTGGATCCCCATATTCTGACTCCCATTCCAGTGCTCTTTTTTATCATATGGTATGACTCCACAGTGTCTGGAGCCTGAGCAGCCCGTTTCACATGAGTACTAATGACTGGTAGGGAGAATACTTCTGCCCTATACTATATACTTGTCATGTAGATCCATAGAACAAGTACCTTAACAGATTTCTTCTTTCCAAGTTTTGCATCTCTTTCCCACTCAGTCTGGTAAAGGATACTTGTTGGAGTGGCCTGTTGCCTTTACCAGTGAAGCATACTAAACATTAGTCAAACTTTAGTTTTATTTTTCTTTGTTCTATGTTGAGCTGGCACCATCTCCCATCTCCTCTCCTGTTTGTTATACCCTTCTCAGATGTGTTTTCAAAAGGAAGTATTATTTGGCTTTTGTTGAGAGTGGCCACCAGAATTTAGTAGTAAGAAACCATTCTTTTTTAAAATAGATCTTTTCATAAATTCAGGATCTGCATTTCTTCCTGTGACTGTAGCTAAAATTAACTCTACTTTGTTACTTGATCATTACAAATATGAGGCAAGATGATTTGGTAGACTCTCAATATTTAATTAAGTAAAGGTATGAAGTATTAAAAATTACCACAACTGGCAAGAATTTTTACTGAAACAAAAGATAGATTGGGGGCCAGAAATAACTTAATGTATAAGTTATTTAGAGCTTTGGATTAGAGATTCTTGAAATGACTCGGAGTAAAATGCAGATGTTACTTCTGGTCTTTTTAAAAATAAATTTAGACTAGAATATCTTGGTGCTGTTCCATTTCTCATAAATTGAAAAGATCTGGTGCTTTCCAACTCAGAAGAAAAAAATTGCACAGGTCAGAAGAAGAAACAGAAAAACTAGTGGCACTTTCCTTAAGGCAGAGCTAACTCAACCCAAGACCAAATTGTTTACCTTCTACACATGATGTAAAATAATAGCTTTGTTTGCTTACAGTTTTGTTTTGTCATTAGGTTGCCTAATAAGTCAATAGTGCAAAGCCTTGTCCCAGTCTTGAAAGCTCTTCAGAAGTGCTGGTTTATTGAGGAATTTAAAAACCTGGGTGTCCTCCTCATCTTTTTTTTTTTTTTTTTTTTTTTACACACACACACACACACACACACACACACACACACACCCCATTAAGCAGTCCTGTGATTATAGAGCCATCTGCAGGAAAATTATCAAGTTGCAACATAAGTTAGTGATTCTTTTACCATGTTGTTTCAAGTAGTAAATGGGAAGTGACAAACTGCAATTCATAGGGGAAAAGAAATGGACAGCCAAGAGATGCAGGAATTACTATGGAGGGGGACCCATCCGCTTCAATTATTCCAAGGAAAACTTCTTTGTCATAGTGAGTTTATGATCTAAAGAAACATGCAGTTTGCTTTAGGTTTTACATGTTCTCGGTAATTATAGTTCTATCTCGTTTGAAGGAGTGTCTAATGATTGCCTTTTAGAAGCTTTGTATGATCTGTCAGTTCTGTTTGTGTTGATGTCAGAGGGGTACTATTTATTTACCTCAGAAAGAGATTTATTTGCTTTCTCCTCCAGAAGGTATGACTATTTTTACACATCCTCTTTATAGTCATATGGTTGTCAAAAGGGGAATTAAGTGTTCTTTTGCCCTGTAAATTCAATTTCTATAGCTGATTGTTTCCACTGGCTGTACAAGTAGATGTTTTCTATTTTGTTAAGCATTTCTAAAACTCAAGTTAGGCTTGAGATTTTTGTAAAGACAATAAAAAATCTGATGTTCTATGTCTGAGATAAATGATATGAATTGTGAATGTTAGCATGTGTTTTTACTCTGCTCTGAGAAGTGTCTGTTTATGTGTGTATTGATGCTCCTCATTTCCAGCCAATAACCAAATATATTGTGTACCAGTGCTCAGACCAATCTATAATATCATCCACTATAACTCTGATTATTGTTTTGGTGAAGATTCAAGTACTCACAATTAAACCATAATTGGAACAGTTTTTTCAGAGTATCACCTGAGTAAAACTCACAAAATCAGGTCTTTGATTTTTAATATTTTCATACAGTGAAAAGACAGAATTTGGAAGCCTTTTGATTGATTGGTGTCAGCAAGATGAGAGTGATATTGTTGAATTACAGGATGCACTATATGATTTTAGGTCAACAACGTTATTATCTTTAAATAACAGGCATTGAATATAAGTGGTTAGTTTGAGAGAGATGCATTATTTCACTAGAGTTTTATATTTTGGTTTTCTTTTTTGCAAAAGTAAATTTTCTAAATTGTGAGGCTATTAGAAAAAGACCAGAAGACCAACTTCCTGAACACTTTGGAATGACTTTAATTACAAAGCAGCACATACTAGAAAAATTGCAATATAATGATCAGATATGAAACCTGGAATTTTGGTGTCTGATTTAGTTAGCCAGGCTAACTAAAACAGTGCACATTTAGGAGACAGCATTCACTCGCAAGTCATCTCCCTGCAAGTGAAATAAGGAAGAGGAGGCATTGGGGAACAGTCTTTTTCTTTGAATCTGTCCACTTGTAGATTCTCTCACTTATTATCCTCTTAAACCTATCCTCATCCTCACCTCCTTTGCAGCCAATAATTTATTAGTTATTTACTGAGTTTCATGCTTTAGGAAAATAGAGTTAATTTGTGGAATTATTCACATGTGAACTGTGTTTGGCTTCATTTATCACTCTGAAAGTCTTGTTTTCCAGGAATTGATTCACTTAGAAATAATGTTGAAATTTTTCATGAGGAATCCTATGAGTGAGTTTTAGATTTACTTTTCCAGCCAGATCTTCTGGCCTTTTGGAACACTGGAATGTTGCCTGCTTGTTTTAGAAAAATGTACAATAAAATTAACCACTAATGAGCCTTTATTAATTAATTCAAGAGTGTAATTCAATTAAATTAAAACTTTCTCTTGAAAACTTTTTAGAATTTAAGTCACTCAAAACAATCCTCCTTAAGGATAGTTTAGAAAACAGATATGAGAGTTGTAGTGATCTAAACATCAGGAATAAAAAAGAGCAATGAAACAGATTAAATACTGCATGGATAATCCCAAGAAATTTTGCATAGCTCTCCAGGAAGAGCTATTTCCTAGTCAACAGAAAATTAAGAAGGAAGAAGGAAATTTTTACATGGGGGCCTGGAATTTAGACCGAAGTTCTAGAAAGTCCCTACCTAGGAGATTTTTTGAAAACGTCTCCTAAATCTTCAGTAAAGCAGTCAATTGCTTTGGCAAAGCACATTATAGCTTTTTCTTATCTAGGTTAGGTCTGTGTTTGACAGTTGGTATGGCAATAAACATCACATCCTGAACCATTAAAGTGGGGGAAGCATATTGAAAATCAGTGAAATGTGATAATCCTCAAACCAGGAATCATCAGTTTGCTAATAAAAGATGTGTGGCTCCTAATCATATTTTTTTCAGGGTTCTCTGACATTTTTATTAATGTGTACAGTGATGCCCATCTTGCTATAAAACTTGATTTTTTTGATTGTTGGACTGGGTAGCATGAATATTGAGTCAGATCACACACTCTTACAACAACACATAAGTGATTTTGTAGAATTGTGGGTGGAAACAGTTCAGATAAAAAGTACATGATGGTTCAGAGCTCCTATGTGGACTGCATGTCTGTCTGAAATCAGGTTTAAAAAGTGGCCCTGACTCCAGCTGACTCGTTTTGTCAGACTGAGTCACAGGATTAACCCTTGACATGTTCCTTTAAAAGAGAAGGCAAAGATTAAACAACTGCGTTGACTGAGCAGCACTTGATCCATCTATATGCATTTTTTTTCCTGTAATACGATTCTCCTTAAGAAAAAAATTGTGCTGCAGCTGTTACATAGATTAAACTAGATGTTTTTAAAAAAATTTTTGAGGAAGAGAAAAAAGACTCTCATAGAAGATAATTTGTAATTGTGATAAAGAAAATGACTGTCTATATTAACCAGTTTTAGTTTCTTTTGGGTAAGGCAGCCCTCAAAAAGATGATATTTTGGAGAAACAAACTTAAAAGACTCTACCATAGCATACAAGTAGAATATGGGAACATTTTATTTAGGTTACCACCAGTTTTCTTGATGATTTACTGTTTTTGAGGAATGAGTTTAATATATATATGTAGATCTCTCTAGGTTTCTATATCCACTCTCAATTTAGGCAGCAGTATATACTAAGTGAATGTGTTATATGTGGGGGAGAGGGGCTTAAATACACACATGCATTTTGTATCTGTTTTTGAGAGGAGGATTTAAAAGTGGAAGTAAAGCTTTTAATTAATTACTCAACTCTGGAAACTATTATGTTTCATGTTCAGGTTTCAGGTTTAACAGCAAATCTTACACAGTTGCTTAAAAAACTGCTTTAGAACAGTAAATGGTTATACTGTCTGGCTTTACTCTGAACTTCTTTTTTACTTGAATATTTATTTATTCCTTTTTAGAATATCGTATAGTTGCCTCTAAAATAAAGAACTGATGATGAAATACTGAAACTTTCATTGTGCCTTAATAGTCAAGATTACAGTTGGATTTACATTTTGCTGTTTATTTTATCAGACAACAAGTCCAGAGAAATGAGCCTAACTATAGTAGGTGGATTTTTTTTTTTAACCAGTGTGTAAAAGTTTTCTCAGGCTGGAAAATGTTGAAGTTTTGTCAGTGCTTTGTGCCTCCCCTTTTCCCTCCATTCTTCCTCAATTTCTATTCAGAAGTAAGTTTTTTATTTCTAATCATTAAGAGAAAAAGGAAATTTTATTTTAGATGGTTGATTTTCCGTTTTTTGTTTTTTGTTTTAAGAGTAGCTGTTCTGTCCAAGAAAGACTATGTCACTGAACAACTAAAATTTACTTGAATGGTTTTAAGGCATGGCATTGTCAATTGTAAATCAAAGCTTTTTATACAGTTCTCTAAGGATTGAAATGGGTCTTTGTGGTCTCTCAGGAGGGAGGAAGTTACAGACCACTCTGCAGCCTGGCATTTTAATAGTCTTCTGTACAGTGATGTTCTTTTGCAGCTGCTGCTGAGCCTTTTTCTATATCTGGAGAGTGTGGGGAGGTTTTATTGTTATTCCGATACCATCAGCTTTTAAAACATTGTGAAGTTAGCTGGCCATATTGTCTGATTTCGTTTTATTACTATAATTTGATCAATATGTTTCATAAGAATGGGGGATTTTTTTGATCCCTTATTGAATATTCCTAGAATATTTCTTAGAGGAGTTCTGCTTCAGGAAAGTTGCCTTAAGAAAAGTAATGTGCTGCTTTTGCAGCTTGTGAGCTCTGCTTTGGTTAACACAGTTCTGGTAGAACCTACAAGGCGCAGGAGAAGAGGTGGTACAAAGAGGTTTTGATGAGGGGAAATGAGAGAAAAGTTGCTATTTTGTTTTTCTGGGTTAGAATCTACACCAAAAGACAAATTGAAAATTTTTTAAATAACAAAATGTATTTGTGTGTGAGAAACATGTATTTGCAGAGAATATCTAAAACCTCTTGACTTCTAAGTTTTGAAAATCTAAGACATTTATTCTCACACTGATTACTTTTCCTTTTTGAGCAGTTTGAGCATTAACATAAAAATATGAATATTTAAAGTATTCCTTAAGAACAACAATAAACTTAGAGGAAGGGAAAAACTTCTAAGAAACCTTTTTTAGTTTATCAGCTAGAGTGCGTATTTTGTCTGTTATACACACCATCCTTTCATATAAGGGAAAAGAAAACCTTGCTTGTTATTTCCATGTAATTACTGAATTGCTTAATACATATTAGATGTTCAAGAAGAGTACAGCCCATTATGTACTTTTAATTGGCCTTGTGAATGAGGAATTTAAGGAGTTTGACTGAAAATTTCTATTAAATATTTCTGTTTTTAAAATGTCATTTATTTTCAAGATAATTTTTTTAATTTTTGAACTGCACTTTCTCATGAAGTGTGTTCCTTTCAAATCTTTTCATGATTTTTATAAGTTAAAAAAAAATCATGGTTCTAGCTAGGTAAGAGGTACTTACTTGACTGGTCGGCTTTCTCCAGGAAGTGATTTTGTGCAGGGCTTAACTGTCTGGATCCTTCTTGTTACACATGATTCAGTGTTTCCAATTCCTGATTGCTTGATCATGTGTTTATCAAAGTTGGAGGCAACTTTAGCCCACACCAGATGGTAATGTTGCTAGAGGTGTGTAGCAAGCTAGGTTTCCCTGCCTACAGAAACTCTATGTAATTAAAACTAAAAACAGTTCAACAGATCGGTCAGTTTGCCTTTCTTTGAGAGAGAGAGAGAGATAGCATATATATGACAAAATTAATAATTCCTTGGGATATTTATCTCTAGGACACTATATCTCTTTTCGTTATTTAGCATTTGTGACTTCTATTTTTTTAAATACCCCAAAAATTTGTCTCATTGGTATCCTCCACCATTGCAAGGACTTGATAGAAATTGAAAGAGGTTACTTACAGCATAAACTCTCCCTCTCTGCTCTGTGAGTTGGTTCAGTCCTATTTTGCATAAGTTCCTTTTGAGTAGATCCATGTGTGGATGCATAGTGCTGAAGACTTAACTCGGTTTGGCTGTGTGGATGTATGTCTTGGAGAGAAGCTGTGTGCATTAGCTGCAAACAGTAACATTTTCAAAATCAACATGTATTGTGCTTATCCTGTCCCTGGAATGGGCAGCAATTCTTTGATGTATTACTACAATGGGAAAACGGTAAGTCTTTTTCTCTTTGTTCATATAGCTTCTAACTGGCTTATTTCGTGGAAAGTAATGTAGATTAATTGCTTTTTACTAAAATATTGTGAGGTTTTATCATTTTCTGCAATATATCTAGATTGTGTATTTCTTTGTAAGTAGTGTCAGTAAAGTTGTGTCTTTGACACAGTTACTCAAAAGTTACTGGCTTTCGTTTTTAAAAGAGTATGGAAAATAAACTTGAATTTGTGAGCTATTATTTTTAATGCCTGATCTCTTTACTAGCAGCGAGGTTGAAAGTACATTTGTTTTACTGTTTTCTTATATTGTAAACATACAATCTATATGTAAAATACACACCCACATATACGCATATAGAAAGAAGAGAGGATTATTTGATGCTTTGTAGATAGAAGGGAAAGATGAAAGTCATCTTGGATATTCATAAAAATAACAAGTATGAAGCTCTGGGAATGATTAGGGAAACAGTCAGCTAGTGAGGGCTGTATTTCCTGTTTGGAGTTTCAGGTCCAGAGCCTGACTTTACTGGGATACCATCTGTTTCCAATCAAACTAGAATTTTGACCCTGTACAGATTCATAAAATAAATCACTATTTTTCAAAGAATGCATTTATACATTTTCCAAAGAATGTATTTCTGGTCAATTTATAGCACATGGTTAAATGTTTTAAAATAATACCTTTGTGTGTTGCTAAGTAAGACTTTTCTGTTCTTTAAATTAATTGCTTGGTGTTGATTATTTAGTGTGTTTCTGAAAAATATCTTTAAGGCAGAAGATTTTATAAATTCTAAAAAGAAAGTGAACTTCTCTGGAAGATTCGATAGGCATTATCTTTGTAAGATACTTGATAAACATTATAAAATGTTATACTAACAAATAACAATTTTGAGTTTATGTCAGGAATTCAATATTTTCTTCTTCAATCTTTCTAAAAGAAATTTTTCCCTCAGCTGTCTTATTAAATATATATGTGACTTTAGTGATTTTTTTTTTTAATCAGGAGTGGAGCCATTTTTAATGTTAATGTTTGAAGTTATAAAGAAAATTTAACCACGTTTTCCTAAAATAGGTGTAAAATCAGATATGTTTGTCCCTTCCCTTTTTACCACTTGAAGATGTTTTAAAGTAGCATATGGCTCTAACCAGGGTGCGTGAGAACTAGTGAAAGCACTTTTTAGTTCTCTGACTGCTTTAGTAAGGCCTCCAGCATTTGGGTCTTAACTTTTGGGTAAGCTTTCTTCATAGATGATAATCAAGCCAAAATATCCTTAAACTCATTAAAAAGTATGTGTTCACACTGCCAATGTAAACAGAGCTTTGGAGAATGGGAGAGGTAGACTTTGATAGGCAATATAAGTGAAATTACTTGATCTTTATATAATTTCCTAGCCAATTGTCTTTCAAATGTGAAAATATTTTTCTTTTATGTCCAATTCTAAGTAAAATAGTCTGTTTGAAGATAGTTTGTGTGAGGTTAGTAAAATTAGTTATGCAGGATCCCTCAAGCAGAGAGACTATAACTCAAATTAAGTTTAGATTTTATTTCAAGAGCTATTACAACATTTCTCTTTGTTCTACATGGGGGGGGCGGGGGAACAGCTTTGATCGTATTAAGTATTTCCAGGCTTACTGTAGATGACATAGCTGGTATGGTAGAAAAGTGTAGCCTGAAAATTGATAGCTGGTGCCTGATATAGGTCAAAGTTCACTTTTATGTTCTTGAAAAATGCCTAAAGAGATGATATATTGTCTTAGTCCTCTGTATCATAAGGCTCTAGTCTTATATGTATTCTATTTTTACCACCCTAGTTTTTTATTATTTTCTTATAACTCTTCAGTAAGAAAATCATGTAGTATGTAATTACATTATCCAAAGACTATGTAAATACCTCATCTTAGTATATATGGGGAAATGTCTACATTCCCGTCAATGCTTTATAGTAAAACCTAGCACTTTAATATTTCCAAACTCTAAGTGAAATGTACTTTCTCACTTGAGTTATGAAAGTTTTCTGTAATTCTCATAGTGAACAGGTTAAATTTAAGCTTACTCTTTAATCCCATTTTATCAATTTATTTCAAGATGATAGGACAGGTTAATATTTTGAAATGCTAATAAGTTCACACTGATTTCATTTTTAAGGGCCCATTATGGGTATTTAATAGGAGAGCAAGAAATTCTGAGTGGTACTGGTCTTAAGCAAAAGGTTTTCCTTTTTTTCCAGGTTTTATTTTTAAATTTTCAACTTGATTCCATGTACTTGAGGATGTTTGGGGTATTTTAATAATAAGACTGAACAGACTCTAAGAAGAAACTCAAATTAACCAGAGAAGAGCCTTTTCATATTTTATTATTTAAGATTAATAAATCTTATTTATTGGTATTGTATTGTTGGAAATATAACAGACTTGGGCATCTATGTTCAGAAAAGAAAAGCCAAAAATATTAACCCTATTTTTCCCACTCTTTGAAAAGAGAAAGGGTTAATGTTCTGTATCATATGTAGCTTCTGTGTAGCTGTATTCTGTATCATACTGTAAAGTATTAATATATGTTTATGATAAATAGGGGACTTAAAACCATTTTGAAAATTACCTATTTTTTGAAATTTAAAAAATAGCAAGGAATAATGGGTTTCTGAGGTTCTTTATGTATAAAGAACTTAGCCTGCATTCAGTTTTCTCATTGATATGACTAAATTGTGTCCTTTATGCAGAAAGGTAGAAAGTCTTAGAGGTAAAGGAAGGAAAGTTTTGGGAGGAGAGGATTCCCGTTTTATTCACCTTGAGGATTCTGGAATTTCAGCCTTCCTCTGATCTGATCAGCCTCCATTTTCTAGGCCTTGAACTGAAGATGCTACAGAGTGTTCCAGGTATAAAAATTGCAGCAAGTACAGACATGATGCTCTTTTAATTGTATCAGCGGATTATTTTAATCTTATTAGAGACAACATAGATATCCAAGTTTTAAAACTCAAGCTTAGAGAGACATTTTGAATATTGAGCTTCTCTGTATGGAATCCGGGAAAGAAGAGACAGGAACTAACATGATTGTGAGGGCTACTCTGTGTTAGGAACTATACTGGGGACTTTCTGTTTACCTCATTTAATTCTTGCAACCACTCTGTCATTTAGCTGTTACTAGCCTCCTTTTATAAATAAGGAAAATGAAGTTCAGGGAAGTTAAGTAACTTGCCCAAGCCCCACCCAGTAAGTGCTGAGGCCAGAATTGAACCCAGATCTCTCTCCCAAGAGCAGGTTTTCTCTTTTATATCCCCCAAGAGCAAGTAAACTAGTCTCCATAGCAAAGGACCAAACTTCATTTATACTTACTACCATTTATTTCAAAATTACTACATTGGAAAGAAAATGTAACTGAGATAAACACTAGGCCATTCTTGCAATTAAATATATTTCGCATATATGATCAGACTAATAGCTTCATGAATGCTAATTGATATGGTCAGTCAAGTAAATTTTTATTATTTTCTGTGTAAGATGAAGAATTTAAAACTATCTTAGATATGTTTAAAAAAACTGGAAATTAGACTATCAGGTCTCCTCTTCTAATGGAAGTCATAGTGCTGAAAATTGGTTTAGCCCTGGTTTTGGCACCTGCCTGCCCACGTAATTTGTATTTTCATAAGAATTAGAGTAGCAATTAGCTAAAATTACATTGTAAATACTCCTAAGACTTATTCTTCAAATAAACATTTTCAGTTGATAGAAGCACAGAAACCAATGTGAGAGTATATAGAATACATTTCTGTTCCATTGGGGATTTATTGCTAATTAACATGAGAGAGTGGAGTACAATTAAATTAATTTAAATTTCCAGGCTGTCTGTGGGCCCAGTAGAGTTAAATCGAACATTTATATGATGAGGAAAACATGAAGTCATTTAAGAATTCTCTGAAGGTAGAATGCTAAAGACATTGAATGACAAGGACTTTAGCTTAAATGTACTTTGATTTTTTCCCTTTACCAAAAATATCTGAGACTCTATTCCAGATAGGAATCCAAGAAGGCCTTTTTTTCTTGATAAAAGTGGGCACAAATACCAGTGAGTTAAAACTATAGCCCCTGCCAGGAGAATATCTTGCAACTGGTCAGCTTTATTAATGTTTTAGAAAAAAGTTTATGTCCCTTTCCACTAGTTCATGAACATGTTAAAGAAAGGGATCAGGTGCTGTATTGTTGGATCTAAATATCTTTAAAAGTAGGTAGCTAAGAAAGTGACCCTCATTGATTTGTTCAGTATATTTTCCGAGCTTGCAAGTTTCTTACCTAGTCCCTTAAAAATTCCAGTTTATCTCTCAGGAAAAAATTTGTGGTTATTATAAAAATGATAACAGTTGCAATAAAGAGGTGATGAAATAAGCCCAGTGGTGTTAACTTGCGTTTAATGAAAATGTGCTTAACTTACCTGAGAAGAAATTTTTCTCTCAATTGAAAACCGGTAACTCTGCTTGTTAGACAGCGGAAGTAGTAATTGATTTTAAGCTACTTTGTACTAAAAGCTGGAATTCTTTTTTCTTATTGTTGTTAGAAAGGAAATTTTACTTTATGTCACCCCTAAACATGTCTCTAGAAATTCGTGGGAAAAGATATTAGTCCTTTTGTTTATGAAAATATAAACATATATTTATCCATTTTACAGAAATTGCAGTTGTGTTTTTAGCAGACTAATTAGGTAAAAATCTTCCTTAGAGATGGCTGTATGTCACTGAGTTAGTCCTTGTACTTCAGACATTTTGCTTTGTGGTGTGTTTTGGTTCAGTTCTTGTGGTATTTGGTACTAGAACTATCTAAATATTTTCCCCTTTAGGCTTGGAATTGCCATAAAAGCTCTAGTAGTAGATTGGACTTTATGGTACAATTTGCTGTTTTTATGTAATATTAAAATAGTGAAAGCATTGAGATATTTATCAAATCTGTCATTTGTTTAAGTATTCTTAGCTATTTAGAAATTCTTAAATTAGACTGCTGTTTTATAGATTTAAATTTTTAGTCTCTTTTTCTTTGGGGTTATGTTTGTTTTCATTTTGATTAGAGAAGGAGCAAGGAAAGTGGGAAGACATACATTTCAGAAACTTTAAAATTGTGCCATTTAGTGTAAAGATATGCTGTTTATCTCAGTGTATATATAAGATCAGTATTTATGAGAAATGGATCCCAAATGATTAGAAAAATCAATAATAAATCATTTTAAGGAAATTTCTTTAAGTTCTAACACCTATTTCTCTTATCTGGAGTATAATTATTAAAGCAAAGTTTTTATTTACTCTTTGTAAACAGCCTCTTTTTACTAAATTCTGATCCCACAAAATTCAGAAATAGATGGAAACTGTTGTTTGTGTGTATTACTATGTGTGGAATTTGCATAGGTTAATCAGCAATAACTGAAAAATAAATTCTTACAATAATTACCTGGTTTTTCTTTCTTGGTTTTTGAGTGTTGAGTCTTAAATGTGCATGTTTTAAAAATTATTGGCCCAGAGGTTTAATTACAGATTTTAAAGGATTTGACTTGAGTTGAGGTTCTCTTTTTTTCCAGTGACCTAGACTTTTTTTTTTCAAGTTTTAGCTACTCAGCTAGATCTTATAAAATTTTTATTGCTTAATATAAAATATAATTATATAAAATATCAGATAAATTAAGTGGATGTTCCTGAACATAAAATCACATTTTTATTTTAAAATTATAATGGTAGGGTAAATGAGCCAAGTGATTTTGTTTTGTTTTATTATTTTGATAAGTTGATAAAAATTGTGCTGAAGGTGATTTCTATTAACATAAACTTTTCACATATTGGCAGTCCATGTTAGCATGTATTGAAGTGTTTAATAATATTTAACATATTGGAGCTTAAAGAGAACTGCTATTCAAACCATCTTGACAAAAGAGCCAACAGAATCCCAAACATAATGAAACTTGGGCATAATTTCTGTGTTAGAGCATGTCTAGAAAAATGAATATGCTTCTCTCTTTCTTCTTTCCAAATTAAGTGAAGGTCTTCCCAAAATGATTGAGAGTTTAGGCTGATTTTGGTCTTCATAGGCCCTGGAATTATAAGACTCCTAGAATATTTCTCTCAAAATAAACTGATGGGTAAGTAAAAGTGATGTAGACCTTCATTGTTCAGTATAGTAACCACTAGTCACATATGACTATATAAATTAATTAAAATAAAATTAAAAATTCAGTTCCTCAGTTGTACTATCTGCATTTCAGGTGTTCAATAGTCACATGTAACTAGTGGATGCTGTATTGTTCAGCACAGATATAGAACATTTCCATCATTACAGAAACTTCTGTTGGACAGTGTTCATATAAGCATTCTTTAATTTCTGTGAAAGGGTATCTCAATTAAGATAGATAGCTATTCTCACAAACTAAAAAAAATTACCAACTGATCATTTGGGACATTTAAAAATATCAACCACCACACAGGCTATGAGATCTATTTTAAAAAGCATGGGGAATGACATTGTCTTGTAACTCATGACTGGATGTGACAATATAAAAAGAAAAACTGTCTTTTTAGCAAAAACTTCTATTTCTTTGCATCTTTTCTCAATAACTATCAGAAAATCAGTATGCCTCCCTACCTCGCAAGGATGTTTCCAATATTAATTACAGGAAGGATGCATTGAAATCAAGAGCACAGTGCACAGCTCCAGCCTCTAGAGCTAAACAGAGACTGGTCTGCCCTGAATCTGGGGTTATCCATATGACTAAACTGAATCATCCAAGCAGGAAAAAAGAAATCTGTTTTTGTTAACTTGACTCCAATTGGTTACATGAGCTAAAACATTCCAAGGATAATTGTGTAATCGCTGTAAAGGGTAATTGTAAATATTCATCCCTCAAGTACTCTATCACTTTTAAAAAGTAAGTTTGGGTAGATGGGATGAGGACATTAAAGACACTGTTAATGTCGATTTGTTCTTTTCAACCAGTCTTAACAGTGAAAGGAAGGTGTCTGTTAGATTTTCAGTTATATTTGTTCAAGTTGGAATAAGTGTTATGGTTCTATTCACCAGACACTCAAAAAGTTTCTCTCAGTGCCATTCCTGGAGGAGAAAATATAAGTGCTTTGGAAAGAAGAAAGACAGTCCCGTGATAACTACTGTGAGCTTGACATTGTGAAATGGTGGCTAGAATTCTAAAGAAAATTTCTAAGTATCGACCACATTTTAATAGAACATCTTAAATTACTTAATTGTCCCATTTCTCTATTTCTCTTTAATATAGTTTGACTCTTGGTAAAGTTTAATAATCTTAAAGCATGTATATTCCTTTCTGTTAATTTTAAGGTTGTTTGTTGTGATACAAAATCATACTTAAGATTTAAACGTATGATTAGATCATTAACTAGAAAAAAACTGGCATCTATGTGCAGGTGATCAGATGACATAAGCAGTCTGGTTTTAATTTGTGGCCAGTACTGATTGTAACTGAAAGAGACTTACTCTTTTTGTGGAATTGGCTGACTATTTCCCTACATCTGGAGTTAATAAAAGTCTTTGAGACCACATCAGTTGCGCTTTGCCGCAAGAGCTCTTTGATCTGAGAAATCAAGACTGGCACAACTGCTGCTTCATAACATTGCGTCTATGTCTCTGCAAGCTGTGGTGAAGATACCAGAAGGAGAGTTATTTGGCCTGTGTTAGAAATGCTGTTAAATGGACCTCTTTGAGAACCGTATTTTTCAAAATGTTTTTATTATGATAAAAACTTTGAACTTAAGTTACTAAATAAACAATAAACTTATAGTAGTTTAGACTTTTTACCATTTTCATTTATGAGATCTATCCTTTAAAAGGGCTTTTTTCCCCAAAATCTGTTTATAGACTAATATTAAAAACAACTTTACCTCTAAAATGAGCCCTGTTTTCTCCATACAGCTTCAGAATTTTTATATAAGAGTAAGCAAGTCTCTTCTATTTATCTTGGCCTTCTTGCTTTCTGTCCGTCAATTAACCATTATCTGACAGCAGTTTGTAAAAGCAAAGTCAGGCTTATCCCCTTTTTTGCTTTTGTAAATGCAAACATTTAGAATTATTTTAATTGCAAGTGTATCATGAATGGAATACAGTGAACTGAATGGGAATAAGGATAAAGAAATATAAATTGACAAATTCTGTATAAGTTTGACAAATTATGTAGATTTTTTGTGTGAAATGACACATCAAAACCAGTTTTCATAATTATCAGTGGGAGGCTTACGTACTGTTTCAATCTATAACTTGGATAGATTTAGAGAATTTTATATTTTGTACTTTCAGACCAGTGATGGTGTATATAGTAAATAAGCATTTGTGACAAAAAGCATATGTTCTAATGCTGTCTTTTGAATTTTGTTCTCATTTGTATTTTCTTGCTACATCTATGGATTTACTCATTTTTTCCTTGTGATTTCAGCCAGTTTTGGGAAAATCTATATATAAAGGGGACAGAGGACATCTCGCTGTGGCTAAATTTAGACACTGAAACTTGATTAAAAGAAAAATGGTGTAAAATTCCTTTCCTGAAAACTTCTTCCTGCCCATCAGCCTATGTAATATATTCCAAACACATTTGTATGTACCCAATTATTTCGTCCTAACACTATCTTTTTGTAATAGCTCTAAACTAGAAACATATGTTTAATGTGTATAATGAAAAAGCCATTTTATCTGCCGTATTTCCCTATTTAGAATCCTTCTGGATAATTCTTAGGAATATATCTTGTCTCAGACTTCTTAGGTATCACAGGTGTGTGTTTTTACCTGTGGGGTGTGAAAGGTAGGAAACTAACCTGAATGCCAGTCCATTAAAAAGACACACATGTGCTATCATTAGCATGACTAGCAGGAAGAATAAAAATGGACTTTTTAACCTTTTATTTTGGATGAATTGTATATGTAAGTAGTATCATGTCAGACAAAAACTAAGAAACAGTATTTGAGGACTGAACAGGGGCAACATACAGCAGTATAGCTGCTTCTATAAGAATGATAGAAAGATAATACTATTAGCCAATACTTAGTGCTGATCGTGCTCAACATTTTATATGTATTATCTCATCTCATCTTCCTGTTAAGCCCCTGATGCAAGTACTGTTAGCACCATCTTACAAATGAGGAACTGAGTCTCAGAAGTTAGGTAATTTTCCAGAAGTCTTTACAGTTAGTTAATACCTCAGAGAAAGAATAAAGGAATATAAATGATAGTAGATGTAATTTTCGGCTCTCGTTTTAATCTTGGTATGTGCTTCTTAACCTTTTTTTTAGTGCAGAGAACTGTATGTTCAGGGTAAAAATATCAAACTTTGTGTTTGGAAGGGCATAAAGTAAATGTCCTCCTTCCCAATTCTAAGTCCAGAGGTGTAACTATTAAGTTTCTGATGTGTAATTTCAGAAACTTTTTCTGCTTGTAGAGAAAATGTGTGTATGATTTTTTACACATGCTCCCATAATTTTAATAAGGTAGTTGCTTTCTTCCACTTAAGTGAACACTTAGGCTCTTTATTTTGAAGTAATATTTAACGGATAACCCTTATCAAACTACACAAAAGAAATATTTCATATACTGTCCATAATAGAACTGCTTTCCAGACATTCTTCCTGATGCCTGGTTTACTTTTACAGACATGCATCACCATACATATTATTTATTTGGTTTCCTTCTTGATTTCAGTAGTCATCATGAGAATGGATTGATCATGTTTTGATTATTAAGGTTATATGGCTGCCCATTTAGTTTTCCAGAGAAATGACAGTGTTGGCCATTTGCCAATTCAAAATGTTCATATTTGGCTTATCTGAAGCAAAAGTTTACCAAAGGAAATTAATATTGCTCCAACAAATTAAATGAGATTTTTCTTAAAGCTGTGCTAGACTTGAAAGTTTACTTGAAATAACAGAAGTAAAACCCCTCAGCAGAATTTGGTTTTAATTTTGCTAACCCTACTAAATTAGGAAGTTTTTGAACACTTGTGCCTTTCATGGTTATCTTTTAATAGTAACAAAAGACAGTAACATTTAATCTAAGTTATTTTGATTTTGATAAATCTTGTAACAGTGAAAAGAATAAATTTTATGAGCCCCAATTTTATTTTATGCTATATTCAAAAGACATTTGTTTCCACCGTCATATTTTGAATCATGAGCCTGCAGGGATATGTGTTCTGTAAGCAAAGTCAACATTTATGACTTTATTAAGCCATCTGGTGTAATTGTCACACAAAGATGCGTTATAGGGATATTTGGAGTAGTATTTCTCTCTAGTAATTGGCTAAAAACAAACATGTAGATAGTAACCAAGTTAGACAGTATTTATATGGACTTAAACAGCTTCTTTGGATTTGTGGTAGTCTTTATAGATATTGGATAGGCCTTTTTAGTCTCTTTATGAAATGTAAAACTCATTTTACATTAGGGATACGATAGTCATTTACATTTTAATTAAATATCATGTTTAATTTTAAGGTATATGCACCATCCCCAAATTCAGATGATTTCAACCGTGAATCTCCTAGTTATCCATCTCCCAAGCCACCAACCAGTATGTTTGCTAGCACTTTCTTTATGCAAGGTAAGTACTACCAAATAGTTGTCAAATACTACAGCAGTTGTCTATTGTATATTAGCTAATATTTTTAAGTTGTGAGAAAAGAGAATACTTATATAGGAATTCAGACATTATTTATGTATTTTTGGCTGAAGTAGATTAAAATTTAGTTTTAAAGTTTTCCGGTCCTATTTATTGCTGACTGCAATGGAGTTGGATTATCCAGCAAACCATTGGAATGCCCATCTAGAATTGATTGAATTTATAAAGGACTTCAATTGAGAAAAATGAGTAGAGCTGCTCTTTCTCATTTTAGAATTTAAATGTATGAAAGCTATTAACAACTCTAGTTTCCTGTTTAAATTACTGATTCATATCTTCTCTAGAATTACCAATATAAATAGTGAATATCATAGAATAAGACTTGTTAAGAGAGAAAAAGTGTTGCATTTCCTTTAATTCATGTCTAGCAAATCATTTTTGTTTGGTCTCCTGTGGTTTTGGACTATAGGAAGCATATACTATGGGAGCTATAAATTACTACATAAATGGTTCCTTGACTTTATATTGGTGAGTGAAGTCATTGCTAACATTTTATTTGAAGGCTGACTGTAATATAGTCATTATCAATTACTATGGTTTATTATTAGAGAAACTTCTTTATTCCACAGTTTCAGAATGTTTTATATAATGTACATTGCTTGTTTTAGATTGAGAACTTTTTTGTATATTTATGGGTATACCACTTAACTAAAAAGTAAACCCCACCTATCCCCAAATTTGGAATTTTTATTATCTCATTGATACGAATTTAGATCTTCTGAAGATTTTTATAATGACCTACCTACTACAGTTGGATTACTTTTTTTCTCTTTGACTGTAAAGATTTATTCCTTCTTTTAAAATAGTAATTATACAGTTTAGAAAGAAGAAAACCAGACAGAAGACTAGGTTAGAAAGGGGAGGGAAAAAATATCTGGAGAGCATCATAAAATAAAAGAAAAAATTTTAGCTAAGGAAAATTTTATATTTCTCTTTTTGTCTTAGATGGGACCCACAATTCTTCTGACCTTTGGAGTTCATCAAATGGGATGAGCCAGCCTGGTTTTGGTGGAATTCTGGGGACCTCCACTTCCCACATGTCTCAATCCAGTAGTTATGGCAGCCTTCATTCACATGACCGCTTGGTAGGCTGTGACACATGACTAGGGTGCAGCTACACTTTGTCCTCACTTGTGTTTCTTTTTTGGATTACAAGTTTAAGATTTGATTCTGCCAAAACTTCTGAAGTTTGAAATATTTTAGGCTTACTGCATTTAGCATGCCTTTTTAAAAAGTAAAAGATAATAGTAGCACTCTTCAGCTGCTAATTTGTGATGTTCTTTTTGATCTGTTTGAATAGTTGTCCAGTTCTATGTGCATATTATTCAGAAAATGTATTTGATAGATCCTATCTCTTTCCTACTTTCTCTAGAGTTATCCTCCACACTCAGTTTCACCAACAGACATAAACACGAGTCTTCCACCAATGTCCAGCTTCCATCGCGGCAGTACCAGCAGTTCACCTTATGTTGCTGCCTCTCACACTCCTCCTATCAATGGATCAGATAGCATTCTAGGTGAGCTTTTTTAGGTTGGCAAAACTCCCTAAAACCTAATTTGAGAATTTTCAGTGAACTCCACATCTTTCAATATATTTTTAGTATTTAGTTTAAAAATGAAAGAAAGGAAGAAAAGAAACTTTTTGATTTTCATTAATGTAGAAACTGGTAAGGACCCCAGCTTTACCTTAGCTTATTAAGTACAACACGTGCAGAATATTTGCTGGTTTTTTTGTGACAGATGTGAGATAACAGTAAAGAACAATCTTGAAATAATGGCAGAATGCTAAAAAAGCATGCCTGCCTGCTGAAATTCTTGATTTGTTTTCCTACTTGAAATATTCAGGAACCAGAGGGAATGCTGCTGGAAGCTCACAGACAGGTGATGCACTTGGAAAGGCTTTGGCATCTGTGAGTATTGATTTTACATTTTTGCTGAATGAATTTTACACTGCTGAATGCAGTGATTAGATTTTCTGGGCAGTCGTGTCATAGTTAAAGGGTGTAATTATAACAGGATCAGCTTTATTACTCATTTAGAGCTATTCTTGGTTTGTATTGATTTGTGCTGCCCTTAAAATAACTCATGAGAACACCTTCCCACCCCATTCCCACAAGATCTAGCCCTCTAACTTCAATTTAAATATCTATCTTTGTCTTAATGGAACAGATGTAGATAGAAGGAAGAGAAATTTGGACATTTTTTCTAAAGCACAAATTACTGAGATGCATAGTTAAATCTATTAGTTTTAAATACATACTTAGTGAGTTGTCCATTAAAATAAGTCAAGTGGAACGAACAAAGGCAGCTCACTTATTCTTCTGATCCAGAGAAGGAAGTACCTTTATAAGGAATTTTTCCAAGACAGAAAGTATTTTGCATATTTTTAAAAGGAAAAAATAATCATCTGCAACTGATTCATTTAAGAAATAGGAAATGAGAAGCTTGTTCTAAAAAAGCCAGATTGATTTAAGAACTCATGCTAAAATGAGTAAAACATTTGAAGGAATCCCATAGTATTTTCTCGAGCAGCTAGTTTATATCACATCGGGATGTTAATGACAAAGCAGTGATTTGCTTTAATAAAAGCAATGATTGTGTTTTAATATCTGATCCTTAAAACATTAAAACTGAAATCCCTTCTTTTTGAATTCTTTTGGGAGAGCATTTACCAGTAATCCACACAGATTCCAAATCTAATTATTTAAAAGAGGCACTTCTGCTTTGTACCTTCTGAAGTTTCTCCTTAGGCTTTTCTTTCTTTTTTCCTCCTGAGTTTTACACCTCTCAGAATTCCCACAGAGTTGTCTTACGTTTTCTATGAAGTGCAGTTAACTCTGTCAAACACATTTGCTGCTGTTGCTGGGGAAGGCAGACCACTTAATGTGTGAGTAGTAGGAAGCAACTGTTGAAACACGTTTAGGGAGATAAACCTCTTTGTATATAGTTTCTGTAAATAAACCTTTCTCTGCAGCCAACTACAAGTTTTTTAAGAAATAAAGCCAAGTCAAATTCATCTTCCACACAGTGGAGCCCCACACAAAATAGAGCTCAGTAAATGTTTGTGGAATTCAATCTTGCATCATCTGACAAAAGTAATGATGATAATAAAAAAACACAAAAATATCAGCTCTAATCTGAATACTTACTGGGTACTATATTAAGCATTTACATGCTTTGTTTCATTTAATCCTCAAGAAAACCCTTTGAGGTTGGCATTATTATCCCTACATTATAGGTGAGGAACTAAGGTTTAAAAGGTTAAGTAACTTCAGCTCAGAAAGATTAAGTCGCATGCCCTAGGGATCACCAAACTAGGAAGGGTAAAACCCATGTATATTAGATGAGAACCCTGATCTGACCAGCTTCACTACTAGTAAAAGAGCAATGCTACAGTGACTGTTGTTTTATAGGGTGTTGATGAGGATTAAAGGGAGTTGTCCCACTTTTCTGGACTTATTCCCACCTAATGAAAACTACCTACTTCAGAAGAGAATTATTCTATAATATTTAATCTGAGCGCCGTGCAGGTATTTGATTGGCTTGCCATATTTCTTCTGCTGCTTCTGAAAGAATCCAGTAACAGATATTTCAGATGTAGGAGGACAAATAACATTTGAGCTTTCAACACTAGGCAACTTTTAAAAATATAACCTGCATTTCAGGGGCTTTTTTCTCAAAAGTTTTTTGTTTATTGTATTCAAGGAAAAGTTCTATAAAGGAACCTTGGAAGATAGGCAGGCAAGAATTTGTGATGTTCTCAGTGGTCATTCAAGCTCTTTTTCAGTTACCCTTCAAGTCCTTGACTGTTTTCCCATATCATGACCAGCATTCTAGCCAAACCAGTTGGCATTTGGAAAAGAAAATCCAAATTCACTGTTAGTGGAAGCCAGGGAAGGGAATGTTTAATCTAGTTAGTGGGTGGGCTTTGGTTGTCATGGAAACTCAGCTCTGTCATCCTATGTTGTTACTAGGCAGGAGCAGCCAGGTCATTTCATAAATCATTTCTGTCATAGCTGACGGTGATGCATTCCATCTGCTCCATCACTGCATGCCATAGTCTGCACACTTCAAATCCCTTTCTTCAATCCATCTGCTGCTCCCCTCCGCACAAGCCCCCTCCAGCAAATACATTCTTTCTCTGACTTCCATTATGGACTCACATTCACTTTAGTGCTCTCAGAATGTACTGAAAAACAAAAACATTACATTGGGGATAGGAAGGATTAGAGGAGATGAGAAGAAGGAATGTTATGAGGATTACACTTGAGAGTCTGACATGCATATCAGAATTTTATGTTAGATGCTACAGATCTTTGGAAATAGTGACCATGAGTATGTTGAAAATGTAAGTTCTTAGAATGTGTGACATTTTTAATATAGCATCTTGTTCTAGGTGGAGAAACACCATGCTGTTGTCATTAGAGCTATTTCTAACTCCCCAATTGTCTGTGTCTTAGAAGGTCTTTCATGTGTGAAACATCAGAGGGTACAACCTTTGTTCTTCAGTTTAGGTATTAAAGAGCACACCGAATACTGTGTGATTAAACATGTAAGGCCAGATAATACATTTGCAAAGGTTCCTTTATTTTAGATTTAAGCCTGGATAATTGTGGTCTTAATCTTAGGATAGCTAGAAAGAGAATTGTACATGAAAGTATTTACACAAAGTTCCCAAAGCCCTGTGGATTATGCATTAGTTTAGATGATAAACTAGGGTAAGATAGAAGGAAAGGAAAATCTGGGTATTCGTGCCATTTGTAATGTGTTTCCCTGAACATTTGCCAGACAATAACCCTTTAAGATTGTGCCCATGGAGAGTTATGTAGAGGAAGAAACATCTGGTTTATTTCAGTGCCTAATACCATATCAAAACACTTGGTCTTTAATTTAGAGGAGATCAAACAAGAGGACTGTTTAACTTTGTTGATTATATCGGACTTCTTTGTGATAATTTATGTTTTGGTTTCTACCTCAGAGAAAAGGAGAGAGAGTGAGTGAGTGTGTGTGTGGGTGTGTGTTTTAATCTGGATAGTTAAATGGTCAGTAGTCTCCAACAAAAGAAAAGAAAATTCAGGGAAGTTGACGTTTAAAAGTAATTCATGAAATAAGTTTCTTTGTTCCTTAGACTCAATAACATTAACATAATAAAGATTAACTGAAATGTGCACTGTAGTGTTTAAAAAATTGGGCTCACAGTTCCAATGTTGGGGTTGGGAGCTCTCCATTGTGTCCTTTTTGTCTGAGGCTCTTTTCATTAGCCTCTGGCTTATTGGCACCCTGCTGATTGGAATGGACCGTGACTGATAGGAGGAGGAGCCTCATTTGTTGCAGTAAAATGAGGCATATTACCGTTTAAGCCTGGCAGAAGGTGGTGTGAGTTATTCATCATTGGTCATTTAACAGTACGAGGACCATGGACTGCATGCAGAATGAGTTCTTACTTTGTGTTTATGCTCTAGATTCTAAATCACTCCTATCCCCACTTTTTAAGAGACTGACTTTTTTCTTTTTATTTTCTTTCAAACATCAGCGTAGGAGTTCTTTAAGGTCAGAAAGTACAAAAAGTAATGTATTCCTGATTTAGAATGCTCTTTGTCAAATAGGACTTATGTTTAGAATTTCTTAAATTAGCACAACAATTTCTATAGAATAAATATAATTTGTATGTGACTTGGCAACAGAATAAACATGAGGAGGTGAAATTTAATGAAATGATCTGTGATCTGAAAAACTGTATTTTGCATTTTTAATATTGTCTTGCTCCTCCTTTCCCCACATACACATTGTTTTTATGAAAGTAAAAGGGACAAGAAAAAAAATCCTGTAATTTGCCAGGCTATGTCAGTTCAGGAAAGTATTAATAACAATTCTGTCTGTCATCACTTTAATTTAGGGCAAAGTAGAATCAGGGAGTGTGATGGATGAGTGGAGAAAATGGCTTTCATTGTACAAATGGAGAAGCTGCTTTTGAAAAAACACCAGAAATTATATGTTTTTATACTTGATACATTTTGACTGCTTCTCCTGTTTTCACAGTGATTTTTAAAATCTCACACCTATTTTGTGTATAGCATCAGAGCATTTTGCTAAGTCATAGCAAGGTTGTGATGTATACCTCAAGTACAACCTCTTCCTTCTTTGAGATTAAAGAAGTTGTCACCAGTTCTTGACATGCTTAGGGATTGTTTAATTATAATGATGGAGTTATCAGAGAAAATAAGGGTTGATAGTCTGCTTATACCCTCAAAAGCTCATACTTCCCTAATGATGTGGTGTGGAGAGCAGGACTAATTCTCAGAAATAGTGAAACTGCACCATCTTGTTGTTTTCAACGCTTGTACTATAAAACTAATTTGTAAATGAATTAATCTTTGTAACAAGATCTTTTTCCCCACTTTGGTATTTCTGTTATTGAATCTCATAACATGAATACTGAGGTAAATACTACCATTTACCAAGTTCTGCTTTTTATCAAAAAGTATTATAGCAAATTTCAAGTGCAGTTTAATTGCTCGCCTTTTAAAATATTGAGTACCTACTCATACAAGACAGTGACAGACAATGACAAATTCAGTGTTGAACAATATAAGTCCCTGCCTTCAGAGAGCTTCCAGTCAAGGAGAGAAGATAAGACAGATATTTAAAAGAAAATGATAATATAGAGCATAGTGTGAAGTAAAAGACCAAAGAGAAATACAGATTATTTTAAGAGTATAAGGGAGGTGAAAATGAGTGTAAATGGGGAGATGCCATTTGAGCTGAGCTTTGATGTGGTATAGAATTCCATCAGGGAGAAGTTAAGATACAGGCATTTTGAAAAGACAAGTTATGTTCTGAAAACAAAAAAGATATTTTGTTTGGATAACAGAGTACATAATGTTATAAGTAGGTTAGAAGATAGAAAGATATTTTTGTGACCAGATTATGAAAGACGTCAGATGTCATTCTGTTTTATTTAGTAAGCAACAGGAAGCACTGCATGGGATTTGACTGTTCAAAACTGGTTGAGGATAGTAGCTCAGGCAATTATGTGTGGGTTGAAAGGAGCAGGGAATAACTAGAAATGTAAAGACTTGAATAGTTGACCCAAAGTTCTAGTAAATGTTTAAAGTAGTGTCTTGGAAGTTAGAATGATATGTGCCTATCCCAGAAACAATATAGAGAATTGTGGATATTGCTGTCTTTGGTGGGAAGGATGAGGGACAGAGGAAAGGAGAGGGAGGAGAGAGTGATTTTGGTGACCCTGAGAATGGTGGTGCTAACTGAGATAGAGGAAATAGAAGAGTAGAGATGGGGGGAGTATGGAAGCTTGAGGGAGTGATGCAAAGTTTGGGTTTGGACATGCTGAGCTTGAGACGAAAGAAGAATACGTCCAGATGGAGAAGTCCAGCAGCCAGTATGAGGATAGAGATGTCAACTTAAGAGGCATTCACAGGATGTCATAGTTGATACTTTATGACAAATGGTATTACCAAGAGGTAAAACACAGGTAAATAGAAAACTGAGACCAGAGCTCTAGGGAAACCTACTTTAGGGGAACTAAAAGAGTAAAAGAGAGGTGGAGCCTAGGTAAATACATACAAGGATTTAAAAGAAATACTCAAATGGAAACTTCTTGCAAAGATGATATTCATTCTTTCAACAGGTATATGTTTACCAGCACTGCTGTAGAAGCTAAAGCTACTGCAGATTCTATATAATTCAGATTTTGTCTGAATAAGACAAAGTTCTTGCTCTTCTGGAGCATACGTTTTACAAGGGGAAAGGGTAAGAGACAGATAATAAACAAGTAAACAAATTTAGACAATTAGGGATTAATGTAAGCAGTATGAAGAAAAAAAGTAGGAGGGTGTGACAGAGAGGGAATGCTGTTTCTCTGGTGCTTTCATGCTGTTAATCTTTACACAAAGAAATAAAAAATCAGTGAGCTGATGTAGAGCCAGCCCCAGTGACCTAGTGGTTAAGTTTGGCGTGCTCCACTTTAGTGCCCTGAGTTCACTTCCCCGGGCATGGACCTACACCACTGTCTGTCAGTGGCCATGTTCTTGTGGTGGTTCACATACAAAAAGAGGAAGATTGGCAACAGATGTTAGGGTGAATCTTCCTCAGAAAAAAAAATTATTCTCAACAAAAAAAAAAGAATCATTGAGTTGATCTAGTTATGATAATCAAAGTTTTGCATAGAACTGAGACATTTCTCATTCCTCATCCAACCATCATCAATGTTATCAACTCTTTCATCCCTTACTGGTTACTGTAGTCAAGACATATTACATAAAAGTTAGCATCCATTGTTCATAAACAGATATAATTATGTGAATCTTAAACATGGGAAATAGTGATTTACAAAAGTAAAGGAGTATGTTGAGATATGTTTTTGTTGAAGTTTGGTGACCTTACCTAATTTACTTATAAAGTTGAAATAAATCACTGTATGTATGTAGGCCACTAAGAACCAAAATGTGACCTTTAGCTAATTTTCACGTGTCCCTGAATTTTTAAAAAGGTTAACAACTTTAAGACCTACAATATTGATCTTGTAACATACTACCTCCCTATTACTAAGTCCTCCCATAAAGTCTTTTGAAGTCTTCTTGGTAGCTTTGCTTTTGCAAAATGGCTTTCTAACTTCAACATACAATTTCTAGATCTAGTAATTTGGAGGGAGTTGTTGTTTAAAGGTATTTACAATTTAGTAGCATCAAGAAAATTGGTGTATTTTATTTGAAGGTAAATAGACCTTCTGGCCACTTGCAATTTAGTTAATGCTATCTTCTTTTTAAAAAATGAAAGCTGTTATGTTTGGTGATTATGACTTGTGGAATTTTGTTTTACATGAGTTTGTCCCAATGTCTGGCTTTTTGGTATATTATGCTGTCTTTAAAACAAATGCTGAGACCCCTTATATGCCATAATTTGGGTCTCTTTAAATTCATTAGAGCTGTAAGCTTACCCACAGCAAGGTTATTTCTATTGCATGACTCTTTGCGCCCACAAGTAGTTTTCCTTTTAAAAATGTTTGACCAGGTGCCCGCCCCGTGGCCGAGTGGTTAAGTTTGCATGCTCTGCTTTGGCAGCCCAGGGTTTCACCCGTTTGAATCCTGGACATGGACATGGCACCGCTCATCAAGCCATGCTGAGGCGGCATCCCACATGCCACAACTGGAAGGACCCACAACTAAAAATACACAACTATGTGCCGGGGGGCTTTGGGGAGAAAAAAGGAAAAATTAAAAAACAATAAAACCTTAAAAAAAAAAATGTTTGACCACAATTTATCCAGATAAGTTGATTTGTCTGCTCTAAGTGCTGAGATGTGAAGATGATTTATTATGCCCGTTATAGGAGTAGGATTGTCCTAGAAAAGGCTATTAAGGATTAAGGAGACTTTTTAAAATATTTAAGAGTTAAATAGGTAAATTTGAATGAATCTGTCACTATTTTTTTTAGCAATATATAATAAATATAAAGTACTGCAACAAAACTTTAGCCAAGATACCAAAATTTATATATCCAGATATGTTATTCTCTTTAAAGTAGACCTCTTAGGAGGTAAAGTCCATAAGTAATTTTGGGAACATTTTTTTGGGTTTTTGTTTGGTTGGGTTTTTTTTTCCGTTTTCCTCAAGAGTAGCAAGGTACCCTTTGAGAGCAAGTTTGATTTTTTACAACACTCACACATCCTTTGGAGCTGAATTTGGCAAGTCTCATTGGTCAAACAGAACTTTTTAAATGAGAAATAAGGGATAACTATTTAAAAAATTATTTTCTTTGGCTTTTAAAGCTGTTTTTAAAGACTGCTGTCTTCAAAAGGTGAGTTAATGGTTTCCTGAGATAATTATGTTTAATGGGTATCCCTTTTCTTAGATGGTATTTTCTAGAAAGATTATCAGATTTAACTTTATAGTCACTTCTCTTTTTTGTTCTAACAATTAGAAACTTAAATTATTTTCAACTAGAATAATAAAGAAATAGATATCATCTATTTTATTCCTCTCATATTCGAATATATGTGATATTTTTTAATCCTAGTTTTAAAACTGAGTCTTCTATAGCCTTTATATAATGGAATAGTCCTAAAATTGATGAAACGGTTTTTCACTCTGAGTCTTAGAGGTGGCAACTTGGATTATAAAAATAACTCCATGCAGGGGGCCAGCCCTGTGGCCGAGTGGTTAAAGTTCCACGTGCTCCACTTCGATGGCCCAGGTTTGTGAATTCGGATTCCCGGTGTGGACCTACTCCACTCATCAGCCATACTGTGCAGGCATCCCACATACAAAAAATAGAGGAAGATTGGCACAGGTGTTAGCTCAAGGCTAATCTTCCTCAAGTGAAAAAAGAGGAGGATTGGCAATGGATTAGCTCATGGTGAATCTTCCTCACCAAAAAATAATAATAACTCTGTGCAAATGGATTTATGTTTTTGCTGTTGTCATATATTGATATGTGTATATCTTTTGTTTTCTGGTTAGATTTATTCTCCTGACCATACCAGCAGTAGTTTTCCATCAAATCCCTCAACACCAGTTGGATCACCCTCACCTCTCACAGGTAGGCTTTTGTTATATCTAACTACTTAATAATATGTGTGGGGCTACTTGGAAATATTTGAAGTTTGTTTATTTTTCAATAAAATCCAGTAAAAATTCATGACAAAAGTCATTTAGATTTTGAGAAAACATGTAAGCAGAGCCTTCCTCTTGAGTTCATTTTGGTGAGTATTGAATTATTTATTCATACCTTCTCCAATTCTTAAAATAATTTGTGATAATTTATAAGAACAATTGTTATAATAGGACAAAGATAAGGCTAGGCAATTGAGATGAAGATAAAATATGGAGAAGGAGATGAATCAAAATTTTTCATGAGATAGCATAGAAAATAAACAAAACCTTTTTAGAAGTACATGTATCTTCTTTCTTTCTTGTTCTCTGCTTTTTCAGTGTACCAGTGTAAGACTTAAAGATGAATAACTGTTTCTGCTAGATAGTTTTTCTTTATTTTTAGGTCCACTAAGTTATTATGTCATGTATGTATGTAAATTCTTGGTGATAATGCAGTTTTTTTGCTAAGGAAGAGAACTCTCTATGAATGTGGATGAATGTTGTTAGTGGAGTTAAATAAGTGATTCAGATTTGCTTTACTTTTTCCTGTTTTTTTCATAATAGCTTTAACAAATTCTAGATATTGTCCTACACTATAAATTTGTTGAGATACAATTGTTACTGTAAATAGAAATTTTTATATTTATTAGAAATAAGTAAAATTAAGGATAATGCTTAGTATCTGTAGGCTATACTTTTAAAACTTGAACTGTATTTTTCTCAGCAGTATTTGGAGAAAAACCATGCTAAAGAAGAAATATTAGTTCTGAGGAAAAGATATTAGGCAACTGAGTAAAAATTGCCATATTCTTCCAACAGTTGACCTCAGACATGATTCTCTTTTCCTGATCAAGCCATTATTTAAGTCCATGTGGTGGTGGTGGTACTATTGTTAAGCCTTTTTGCATTGTTCAGGGTTTCTGAAAATCAGGGCTCCTAGTATGTCAGGGCTTTGGCCATCACCTGTGCTTTGTGCGTTAGCCTTGTGACTCTGCTAAGAAGCATTCCAGTGTAGAGATGATGAACTGATGGCAGCTGCTTTCAGCTATTAGTGGGTTCTGCCACTTTCTCAGACACCATGGCTTCAGCTGTCTAGTAAAAGTTGAACAGCTGTTCCCCACGTAGACAGGACTATGAAAGACCCATTGACTTAAAGTTGTTGTTTAACAGAGAGCTGAAATTACAGGAAGAATGATGTAACTTTAACCCTACTCACCCTCTTGGCACAGTTTTACTGAAATTATCATTGTCATTTTGCAACAACTTATTTCACTTTCTCGTCTGTGGTATCTATATTGGCCCTTACTATGTGTTCCCACTGCCTCTCCTCCTCTGCCCGGTAAGATAGTTTTCATTAACACTGGGTGGGAAAGCAGGCAGCAGAGGAGCTAGCATCTATAAAGGGACCTCAGTAAAACAGAGAATCAGAGACTTAGACATTTTTCAAAAAATAATAGTCCAAAGTGAGATCTCACATTTCCTCCTCCATCTTTATTTGGTGTTTAATGGCTAATATCCTCTTTTCCCCTTTAATTCAGCTGATTAATGAAAATCTGTGGCCCATTGAATTGTGTAGTGCAGGTATCAGTAGGCTTCTTTTTCAGTTCAGTCATAATCGAAGAAAAATACTTTCAAATACTCCCACTGAAATGACAAATTAAAGACTGATTTTATGCAGGTGTATCTCTCTCCCATCTCCTATACCTACTGTTTCCTTCTTATTATCACATATACACACACACACGCACCCCAAATTGGCAGAGCAGATATGGAAACGGAATAGGAAAAAAGCAAAGCATGATGCAATAAAGTATTCACAGTTGAAGGGAAAAATGAAAAATAGCAAACCAAAGCTCCTCTATAATATGCAGAAATTATTTTCTACCTTGTGTGGCAGTGGCCTGTATCTTGAGTGGAAAATTCTACCCACTATGTACTCTCTACATTTGCCCTGTTCTTTGTGTCTGAGAGTCAGTCAGACTGGGCACAGGCCTTGTAAGGATAGATGCACAGATACAGAGCCACAGAGGCAGCCTCTAAGGCAATCATCATTCCTGTTTAAATCCTACTCATTTTCCTTGGGAACTTTTTAGGCCAAAAACATACATTTCTACCTAGAGAAAGCTTAGGAGGAAGCTTTTGATATGATGATATTGTGTCAGTCAGGATGCTTTAGGCTGAAAGGAAGAGAAACTTTTGTCTTGACTGGCTTAGGTAATAAGGGGATTGGTTGTCTTGTATGACAAGAAGCCCATAGCAGGTCAAGTTCCTAGACCATATGTCAGGGCACTTGCTCTACTTTGCAGTTTTTCCTCAGGCTGGTGGCAAGACAGCACTTCAGGGTACTACGTGTGGGCATACCTGTGTCCAGTAGAAGAAAAGGGACCATCTTTTCCTTGTCTTTTAAGAATCTTTTTCCAGAAGCCTCTTTAACAGATTTCCCCTCATGACTCATTGGCCAGCACTGGGCCTGATACAATTGCTCACAACAGAAATGGGACCACCATGTTTATCTTAGACATCAGGGTTTATCCCAAGAGCTAAGAAGAGAATTACTCCTTCCTGGTTCATACTAGGAAAAGGATAGACAGACACACACCACAAACAAAATCAGGGCTCTGGCAGAAAGGTAAAAGAAAAGAATGGCTGTGTCTATTAGAGTTGTTATTTGGGAAAAGATACAAATATTTGAGTTAAGAGAACGTCTTTACAAAGGGAACTTGGAAAGCAGGCAAGCAAAACCATGTTTTGCCTTTCTTTGCCTCCTTCTGAAATGTGAATGAATTAAAGTTTAGTAATTGCAGTACTCAGTAGCAATCTTCAGAACATCCACAATAAAAATAAAGAGGAAGGAAGAGAGGGAAGAAAGGAGTCCTCGTTTTTTAATCAATGAAATGTTTATTTTTATCATCTGTCAGTGTGCCTGCTCAGCAGGTTTTCAGTTTAGTTGAGAAAATAAGAGAGAAGAAAAAAAGAAAAGAAGAGAAGAGAGAGAACATATGAAAATGGAGCTATTAAAATTCACTCTAAACTAGAGTACTCAGGATAGACTTCATGAAGAGTAGGATTTTAAAAGGAGGAAAAAGAGCTTTCTGGGTATAAAGGGAAGAGCATGACAAAGATCCAGGTGCAGGAAAGTGTGTGACCTGTTCATCCAGAGTCATTGAGATGAATGATTACGAACTCTTCACGTTTGGAAGTGTGAAGCACTGAGATGGAAAGGTTGGCTGGGGCCAGATTGTGGAAAGCTCAGCACTCAGCACTACATTAAGGATTATCCAAACTTTTCCTTGCATGAGGGATCTCATGAAAGTTTGAGATTACAAAGGAAACAATTTACAAAATAAGAAAATGCATGGTAAATGGTCCTAAGAATTTCTCTCAGCCACATAAAATGTTGGTATGTATTCCCTAAATTTATTAACCAGGTTTATTAGGTGAAGTACTTACAAAGTCCCACTCAGTGTGACAGCAGATCAGAAACACTAGGTAAATTTTATATTTAGTGATCAAAGAAAGCCTTTCCAAATTTTCTAGCCGCATAACTCAATTCTTTTATTCTAGTCACCCAGCTAGCATGTTTTCTGGAAATGGTCTTATTGACCATTTTAATATCAGGTATGTTTATTATAATCCTACTTGAATAAGAGCTAACTTTCTGGGGTAGTCACTAAAAAGCCCAGGGCAATTACAGAAATTTTTAACTACATGAAGAGTTGAAAGCTTGTGCTTATCTAATAGAAGGGATATATAAGCCCAAAACCTCTGTATATGTCTACACCAGATATCAGATGACACGGAAGGAAGGGGGGAGGTAATCCTGTTCTGTAGGAAACCTCTGAGGTTTCCAACCTTTGCACTTTTGTTTTTCCGTATTTGTGTAATAGCATTACAGTTGATGATTACAAGCTAGAGACAGAGATGCCAGTATGATTCTAAATTTAATCTATGTATTTTATTCACAGACTAGTTTTACAAAAAGGTGAAGATGCATGTATGTCTAGAGTTAGAGACGTGCTTGCATTATGGTCTGTGTCCAGAATTGGAATTCTATTCACAACCCTAAAGGTCTCACTCATAGCTAATAAGCCATCAATGGGCCAAAAGTGCAGAAATCTACATACATTATTTCTTTTCTTTTTTTTTTTTTTTTAAAGATTGTCATCTGAGCTAACAACTGTTACCAATCTTCTTTTTTTTTTTTTCCTGCTTTTTCTCCTCAAATCCCCCCAGGACGTAGTTGTATATTTTAGTTGTAGGCCTTCCTAGTTGTAGCATGTGGGATGCTGCCTCAGGGTGGCCTGACGAGTGGTGCCATGTCTGCACCCAGCATGCGAACTGGTGAAACCCTGGGCCGCCAAAGCAGAGCGCACGAACTTAACCACTCAGCCACGGGGCCGGCCCCATACATTATTTCTTTATTGTTTACACAATAGGTCTACCATTAGGAAGAGATGTTAATAATGTCCCATGGTCAAAAAGACCTTTAGGCTCATGAAGTGAGTGCTTTCATATCTTTTACCTCATTGATTGGCCTTATAAGGCAAATTGAAACAAAAACAAAAACTGTGTGCCTGTTTTATAGGCAGGGCTCACAAAATAAATTGACAACACAGACCAACCAGAATGCAGGTCCACTAATTCCTGCTATTCACTAAACTTCCATATCTCCCTTTGAGTTTTACCAGCCATAGGATTGCCTTCCACTGAACTAACCCTGTCCATCTAACTGCCTAGCCTTCTCCTTTGTGATCAGTAGCATGAAGTTTTGAAATGACTAAGTGGGGTTAAAGGAGCTCTGTCCATGAAATATAACTTGGCATTTTTATAAAGTTCGAACTATTATCAGTGATTTAATCATGTTAGTATTCTATTTTAAGCAAATATGTCACAGTGGGAAACTCAATCTATAATAAAAACAAAATAGGTTTGAATGTATGTGTATTTTTCTAGTTAATGAATTGCATTTTTGAGATAGACCTTAGCAGTTTCTTCAGATCACTATCAAAAAATAATGAATGTAGGTGATATCTTACCTGAGTAACTCAGTGCACAAATCTCATTCCTCAATGCTAAGCTAGTGAAGAACCACAAAATTTGCCTATTTTGTAAAGCAGATGCATGCTAAGGATTCTGAAGTGTTTAAACATAAAACTTCTGTTAATATTCCACACAAATTAAATAATTTATTGATCAGGCTCCTATCACAGGCTGATCACCTAAGGGGGTTGGGAAAGATGGAGGAAAATTATTGAAAATAAAATATTTTAAACATTAAAGGAAACACTTTTTAAAATAACTTAGTCTTTTTCAAAATAGATTTTGATTAACCTGTTATTCACATAAAAATTCATAATTCTACATCAGTGCTTAGAAAGTACTAATGCACTGAAATCAGTGGTAAAGTATTGGCTGGTTGTTTTTATATGAATTCTTCATATAGTCAGTTACTAGGTTGTTCAGGTTGCTAAATTCTACTTGTTAATTATAAAGTTAGCCCACAAGCTTCTGTTTCAATGAGCAATTTTAGATTGTCTGTAATTTATTTGTGTAGTTGAATTATGATTACATTTGTATGTCTAGCAGGAAGCCTTTAATGGTCCTCAAAATAATTTGTTTGTAATTTGCTTACATGTAAAAAAATTGTTAGCTGATGAAATACATAATATATTTTTTCTTACAATGTTAGTATTTAAGTTTTTTCTGTATAATCACAGCTACTTGTGAAATATAATCAGGTTATTAAGAATCTATGTATCCAGGTCTTCAACTTACAAAATGTATATGATTAATGAGAATACAGCTAAAGTGAACTATAACAGTTCCAATTTACCATAAGTTTTTGGTTTCCTAAGTGTGGAAATTAACCTACAACAACAGATCCTAATTGGAACATAGTTTAAAACTTTATTTAGCAATAAATGAGGCAAATTAAATAAACCTTCAACTTCTCCCTCTTCAGATTTCTAATATAATTCAGGTTGTCACCAAAGTTTTTATTAAGAAAAATAATATATATTTAATTGAAGGGTCTTTATTACTTTCTATAAATAACTTATTTTCAAATGCACAATCCTGAAATAGTAAAGGTTTTGATCAATTGTTTTTTTTTCTTTTAAAGCTATTTTGTCAAGACCATTAAAACGCTACATTCTCACCAACACATAGATGAATTCTTTTTTTTTTCTTCTTTTGTCCTTTTTATTCTTTCTACTCAGAACTTGTATCTTTTCTTTTTCTATCTTTGTTTTTCATTATATTGCTAATTTTCTAAAGTCAGAGAATAAACATTTAACAAAATCTTTATAATGATATTTTCTAAATTAACTAATGTGTTTTGGTGTAAATGATGTTGGGAAAATTTTTAACAGGTAATGCTAAATGTATTTGAAATTGGTGAATTTGTGCATTACTAAAGGCTCAAGTTAATGACCCTTTAGAAAGCAATTTGACCTTATGAATTAAGAGTCATAAATATGTTCATGTCTTTTAATTCAGAAATGCTCCTTACTCTCATGACATGTTCTCCGCCCCCCAAAAAACACAATAGTTACCATTCATAACATAGTAATACTCAATTGCATAATATAGTAATACTCAATTACTATTCATAATAGCCTATTAAAAGCAACCAAAATGTCCAGCAGCAAGGTAATGGTGGTTAAGCAAATTATGATCTAGAGGATCAGCTGTATAGTCATTAAGAGCAGGATCATGAACATTATGTAAAACCGTGGGAGAAACAGAATTTTAAATTATGTATATTTTAAGTACATTTTCTCAAGATATGTGTGCATATGGGCAAAGTCTGAAGAATATGCAAACATAAAATGTTACGTTGTTTTATAGTTTTTTTCTCTTTGTTTTCTCAACTCCCTGCACTGTTGTATTAACAATAAAGATTTTTTTTTAATGTGATGGGGTCATAAGTAGCCAATACCATGCTGAAGGCTAAACAAAAATTTTCGCATAAATTTATGTGTAGTCATGCATCACTTAACAGGGATGCATTCTAAGAAATGCATCATTAGGCGATTTTGTTATTGTGTGAACATCATAGAGTGTACTTCCACAAACCTAGATAGTATAGCCTACTACACCCCTAGGCTATGTGGTACTAATTTTATGGGACCTCTGTCATATATGCAGTCTGTTGTTGACTGAAAGGTCATTATGTGGCGCATAAATGTACAGTTATTGAATATCTTTACCCTTTCCGTCAGAATGTTATGAAGATCACCAAGTTAACCAAGGTGTGTGAGTACTTTTGGATTTTATTTTAACAGGTACCAGTCAGTGGCCACGACCTGGAGGGCAAGCTCCTTCATCCCCAAGCTATGAAAACTCACTTCACTCCCTGGTAAGAGCCTCTTAGAAACATACTACAGGTCACTTTTATCTGATAAAAGTGTGGAGTTTGTTTTTCCATTAAATCTTGAGTAACAATGAAAAAACAGTAGGATAGCATTACACATGAATTCTTTGCTAACAAATGGCCTGATTTAGTTGAACAATATAAGACACATTGGGTGTGCCTTTTACCATCTGTTCTTTGGGACATCAGGCTTCTGGACTCAGGACAGCTGGTATTAAAATAGTGTTATAGGATTTTTGTTTCTTTGACAAATCAAGGGCTTAGTTTTTCTATACTTTTATGTTTACATATAAGAGGAAACTTAAAAAAAAAAAACACAGACCAAGTAAAAGCAAGCAAATTAGTCCAGCAATGCAAAATAGTTGTATATTACTCTTTCTCATATAATCATACTATGTATAGTTTATTACATTTCCATTAAAAATTTAAAATGTATCAATTATTTTTGTCATGAAGAGTGTTATTTCCCATGTTTTCTTTTATAAAAAAGAATATATTGTACAAATTGTACCAGCAAAATGTTACTTCACAAGCAAGGCAGTAGAATGAAGGCACCTGCCTAGGTATTGAGAGAGAAGAATTTGTGGTAGAATGTTAACTACTGTTGATTATCAATGCTTATCACTGAATTACAAAGTATTATAAAAACAAAATAAGAATGACTTGATGGAATGCTAAGTCATGCTATCATTTAGTAATTCCAGGTTGCAAATAGAAAAGTTCTTTTTCTGTGACTAACAGAACATTTTAAATTAAAGGAAAGTTTTCTTCTCACATATTTTGCAAGCAAATATAAGCAATGTGTGCTATTTAGATGCTAACCTTATAACTTCGCTGTTAAATCCCAGCCTTCTCATATCTTAATACAAGTAGATCTCGCAGTTCTCTGCGTTAACTTTACTAACATGTTATGCTGACATGCACATCAGCTATTTCCTCATCTCTTTTGGAGTTAATCTTAACCTGTGCTTTGCCTCCTGTTCTGTCTTGACTTTGCCAGAAAAATCGAGTTGAGCAGCAACTTCACGAGCATTTGCAAGATGCAATGTCCTTCTTAAAGGATGTCTGTGAGGTACTATTTCTTTTAGATGGTGCCTTTTTTATGTTTCAATTAATTATACTTCCTATTATCCATTTAAAATTTTCACGCCTGTACAGACTCCAAAGTCTTTTAAAATCAAATAATGACCATTTTCGTTTTTGTAACAGTATGTAAGAATAGACTTTTGTTCTTTTATGTTGTTGAGAATGATTCTTTTTAAAAGAGCTCTACTGGCATGTGCTTTTGATTTTAAAAATTCTAATATGTTTGTGTATGGGGCATGTGTGTATCCACAGACAGACATTATTATTTCCTAAGTTTTGTGAAAGAGCATATTTGGATGTGTTCAACATTTCAGATAGGTATGCTTTTTTCACTTAAAACAAAATTACAACTTAAACTTAATGGATTTGAGGACCCTTCCTCAAATTGCCCTCATTTCAAAGATCAGTGTTAAAGTACAGGTTATCTTTTTTATCAACTATGGTTAATTGAGTATCAGACACGGTAGAGTAGCCTTCATCTTTTGTAGAAGCTAAAAGAAATAACCTCATGGTAGATTAGTAAATTGATTTCATGAAGCAGTAATTTGTTTCTGAAGCTTTGTTAATTTAGCATAGTCTACAGATACCCTTTCTTTGATTGTTGATTTGTAGTGCAGGTAGTGGCTTTTGAAGCTACTTGATATTGCATTTCACTTGCTGTCTTCCAAACATCCCAAAGTAGGAAACATAGCAGTTTAGTGAATGTAACAGATACCAGCAGTAACCTCCATGTCTCTCTTTCCATCCCTACAGCAATCTCGAATGGAGGACCGTTTAGACAGGCTGGATGACGCTATCCATGTGCTGCGGAACCATGCCGTGGGACCTTCCACCAGTTTGCCTGCTGGTCACAGTGACATACACAGTTTATTGGGACCATCCCATAATGCACCAATTGGAAGCCTCAATTCAAACTACGGTGGATCAAGCCTTGTTACAAGCAATCGATCTGCTTCTATGGTAAAATAGTGTTCATCTTTTTTGTAATAAACCCTAAAGCCTATTGTCCTAAGTGTTTTTTAGGAGATCTTTGAAGGAAAAGGTCCTTCTTTTGGGGAAAAAAAGACCTGCCTGGTCTTGGGCAGGGTCATTGGTTGAGCATTGGCCCTTAAAATCCTGCTATGATCGTGTGCAAAGGCAGAAACTTTCTACAGGGATCATTTTAGCTTAAACTTGGATTTTTTTCCCAGATGTATAATAATTGACAGAACAGTTTTTGCCTTGAAATAGTGTATAGGAAGTCTGAATAGCAAAAGCAGTAAAGCAAGACTGAATTTTAAGGGTTCTGGTCTAGAAAAGCTGTTTATTATCGTTTGGAACCAGCCTTCAATAGCAGAAGGAATTCAAAATTACTTGTGCAGGTCCAAATATAAGCTTTATTTCCAAATGAAGAAAAAATGTTGAGTAGTTTTAAGAATGGCTATAATTTAAGTGACAATGAAAGGAAACAATTTTAAATTAATCCCCAAAGAGAATAAAATAATTCAAACCATCTTTTTAAAAACATGGTAGTTCTTTAGAGGGAAAAACTTGAAATTCCACATGCCTGCACATTAGAAATTCTGTGTTGAATGTCTTACATTATTTTTTCTCCAAACTGTCTTTTAAAGGAATGAAGCTCTTTTTGAACCTGCTGTTTAACTGATACCATGTGTTTGCATGTTTATGGCATGGTTTTTAAGATTCATTGCATGCTGTGAAATAATCTCCTGTGAAACAGATCTTCTAGCTGTAAGCCATGTGATCAAGAGTAAAACTCACCTATCATCAAAATAATTAGGTACCCCAAATGCTGAAGGCTTGTGTTCTGTGAAATAGGATTGGTTCCAGATTTTCACATTCACATGTCAGACAGCCGTTTATATTCATTTTGGAGCCACTGAAGTAAACATCAAACACGGATGCCTGGTTTCCTGAGAACAGTGATTTCAGCAACTTGGGTGACATTAGGTGCCTGCATATCTTACAACCAGTTGTTTGGGTTTTTTTTAATGTCAGAAAATCTTGAAATTCAAGCTCCTTTTAAGTTAGTTTTTGTTGCTATTGATAAGCTAATAAATGTGAAAACATTTATAAATTATTAAACTCAGAAATATAAGGGAGTATTTTTATCACTATTAGTAGTAATAAAATAACTAATAGTATAAGATAACGTTTGTTGAAATATAAATGTAGAATATCAAAATTCTTAATTATTTTGTTGAAATACTATTTTTCCTTATTTAGAAGAGTGACTTGAAAATCAATATATTTGAAGCCCAAGTTTGTCTCAACTGCAGCATCTGCAATTCTTATTCCTCACTCTTAATCATTTTTTAATTCTTCATTATTAATAGCTCACTGCTCCCATTCTAATTTATCTGCTACAATATTTGATGTATCTGTGGCTCCTCCCAATTAAAATGTAGAGTTTGTATAAAATGGAACTTCTGTCTTAGGGAGGTTGTTTTTACCAACTTTGGATAAGAGTTGGAAAAGAGATTTTTCAAAATCCAGTCCTCCAAAGCCATGTAGAAACCTACTGTGGTATAAAGGACTTGTAGTGAGGCCAGTCCTGTGGCCAAGTGGTTAGGTTCGCACACTCAGCTTCGGCAGCCCAGGGTATCGCTGGTTCAGATCCTGGGTGCAGACGTGGCACTGCTCATCAGGCCATGGTGAGGCTGCATCCCACATAGCACAACCAGAAGGACCTACAACTAGAATATACATCTATGTACTGGGAGGCTTTGGGGAGAAGAAGAAGGAAAAAAAAAAAGATTGGCACCAGATGTTAGCTCTGGTGCCAATCTTTAAAAAGAGAGAAAAATTTAAAAAAAAAACTTGTAGAGGGAAAAATTGTTTCATTAGATATCACCCTGAAGCTTTTAATTAAGAAAATACCTCCTATTATGTCCTCTAGCACTGTGCTGCCTCAGGGCATCAACAAAAGGGCTGCTAGAGACATTCTTTAAAAAAGAAAAAAATTTAGTCTAGAAAAAAAGAGTCTTTGGAAATGTGAGGTGAATCTGGCCTAGTCTGAGCAGCAGCATCAGTGCCACAGCATCTCAGCTCAAACTGTTGGTCAATGTGTCTATCAAGTTTCTCTCTTTAGTTTTTATAACCTTCTTAGAGGCCACAGAGCTGGTGAAAATCTGCTAGTCATCATCTGCTATATCCACCCCATCCAGATACAATCACTAGAGATGGAGATGTTTCTGTCAGGCTTACCCTCAAAATATAAAGTTATTAAGTGACAAAATCTGACACTGTCAGGTGAATCGGTATTCATTTCCCATCCTTCTAAAATGAGCTTTCTAGCTGTGAGTTCTCAGTTTCAAGAAAAAGACCAAAGGATGGAATGAAATGAAAATTGCAGTCCACCGGTGACTCTCCCAACTAAATCTTAGGCTTACTGTTGAGGAAGACTCTTATCTTGGTGGGTCTTACCCATTTCTGAAGACTTCCCTCAGTACTGCCTGGAGCCCCTTGCTTACATGCTCAGTACCCACCTGTATGGAGTCAACTCTTTTCATATTCTTGGAGGGTGTGTGGTTTGGGGAACATATTGTTGTAACTGTTGCCAGCCATCTTCAAGAGTTAATCTCCTGCTTTTATTATCCTCTCTTGCCCCCATATATTCTAACTGATCATGACTAAGAAATGATAATGACAATTTTACATTCTGGAATCACTTTTCTTTTTTTGTCTTGTTTAACTTTCTAGTGGTTTGTATACTTTTCCTCTGTATTAACATAAATTAGTATTTGTTTTAGGCTCCTAAAAATGGAGGTTACGCAGCCAAAATTACAAATCAACCACAGAAATATCAGTTTATCAGCAATTCTATATCACCATGTAGAATTTGTGAGGTCAGCTTCTGTCAAAAATATTTAATTTTCATCATTCCATTTATTTTCTGCTGAGAGTGGAATTATTCTAATAAACATAAATACCATTTCAGGAACTCCACATAATATTTAAATAAAATTTTTGTTGTAATGGATTTTTGTTCTAATGGGCATTTACTGTAGGTCACCATCCTAATTGCAGGTTTTAAATATGATATTGCTTTCTCTCCTAGCATTTAGAAGAGGAGTCAGCATACTTTTTCTGTAAAAGGGCAGATAATATGTATTTTTGGCTTTGCAGGTTTATGGTTTCTGGCATAACTACTTAACTCTAACATTGTAAATTGAAAGCAGCCACAGACATTATGAAAACAAATGGGTGTGGCTGTTTAATAAAACTTTATTTAAAAGAGCTCCTTTATTTGTAGTAAAAAAAAAAAACAAAAAAAAACCCACAAATTTGGCCCACATGTCAATCCCTGATTTACAGCATAAATTAGTTTCCCAGTGCAGGAAACTAGGGTTAGCAAGTTTTTCCCTTTTTCTAGGAGCCTATAACTTTTTGCTTATTTTGCTTTAATGAGTAGTTTGGGATTTTTGAAGTAGTTGGAATATTTGAGGTGAGCCAGAATGCACTGGGAGTGGAAGAATAAGAGTTGATGGCAGGATAAAAGTGGTACAGAGAGCTCAGCTTCCAGCCTGCAATGCTCTCAAGAATACTTGTGGTGTAAAGTCCACGTGAACAGGTTAACCAAAATAGTGTCCTTGGCAAGGAAATAGCTTTGTTGCTGAGAACTTTTCTTTACATTGTTTTTAGTTATAACAAGATTGTGCCAGTGAGGTCATCTGCAGCCCATAGTATTGATTTGTAGGAGGAGATCCATCTTCTTGTCTTATAGATAAAATAATTGGTATTTTTTAATTGTTCCAGAAAAAGGATTTTTATATTTCGCACCAAAGAAATAAGACTACCACCTTCCAAAAATACATGTTAATAGAAGTCAATATCAAAAGACTTAATTTTGATTATTGTTGCTTTTAACTGAACAGACTTGACTAACATCAAATTTTAGAATTAAATGAGGTTTCAACCACAGAAAGCTTTTAACATATTTTATCTAATATACACAAACATTAAATTTCCTGAAAGATTTACCGTATTGGAAAAAGAAACTAGGAGATGGGTAATCTCCTACTTTTTTTATGTAATTAGCATAGCCAGCCTGGCATAGTTTTAATATTTGCTCTTAATTTTTTAATAGAATTAACATTTTCATTTACTTAATGTCTTATTCCCTTTCAGTATTTTTGATGATTTCCCCATATTTGTTTAATGCAAATATAAAACAAAACTTTTTATCAGGTACTCTTATTAGGATGTGATTGATGTATCATTTAAATTTTAAAACACAAAGTCAGAGTTTTTAGAACCATTGAAATGTCAGCCTTTGTCTTGAGTTTTGCTCCCATTTAGTTAGTGTAAGAATAAACTCTTGGAATAAACTGCTGACAGGAAAAAATACGGATACTAAGTGGAAAACTGAAAAAGAGTAGAATCGTTAATTTTGTTTGGGCATTACAAAGAGGTCTCAACAACATGAAACTATTGTACATCACATCTGTTTATGGCTGTAATATCTAAAATACAGAGGCCCAGTGAGATGGCTCCAGGATAGCACTTTTATCTTCAACAAAAAGTATTCAGTTATTCCTCAGACAGTGATTACGACTTCAAACCAAACTAAGTTAGATTAGAAATGTTTTTTATTAATGGAAGCTTGATGCAAATCTTAAAAAGTTACTTATTTATGATATAGGACAAAATTTCATCCATGAGGTCTTTTGATTTCTTTGTTACAAGTCCTGAAGAAATTTAATCCAGGTATTTCTCTTAATTTTTATTATTATTATTATTATTGGTATTGCTTGGGTTTTTTGTTGTTTAAGCTATGGTTAGAGATGTGTGGTATTCTTGTATAAGAGCAGAGTAAATAAGGTTAAATTGTAGAATTTAAAGCTACCTTATATAATGATTCAAAAATATAAATCATATCTGTTTTCCAAATCCTAAAGCAGAGAAACCATATTTTTCTTAGTTCTAAGAGACGTAAGTTATTAAAGACTAACAGGCAAATAGGGTAATATTTTATTCAAAATAAGTACTTTTGTCACTTATCAAAATAAATTTGGAATCATTTTAACCTTACATTTAGACATTATTTAATTTTATTAGTATAAGTTTGTATGCCATAGAAATTGTATGTCTAGGTTTTAACTGAATTGAAGGAGTTAATTTTTAACTGTATTTTTACTACTTCTAACCAATTTTTTCTAAATAGGCAATTTAAAATTTTTTTATTTTCATTAAGACTACATTATAGTGCTTTTTAAGGGTTTTGATACCATTTTTTAAATTCATAATTGTTCAAAATGACTTTGTTTGAAAACCATACAGGTTATATATTTATGGTAATATCATTAAAAAGGACCCATAACAAATGGAATTCTACCAAGTTTCTAGATAAAACCCTTCTTCAGGTAAAACAACAAACTTACAGAACATAAAGATCCTTTAATCAATCTCTAGATTCATACTCATTAATTTAAATCATTAGTATTCAGTCAGTGCTACAAATTGAACAAATTATTAGACTAGAATTCAGAATCAGAGAGGAATTCATAGTGAGTACTTTTTAGTCTGTCCCTTAATTCACAAGCCCTCTTATTCACCAAGTAATTAGATTTAACATTTTTCCATTGTGGGTGCTAAAGCCATTGGCCAAATTAAATGAAAACAGGTCCCTTGTTGGCTGCTCCCACAAAAGTAAGGCCATAACAGATTGTGAAGATTCAGAAGGCAGGATAATGTCATTTAATGGGATGGGCCTTTTATTCTGAAATGGAGCTCTTAATAATCGAAATTTAGAGCATAGCAAGCCTAGGGGTTTGCCTTCCCCTGCTACTCCCCCAAAAGCAGCAGCCTGTCAGCTGTATGCTAACGAGATGAACAATTAAACAGGGTCCTATCTGGCTGGCCCCACAGGCTCTGAGCTCAGACAAAGAACTGTTTATACACCTGTTGTGTCTGTGGACAGAGCCATTCGAATGATTAGCTGCAGATTAAAGAGAAGATATGGGAGCCAGCGTGAGCAAGGGTTAAAGAGAACTATGAGAATTGTGAAAGTCAAATTCTCCAGAAAATATGAGGGCCATTTGCAAGGGGGATCAAGTTACAAAGAAGAAGTTCCTGCTAACTTCATTAACATGAAAAACTCTAGGCTTCAAGCTTTTTGCTAGTCTGAGGCCATTTTTAAAAGGTTTAATTTTTTTCTTTTGGAAGACGATGTAGGTTGGGGTGAGAAAGTACTTAGTTTGTAGTATTCCATAGAGACAAAAATATTTGCTGGCATTTATATCCCAAAACAAGTTGAGCAGCCTTTCTGAGTTTCCTTAAGGGTAAAGCAAAATCCTTAAGATTTATTGTTTAGATAATGATCCTTTGTCTGCCAAGCCTTTCATTAGAAAGGAAGTGATAGAACTTTTTTATTAGTTGAGATTCAGAAAATCAAAGATTTTATTAATGAAACAAAAAGAAGAATTCAGAAGATGCATAATCACTTATCATTTCAGTGAGTGAAAATTCAGTTTGTTCTTGTTCAATGGTATTGTCTTATGGAGCTATAAAATGAGTTTCACATATATGATATATAGTGAGTATACATAACGTTTAAAAGTTTAAATTTTAAAAGGCTATTTCCTTTTAAATTACTTGATACAATAGCTCAAAATACTAGGTAAGAGCAGAATTAGCATATATTACCAATGGTAAGTTTTAAGTCTACGTTATTATAAATACAAATACAGAAATCTTAGCTTTTACTTTATCCTGCAATGATTTCTTCAGCCAGTCAAGATTGTTCTAGTGATGTTTTATTTTAGAATAGGCCTAGGCTCCTAAGTCCCAAGAATTTGCAGCTATATGTTGTATTTATGCTATATCTATTTTTATAAAATGGGATTTTCGAACTCACCTTCTCTTGATGTCATTGAGTAGTTCATAGCTAGCAAGAAAGCACCCTCTGTGTTAAAAACAAACATGACCAGGATGCCCTGGAGACAGGATATCATGAAACATTTTAAAAATAGTTTTCTCTCTCGAATATAATTTTCACAGTCTACTTCTTTGCTAATTGTTAGGTTTAGCTCTTTGGATGTCCTGTCGCGTTTTTGGGGTGAGGGAATCTAAAGGCTTAGGGAAGATTTCAGTGGTGAAAAGGGGATGGAAGTTTGCTGTAGTTTCTGTGGTCCCTTCCAAGCTTTAAGATTCTGTGATTCTAATACATGAAAAGGTTGTATGGCTTAGAAAAAGTATAGTCATTGCTTCATCATCCAAGGGAGTTAGTGATATAACTAATCCTCAGTGATGGCTAATCCTCAAATAATTTTTAAAAGTAGCTATGGAATACATTAAATGGGGTTTTTTAAACTACACTGGACAGAAGACAGACATTTCTTAAAAAGTGTGGTGGAGGACCTAAAACGTTCTAATCAAGTCCACCACCAAATGGCCTGCATTGTTTAAAACTTTGGTTTCTCTTGTTTAGCTCACAGAAAACCAAAGGATAAACTTGCATAGGGGTATTTATACCTCTTACGGTAAAATCTGTACAAAGTCATGAAGGATAAAAGCTATATTAATTACTCAAGAGGGACTCAAATCATGGCAGTTTACTGGGATTGAAGGATTTATTGAAAAACAGTGGTTCTCATTTATAACTCCAGGCAATAAACCTGTTTAATTAAATCCTTAATCTTCTAGTTGACATGTCTGCTATTGTTCCAATAAAAAGCTTCATTTGTAACCAGTTTTTCTAAAAATACTGCAATAGCTAAAACATTTGGTGGTGTTTGCATGCCTTACTTTCCCATTTCAGATTAATTGTGACTTGTGTAAATTTGATTAAAGCTGAGAATAAACATATATATGGCATTTTTGTTGCCTGGCAATGCAAAACTTTTGTTTCAGGTTATTTTAATTTTCTGTTGCTTTTGCTGCTCTTTTAAAATTTTTGAGAGGAGGCAGTGAAAGGGAGAAAAAACAAGACGCTGTATATATGTATGTGAGGAAAGGGTATGCCAAAGTGTAGATAAATACGATTATTACTTGGAATGTAGCAATGTTTTATTAAATGCAAATTCATGCATACTTTAATATATTTAGGGTAGTATATGGAATAGGTTTTCAAATTGATTGATGTAGGATTATTAATAGATCCTATAATGTGTAGTGCTTTATGGCTTATAGAGTACTTTATTAGCTCATTTGCTTCTTACAACAAACCTCTGTGGGATATAAAATTTAAAAGTTGGAATTTTTTAAAATATTTTGATTCAGAAGCAGTAATACTATCAAGTCTTTTGAAATCCAAACAGCAGAAAAGTGGCATCCAAAAAAAGTTGCTAAGTTCAGATGAGTGACGTTGTTTTCTCTATTAAACCCAGTAAAAGAATTTAAACAATTATTGCCCCTGAGCTATCTTAACTTTTTTTTTTTTTTTTTTACTTTAGGTTGGAACTCATCGAGAAGACTCTGTCAGTCTCAATGGCAATCATTCAGTCCTGTCTAGTACAGTCACTACGTCAAGCACAGACTTGAACCATAAAACACAAGAAAATTATAGAGGTAACTATATTGTTGACTTTCAGCAGTAATGCAGAGATATCATTTGGAACACTATCACCTTTTTTATAGGCAGATTGACACCTGTGAATCAAAAGTCATCTTAGGTGGGAGAATTCCAAGCAGTAGTGCTACTGCCTGGTTATAGAGTTTAGATATTTAGGGTTCCAATTGGCCCATTTGGCTGGGCCAATTATAGATACTTATTGATAGATGGAACCATGTGCAAACTGTTGGTCAGCATTTACTGATCATCTTTTTATCTGCTCCTGCTTCTGTCATGTCTTTCTTCCTTAATCAGTTCCCCTCATGACTCAGTCTTCATGGTCCTTAGAGGCAATGAGAAAGATTTCTGAGTATATTGAGAGCTCTGAATGATAGTAGCTGTTATTTGGAAGATTATAATTTAATTAGACAATTCTGATAAAAAGCAAACTGCAATCTATATTATAATAGAACTTATCAATAATTATAAATATATAGCTAATATTAAGACCACCAAAGTAAAGTTTTCCCAGTTGTATTTAACCATGACACCTATTTTGTTGTGTAGATCCAGGAAAATGTTAAAGCTTATTTCCTTTACCCTGACAATATCTTAGAAATCAGTTTCTAAAATGCATCAAGTTTCTCATACCTTGTTCAGTTGTTAAATACTGCCTTAAAGTGAGCATTAGACTGACCGTTCAAGGTCAGACTTGATGCTTTTAAATACAGATGCTTTAAAAGTCATTCTGTAAAGTTTGTGGACATGTTCTTTCCAGCTCTAAGTAATATATGTCCCTACATCTTCAGATTTCCATTATAGCCCTGTAACAACTAGGGTGTTCACCATCTAGAAAGCTTTTTCTGTCTTAGTTCTAATTCATAAATGAGTCTGGACATTTATTTTATGTTTCTTTGCCTCTTTGTTAGGTGGCTTGCAAGGTCAGTCTGGAACTGTTGTTCCAGCAGAAATCAAGACTGAAAATAAAGAGAAAGATGAAAACCTTCATGAACCTCCTTCATCAGATGACATGAAATCAGATGATGAATCCTCCCAAAAAGATATCAAGGTTTCATCTAGAGGCAGAACAAGGTATTTGTTAGCATCCAGGTATTAAATTTCACTCATTTACCATGGGTGAAAATACCTGGAAAATTGAGGGGTGTCATGCGTTTATTAAGTGTCAGCTATGTTCTTACTATGTCAGGACTTTTATGTATATTACCTCATTTAATCCTCACAGCATCCCTAAAAGGGAGGCATATGAAGCTGACTCCAAAATTATATTTTCCGTTATACAACACTGTTTTAGGATCTACATATAAAAAAGAATTACATCTTTCCCCTCAATGAGTCTGTAAGACAATTAGAGGGCAAAATAACTAAAATAAGTTAAATTGTGCAATAGAGACATTTAGATACATTCCATTAATAAATATTTGAATATATTATTTTAAGGCTAAGTATATGGTAAGACTCTATTGTATGATTTAAACTAGGGCCAAATCAAGCCCACTGCCTATTTTTGTAAAGTTTTTTTGGAACACTGCCATGCCCCATTCATTTACATATTTTCTGTGGCTGCTTCTGCAATGCAGTGGCGGATTTGAGTAGTTGCAACAGAGACTGGATGGCCTACAAAGCTGAAAATATTTACTGTCTGGCACTTTATGGAAGAAGTTTGCCAACTCCTGGTTTAAATAATAATTTGAGAGGAATATGGAAAAAGTAGTACTCTAGGTGGACTGATGTTGTTTGGAAAGAAGATTTTTCTAGAAACTGAACTTGACCTTTCCTTGATCTGTGGGTATTGATACATAGTACATTAGTTTCAAATGATTTCCAGATTCTTCCCTCAGATTTTTCTGCTAGTTCTACGTTAAAATTTGATGATTTGGTGTATTTGTGGTACATTCTATTTCTTGGAGTTCATATCCATTTATCAATGATATGGATATATCATGTACAGATATTTATGTTTAAAACATTATTCCTTGTATTAAATTATGGTGCAAAGGAGATTACAGTGAGTATGATAGATATAACTAAAAGAACCAGCATGATCCTGTCATTCACATACTTAAAAAGGTGTCCTTTTGCCTTTGACATTCTAACTATTTTCAACACTTAAAACATTTTTCTTGGGGGCTGGGCTGTTGGTGTAGTGGTTAAGTTTGCATGCTCTGTCTGCTTTGGTGGTCTGGGGTTTGCAGGTTCAGATCCTGGTTGTGGATCTGCACACCACTCATCAAGCCATGCTGTGGTGGCATCCCACATACAAAATAGAGGAAAATTAGCACAGATGTTAGCTCAGAAACACTCTTCCTCAAGCAAAAAGAAGAAGATTGGCAACAAATGTTAGCTAAGGGCCAATCTTTCTTCCTCATTAAAAAAAAAAAAATCTCTTGGGGGAAAAAAATTCAATCTTAGGATCCTAATGCTATCGTTTTTGAATATGCATTGTACTCAGTTGTGCAGAAACATGAAGAAGTAAAAATTGGGTCAGGGAATCCAGAGACCATTCCTTTGAGACATCTTAATTCTTTCATAGTTTTCTTATTGAAATAGAATTTTAAGGGACATGATTTGCATATTTCCTCCTCGTTCATCTTCTCAACTTATAGGTCAGAGGTTGGCAGACATTCTGGGTAAAGGGCTGGATAGTAAATAGGTTTTGTGGGTCATATGGTCTCTTTTGCAACTACTGAACTCTGCCACTGTAGCATGAAAGCAGCTATAGACAATACACAAATGAATGCATGTGGCTCTTCCAGTAAAATTTTATTTACAAAAACAGGTAAACAGCTCATGGGCCATAATTTGCCGAACCTTGTTACAGGTCATCAAAAATCGAGAAGGCAGTATATAGTCATGCACTGCATAACAGCGTTTTCATCAACAACAGTCTACATATACAACTGTGGTCCTATAAGATTAGTACCGTATAGCCTAGGTGTGTAGTAGGCTGTACCATCTAGGTTTGTGTAAGTACACTCTATGATGTTTGCACAACCACAGAATCATCTAATGACGCATTTCTCAGATTGCATCCCTGTGATTAAGTGACACATGACTGTAATAGATTAATAACAACATACTTAGTAATTAATAATAGCTAATAGGTTAATAACATGGCCTTTGGACAAAGTAAGGCTACCCTGGGTTTGAATTATGGCTCCATCACATCCTTGCCAAGTGACCTTGGGCAAAGCTCTCTGAGCTTTGGTTCCTTCTTTTCTAAAAAGGGACTTCCTGTTATAGTATTCTTGCAGGAATAAACTAAAAATGATGCATATAAAGCCCTTTGCACACCATCTCTTATGCAGTAAACACTCAAGAAAGGTGTACTATATAGTTACTGTTATGATGATGGTAGTTTTAGGAATGTGATGTAGGTTTGCTTCCATGGATCACTAGCCTGAGTTCTTGTCATTACTCAACCACTAATTAGCTGTGTGATCCCAGAGAGGTCACTGATTTCTCTGGATCTTGAAGTAGTTCTTAACCCTGCTGCACAGATTTCTGAAACATTTTAGAAATGCAGGTGACTGGGACGCAACCCAGGCTCACTAAATCAACATCTCTGGTAGTGGGACCTTTGAAAGCTGTATTTTTTTAAGTACTCCTGAAGATTCTGATGAGTGGCCACATTTGGAAACCTTTGGGGTAGATGATCTGGAAAGATTTCTTTGAAGTCAAAGAGCTAGTGATTCTCTATTATCAAAACAATACTTTTATATGATTCTTGAAAATTAGCTAGTAAGAATCTATGATGTATTTATCCTTAAGTATTCAAGGTATTAGAGAAGAAGTGAAAACATCTATTCTTTGTGTGCATTATTTCAAAGTTCTGAGAGGCTCTTCTCAGTAATTTATTTTTTAAATATAAATAGAATTTTCTAAAAGTTATTCCAAAACATCTCCCTCAAATGCTTTTTTCTGATTGCTTAGTCCATTTTCATTACAGAAATTTGGAAAATACAGAAAAGCACACACAAAAATCACAAGACACTCCACTACCCACAGTTAACCACTGTTTACTTTTCAAAGTATATCTCTTTTTCCATAAATAAAGTTTAAATTGGAATTAAACTGGATATAAGTTTTACAATTTCAACTTTTTTCATTAACAATGTATTTTTAACATTTTCATCTATTCCTGAGTGTTTTCTGCAACATGTTTTTTTCTTTGTTGTTTTTGTTTTTAGACAGCTTTATTGAGGTTTAATTCACATGTAATAAAATACATGTGCATGTACAGTTTTTGTCCTTTGACAAATGTATAGGGTCATTTAACCACCACCACATTAATAATGTAGAATATTTCTACCACCCCAAAAAGTTTCCTCATGCCCCTTTGTAATCAGTACCTTTCCCCCATCCACTGGCAACTGTGGCTTTCCTTTCCAATTACCACAGTTTTGTCTTTTTAGAAGTTCATGTAGATAGAATCTTACAGTATGTAGTCTTTTGTGTCTTGGGTCTTTTGCTTAGCATAATCTGCAGCTTGATTTTTATAAGCTACATGGTGGACCTTTGTCTGAGTATACTGTGATTTTTTTTTAACCTGTCTCCTGTTATTGGATTCCAATTTGTTGCTAATGTAAATACTTCTGTGATAACTTTCTTTACATAAATTTCTATGTACGTCTCTAATTCTTAGGATGAATTTCTAAGTTGGAATTGCTGATCAAGAGGTAATGAACATGTTAAGGCTTTGGATTCATTTTGCCAATTTGTCCTTCAAAAGAAATTTGTTCCAGTTCATCCATGTTTTAAAATCATCACCACTGATGACGCTATTTCTCTCTGGAACAAATCATTTTCTAAGATGCTTCTCTCATTTTATGTCTTAAGCTTTTCTTCTTCCTTCTCACCAGGTGACTGCCAGAATATATTTAGGAGCACAAGTTAAGCAAATTATAATACTTCAGAGTACTAAGGCAGTGCTTCTCAATGTATGGATCTTATTAAAGTGCTGCTCCCAATTCAGTAGGTTTGCAGTAGAACCTGAGATTCTGTGTTTTTAACAAGCATGAGAGAAATGCCATGGATCACATTTTGAACAGCAAGGTGCTAGAATATTATGTAGTCATTCAGATTACATTTATGCAGAGTTTCACTAGCACGGGGCAGTCTTTATGCTGTAATGTGCAATGAAAAATGCATTTATGTGTACGTCATATGATTTCAACTATGTAACTATATGTGTGTATTGAAGAAAGACTGGAAGGAAATACATGATATGTTGAGTGTAGCTATTACTACTGTTTGGTAAAATTTATAGGTAACTTTCATTTCCATCTTTATAATTTTGTGCAATAAGTATAGCTTACTTTATAGGGAATCTAATAGACGTTGTTGTTACTTTGTTTTCCAGCAGTACTAATGAAGATGAGGACTTGAACCCAGAACAGAAGATAGAAAGAGAGAAGGAACGGCGGATGGCTAACAATGCCAGAGAACGCTTGCGTGTGCGGGATATTAATGAGGCATTCAAAGAGCTTGGTCGAATGTGTCAGCTTCACTTAAAGAGTGAAAAACCCCAAACAAAACTCCTCATTCTTCATCAGGCCGTGGCAGTCATCCTTAGTCTAGAACAGCAAGTCAGAGGTAAGTAGGTTTAGCAGACATACTTAACTGTTCTGCCTCAGGTGGGCAGACATTGGTTGCCACTCGCTCTTCTGCTTGGGCAAGTTTTAAGTTCTCCTGGTTCTGCTGCTGCTGCATCCTCTGAATCGGGTTTTCTCTGTAGTTCTCTCACCTGTGTCTCACTATGTTGGTCACTATCTGTGGTCTCAGTGCTTCCCACAACCCAGTAGAAGGTAATCCTGTGAAACAATGCGGAGAACAGCCAGCCTCCGCCTGCTGCTCAGCATTTGTGCCACTTTGTTATTGTTGACTCTGCTCTCCCACACTGTTGAATTTACCTGCCTAGACCTGTTCTGCTCCCCGCTACTTGCTGTCTTCCCTACTCCTCTACTCAATTTCTTGCCTGCTTTACCCTGGGGCATGTACTAGGCCCTGCTAGTTAATAGGATGCCTGGTCATGGCCTCCCTTGCTTTGCCTCATATGAATGTCTTTATACCCATGTCAGTAAGGTGTCAGGGCTTCTTTGTTGGTCTCTGATCAGGAGTACCATGACCTGTTAGGCTAACATGCATTGGCATGCCTGTTTGTCCCTAAGGGCAAAAGTGTGGTTTATATAGGCTCATCCACTGCTCACTCAGACAACTACCCCAACTGTTTTATTTTTCAAGAAGTTTGATAGAATCTTAAAGAAGCTTTGAAACTTCATTTTTGAACAAGAGTTTATTGCACAACTCTGTCCCAACCAAGTATGTGCTAGATCTGGTTTATCAGTTAATAAAAGCTTCCTCCCCTTAAGAGGTTCTGCCATTAAGCTTGCTTTTTTGCATATATCTGTGTGTTTTCTTATCCCAAGTTATGAATGCCTCATCCTAAAGCCTTTTTGCAGACAATTTACAGATGTGGCCTTGGGTTCCAGACCCTGCTTCTAGCCTCTCTTCATTGAGAACAACTCTTTCGTATTTATTGAATATTTATATAAGATTTTATTTGAAGAAAGTTGGAAAAGAAAAAAGAATAGGAGTAGAGAGATGCTTGACAACTACAAGCATGGATCCTCAGCATTGATTGTAGAAAGAATACTCTTTCTAAGGAAACCAGAGTTAGAAAAACATACCATAGTAATTAATTCATCCATCCACTTCTCTCCAATATATTTAGTGAATAAGAGTGATAGATTATTTTGTGCATAACCAACATACTACAAAAACCAGATAGTTGCTCCTGTTGTCTTAAGGCCCTTGAAATATCTGTAAAGTGTAAATGTTAATGAACCTGATCTTTAAGTAGTTACAGACTCCCTTGAGATGTTCATAAACATAGTCTGATTGTTGCCTGCTCATCTGCGGCAGGAGCAGTTGTTGCTTGAGCCTTCAGTATCTCCTGTCACTTTACCAAAGGCTTTTCCTCAGTTGTTCCTGACACCCTTTGTCTCACTCTGAAGGCAGCAAGGCACCTGTGTTCAGTGGTCCAGGTACATTCATCCTCCTCCTCTGCAGCCCGGATATTTTCTACTCTGACTCTACCCAGCCATTTATGTCAAAACTATTGCCTCTCTCTGGAGAGTCTTATTGTCTGGACAACAGTAGTGACAGAACTTACCCCTTGTATAGCACCTTCCCTCCCATGGTTTATTAGGGCTAGAATAGAGAATCATTTGTGTTTTTAAACAGATCTTTTTTAAGATCAGAGGCACCTACTCTCAGATCTAAGCCATCAAAATGAGAAATACCTCTCTGTTTGAAAAAAATTATAAACTCCACCATGCCTGGCTGGATCTTATGCATTCATTTGTAAGATTTGACTTTGTAGTGGTTCCATGCAAGCACCTAAAATAGAAAAGCTGAGTCTGAGAGAGAATCTACCATCCAGGCTCAACCAGCTGCCTACTAACTTTCTGGTCACTGTTATGGGTACTGACTTCTTCACACAATTCTGGGAAGCTCTATATAAGGAGCTATTGACTGATTAGAGTTTGAACAAAGCTTAACTACACTGAACTGTAATTTCATTAGGGACTCCTTTAATATTCATAAACGCCTACCTTCCTCCCATCCTCCCACCTTCAAAGCCCAGAGCCTTTATTTTACGGCTTAATATAAAAGCCTTGGGGTCCATGTAAGACCACTTCTTGAAAGGCGTTTTGATGGCTTTCTGTCAAATAGGGTTTAGAACACTTTATGCAGCCCACAGTGCCTGTACCTTGTCCATGGCAGCACTTTCAGAGTTTGGTATAGCCACTGTCCTTACCTGAACTTTATCTCTAGCAGTTTTGAGTTATTTTGGTAACCTGTTCACTTTTGAGAGCTTCTTCATCGCTGCAGGGGTCCTACCCATCAGTCGCTGGGCCCGCCAGTTTCTATGGAGACATACATTTTGTTTATATGACCTACTTTGGGCATCTTCTGGACTCTCTGGGCTCCCCTTCTGGTTTGGAGTGGTGTTCCAAGACTGTCTCTGGCTATCCACAGCCTGTCATCCCTAAATAAGCGGTAATAGCAGAAGGCAGCCAGACCTGGGTCTAGCAGTGCATCCTGGAGAAGAGCGGGAAGAGTGGCTTCCCTTCCATGCCTAGATTTTGTCGCAGCATTTTTTGTGCCTTGGTACCCCACATATCAAATTCCATCTGATCCCTGCCATTGCCAGTTTAAGCCTTTCCATTATCATGTCTATAATTTTTTTACTACTACAGTCTACTAATTTTCAGATTTCACATATTACCTTCAAGTTTGTACTCTCAGCTTTACCAAAGATTAAATTAGTGGTCAAACACTTCCTGCTCAAATTCTTTCACAGGTCAGCTCCATCAGCTCTCTTCTCTTTCAGTGACAATCTAGGGACAATAGAAGTATGAGGATTTTAGTTTTCTGATCTGTTAGTGAGTTTGAAGATGAGTGAGCTAGGACAGTGATTCCCAAATCTGGCTGGTCCCAGAATTACCTGAGGCTTTTCCTTCTCCCAAATTTCCAGACCCTACCCCCAGGAGATTTTAATTTAGTTGCTGTGAGATGGTCACACATGGTAGTCTTAGCGTATTCATTGATAATACTCCTCTCCTTACTAAATCCCCACTGAAATGAATAAAATTGTTATTAACTCACAGGGACAGATGGGAGAGAAGACAATAGCAGATGAGAGAACAAAAAATGTTTGTAAGATGAAAAGTAAACAGAGTAGTGGTAACTGACTTAGAAAAAATTAAGTGGCACAGGGAGGAATACCAACAAGCAGCAGAACATTTTGCCCCACAGAGCCCCTCGGCCCTGAAAGGCTCTGCTCTTTGGTAGTACTAATTATTGGAGAAGGCAGAAGTCAGGCATGAGCTGAAAACAGGAAGATTGATTGAAGGTCTGCTATGGAATTTGGATCCCTAAATCTCCTCTCTACTTTATATTGCTTTTGCCCTCTTTTCCCTTCCACTGTAGAAGACAGAAGGATTATTTTCTGCAAAAAATGAAATCAGAAAGCCTGCAAATCTGGAACACCAAGAAGAGCAGAGAATGGGTGAGGCCTGAAGTTGAACAGTGGAACCCTCAGCCCTGTGTCCTGCTTTGCTTCCCTGATGCAGGCAGCAAAGTATGTTAACCCTATCCTCAAGGAAATTGGAGAATTCTTTTCTAGAGAAACTAAATACTCGAGAGAAAAGACCTCCAGATTTAGGAATTCCTGAGTAATAATGTCCCATTTTTTTATTACCATAGAGTAAAACCCACCAGTTGATGTCTTTTAAATGTAAGAGGATGACCAAAGATAAAAGAAAAGCCTCCATGAAAGAGAGATATTGAGATCAAACCAAACAAAAATAACTCAGAAGAAAACAGAAACATGCAAAAAGCAGAAGAAAACTTTTTTTAAAAACTAAGATTAATATTGTCTAATGAGAGAAAATTTGTGCATGAAAAAGAAACATTCAGAAAATACGATAGCAGAAAAAATTTAATAGAGAAGTTAACTGATAAAGCTGAGAAAAATCTCCTAGAAAGTAGAACACAAAGAGCTGGAAAATAGGAGAGAAGAACTAATAAAATTAGAGAGGATTAATCTAGAAGTCCAGCATTTGACCAATAGGATTTGTAGAATAAGAACAGAAGGGAGAAAGGGAGATTATCATAACAATAATACAGGAAATTTACCAGTACTGAAGAATTTGTGTCTCAAGATGGGTAGGATCTAATCTTGTCCTAAGAATAATGATTTTAAAAATGACCCCAAGCTAAAGTACATCATCTTGGAATTTTAGAGCATCAGGGTTAAAAAGAGTATCCTGAAGCTTCTAGAGCCAAAATTTAAATAGCTCATAGACAAAGGAACAAAAAGCAAAATATCATCAGAGTTAAGTACGAGCAGTACTAGACTCCAGGAGATAGTGGGGCTAGTGCCTTCAAAATTCTGAGGAAAAATCATTTTCAACCTAGAATAATATATCTAGCCAAACCATTAATCAAAAGGTAAAGTAGAATAAAGGTATTTCAGATATGCAAAAACTTTAAATTAATTTTACCTCCTTTATACACTTTCTCAGAAAGCATCTGGAACATATACTTTGGCCAAATAAGGACATAATCAACAAAGACAAAGGCATGGGATCCAGGAAACAGGATCTAACACAAGAGAGCAGCAAAAGGAAATCCCATGACTAGGGCTAGAAAGCAACCAGGCCACATTGAAAATAGAAAACTATTAGCTATAAAAGAAAAGTTTCCAGGGAAAGAAAATAGAATTAGTAGATGATATGGTGATGTGTTTGAGATTTTAGGAAGAAATATTGGTAGGCATTTGTTAGATGTATTGGATCATTTGGGAGGAAAAATTAGCATTACTAGCAAATGAAAAGCAAGGCAACTATCAACTAGAGGAAAAACAGTCATATGAGCAAGGAAACAATCAATGTAAAATTCTTGACTTTGCAAGCATGTCCATATAGTTATACTATTTGTTATTAAAAGAAGTGACTATTGGCTTAGCCAAAAATTGTGCTATAAACATGTTGAGAAGGTGGTGTTATAAGAGTCCCATGTCTTCAGCTATATACCAGAAGTTAATAGTATTCACCTAATGGAAATGTGGGGAAGACAATCACTTCTCATGCCCTGCAGGTAATGTCTGACTTCTACTTACCTCTACATCAGGCCTTTCTGGCTTCTTAACAAGTTTGCCATGGGCTGCTCACACAGACCAGGAGGTATGAAACAACAGCTCTACCCTTTGCCTTTTTTGGATCAAAGCTCACTTCACATTTCCTAGAGCTTACTGTAGTATTCGTTTGATTCTTCCAGGCCTGAGTGTTCTTTGTTTTACTGTCTGTAGGAATCTGCAAGATCTTGCCTAACTTGAGCTCCTTTCCAGCTGTCTGATCATGCCTCCTAGATCCTGGTGGGATGCAGTCATAGTTAGCTAAGAGGACTGTTCCATTATAAGAGAAATGTGAGCCTGTTTCAACTGGAAAACTTTCAAATCTCACTTTCTTCTCCTTAGATTTTATGTATTAATTTATGCTCTCTTTTCATTCTCTCTGGTCATTATATGAGACTTTTGCTTACACAGTAAAGGGACATAACACCTAATGCAAGATAAACTTCTCCTATTAATCAGAGGTACACAATTACTTGTTAAAAAAGCAGCTCCTATTATTTTTACATAATGATGTACATGCCGATTTCTACTACTAGTTATACAGATAAATTAAGAGTGTACCCTTCTTCCTTCATTGAGCCTCCTCATAGTTATATAGTCTTCATGTCTTTTCCTAAACATAGGGGCTTAGAAAGTAAGAACTCTAAATGAAATCTTATCATTATGCATGAGTGGTAATTCAATAGAGTCAGCTGAGTTACCATAATAAAGTCTTTTGTCTACTTTTTTTAAATTCAGAAGTGAACTATAAATGTGTCTTGAAATATGCACATTCAAGTACATTTTTACTTTGCTTAAAAGAGGAAATACATAAAAAAGAAAGAAGAACTCTGCCATGTTGCATTCAGCAGGGCCCTCATTTCAAGAAAATCTAACAAAAAAATCACAACTTCTACAAAATATAGTTTTCATTACAGACTAATTTTAAGTGATCCCTTTATATTATATTCATTAGGACATTTTTAATCAGTTTATAAAAATATATGTGACAGCTTTTAACTTATACTGTATGTTATAATCAGAAACAAAAGACTACACCAGGAGCTCTCATGGCTTGGATATCTTGTGCTTAAAACTCATTTGAAGAAAATATAAAGAACAGTAGTTCCTAAGTGGATTTTGATCCAGTGGGTCTTCAATCCAGTGGATTTTCTTTCCCTTTATTTCATATGGTAATACTCCATACTTTTACCTCTTTTGAAAATACCTGTGTTGAAAGTTCCATCTTGGTCATCTTTGCTATCATATATACAAAGCAGTAGAGACGGTTTTTGTCACCCTCATAATCACACCTCCAGCGGTAGAAAGGACAATTCAGTCATTTGGTTCTACATATACATCAAAGTAGAAAAGCAGGATATGCATCAGCTCCTCTGTCTCTTGAGGAGTTGGCACATTTCCTAAAGAGGAATGGCTGAGGGTGTTTTTTATTTTATCGTTTTCTGAACTGATAAAATTCTAGATAAAGCACAGCTGTCTCTCTCCAGGTACATAGAGAATGCAGCATCTGTGTCCGTTCAATATACCATATCGTAGCAGGACACAGAGGAGACTTAGTAGACTAATAACAGCACTTGCCAAAGTGTTTGAGTGAACAGTTAAAGAACTGCTTTTAGATGTTGATGTAAATCACGTCAAACCATAGAAGACCTAAATCATAAACAGAAAAAGAAGAAAACACAAAGTGGTCAGTAAGGAGCAGAAGTCTAGAGGCTCATTTCATTGCTGAGGTTTTATGTGAGTGTATCATTGTTGCCTCTCTCTGATGTTATTCAATATGAAAATGAAATTACATAGAGATTGGTAATTCCCACAGAAAGAAAAAAATGACAGGAATTTATTCAGTTTAAGACCTGAGAGTCCCTGATTCATAATTTATACCTATAATGATAAAATTATTTTCGCCTGTTTCAGAGAGGAACCTTAACCCCAAAGCAGCCTGCCTTAAGAGAAGGGAAGAAGAAAAAGTTTCTGCCGTATCGGCAGAGCCACCAACCACACTGCCAGGAACCCATCCTGGGCTTAGTGAAACTACCAACCCTATGGGTCATATGTAAACATCAGCCAGGTAAGTATGGGTATGAAAAGAAAATACAAGGAAATCACTTGATTCATCTTAAACTGAGTTGGAACTTTTGAACAGAATTCTCTGGTGGCACTGATCTTGGTAAAGGTCACATGTAATTTGGAATCCAACAGTTAGCCTTTTTGTTGTATAATTATACTTAGAGAGCCAATGTCATTTTCTACCAAATGACTCTCTTCAAAGTGTGATAGTATCCTGTGATTTACAATGAATTTTGGGTTCTCCTGTTTGGGTCATCATGTATACTCTCACATGAATAGCACTCTCATCCAAGAAGAAAATAGTGCAGTGACTCATCCATCAAAAAATACTTTTGCTGCCACTCATAATCCTCATTCCTCTAGTCAGAAATACTTTGTCATCAACCAGCTTTCTGTTAACCATCTTTCTCTTCTTTGTCATGAAATCTTTATACACAAAAGAGTTATTGCTTGCTTCCATTTGAATCAGTAATGCGGGTTTATAATATGCATCTTCCTTCCCCTGTAAGTGTATCAGTTAGACCTTCTGGAATCTGGTAATGAATGTAAAGATGTTATATATGATAGAGCCAGAATGCCCTTCTCCCTGGAATTTTACTTGTTGAAAGACTGTTCTTTTTATCTTCTACTTCATAGACTAAACATAATCCACTTCCTTGTGAATTTTTTTTTTTAGCAAAATGACAAAAGTAATATGAGGTTGTTGCCCAGGTAGTTAGATCATCTGTTTCTTAACTATATACGTTCACATTATCTATAATCTAAGTTGTAAAGTTATTATTTAGGTGGCATAAATTAACACAGACTGTAATTAAATAATTTTGGGCAGTAACAAAATATAGCTAGCAGCATGGTTTAGGAAGAGAACTGGTAATTTCATTTTTATAATCTGCCTTCAGCAGTGTGTAGTTCTTTGAGCAGTTTCATCAGCAGATTAAAAGCAGCAAGTAAAGGTGAATGGATGGGAGATGTGGAGCAGGAAAAAAGTATCAAGTGCAAATTTCATTTGGTCAGCTTTGTGGCTGTCTCATTTTGAGCCAAAAGTCTGCAATTCAATAGATTATTTTGTAAACTGCAAACATTAGTCAATAACTCACCTTTTCCTGAAGAATTTGGTTTCTGCTACCTCTCTATCCTTCTTAGGATCAAACTAGACCAAAACTGAAGATTTCATCTGGGGACAAAAGGAGGAAGGGTTGATGTAATTATGTGAGCATCAGTTGTAATTGTAACATTAGCACACTGCGGAAAACTCTAAACCACCTCCCCCACAGAAAACACCCAGCAGCCTAACAGATTATTGATGTCAAAGAAACTTTGGGCAGGAGCTAGTTAATTACAGAGCCTCTAAAACCCAAGCCACTGTTTCATATTCTGTGGAAAATATAGAATATCATGGAAAAATAAATATTTTTGTTCAAAGATAAACTTTGAAGTTTTAAAGTAAAAACATACCACTGTTTCTCAATGCAAAAGTGACTTTCTAAATTGGCAGATCATTTCAAAGAAGGTGATGAGAGGTAACCTCTTACGCTCAGGTCTCAGGTAACTGCTGGGCTGTGGAAGGAGCATTTTACATTCAGCTGTCATGTTTATCTCAGAGCCTGTGTCTTATTTTTCTTCTCTCTCTAGTTTGTTGTACCCTTTTCCTCTTATTCTCTTCCCAGTCTCTCCTCTGGTTCTTTCTCCTTCAGCTCTCTCTCTCTCTACCTCCTATCTCTCTTCTCTCCTCTTAAACTTCCTGTTCTTTTACTGCTTCTGTATCTCATACTGCTTTCATATCTCTACCCTTATCTCTATAGTGAGAAAATTCCCCCACTTGGGTTAAAATTAAACTTTGAGCATTCTTGCCTATCAAAAAGAGATCAAGAATCCTTTAAAAAAAAAAGGCTACAAGGTTGTAAGCAATGTTGTAAATGCATTTTGTTTCATAAAATTTCATAGGCTAATGTTTATTATCTTAAAATATGTCCTAAAAGTTGCTAATTCCATAAAGGTAGTGATCTGGTTTCACCTGAAACCTTCAGTTCTTTGTAGAACTGGATAGTAGGTGAAAACCAGCAGGAGACTGGGCAGCAGGAGAAATTACCTGCTAGAATTAAAATAGCTGGTAAACGAGCACAGAATGACTAACTATAAAAGCACAAGAATTTGCCACGATGTAATGTGAGGCCAAGTAACTCTGAATATGGATTATCCATCCCTAAGAGCATTACTCTACTATAAAGCAATACTGTGGTTATAGTTTAGTAAGGAAGTGAAAGGTATGAGTCTTCCTAAAACTATTTCCATCAAAAATGGTTAAATAGAAAATTTCAGAGTTATTACTATATATATGATGTTGAGAATATAAATATGTATAAAATTTGTACTAATAGAGTAAAATTTTCTTAATAAATTCATTGAAAAATCATTTATTGAAGATCTATTATGGACCAGGAACTAGGACCAATATGAAAATGAATACAAAATGGTCCCTGCCTTCAGAAACTGTCAGTTTAGAGAAGATGGATGTAAACTATTAAGCAGTGTGGTGGACTGGACGTAGCAGTAAATGTGTCCTTTAACATTGTCTCTCCACTGAGAAATGGATGAATAGAACCCCAGAGCTCAGGTATTGCCAACTTGAATGTTGCCAAAATTAAGGTTTGCATAATTGACACAGCTCTTATATAATCTTATATCTCCTGATTCTATAATCACATGATCTCCTTTAAAAATCTTACTACATACTTCAAGAAAACCATTTCAGTTACTCCTTAAAAGAAAAAAGCTCATTAATAAGTTATTTAGCAGACTGCTAGTTTCGTGTGAGCGTGGGTATAAATGAGGAATGCCAGCTTGTTCTGTTTGGGGGTGGGGAGGGCAAGTGTTTCTTTTAACAATGATGTCCTAATTGGTTCTCTTCTCTCCCTTGACTCTCTCTGCCACAGTTCCAGAGTTATCAGTAGGCTAGATAGAAGGTGACCTCTCCTCATAAGGACTTGGACAACTCAGATTATCTGAAGACACAGACCCGATAGGAGGGAGAAGAAAAAACAAAACACTTGAAGCAAGAAACTCAAATGTAATCCTATGATCAAAGCAGCTGGTCAACACTTCCATCAGAAGTGAAGATAGGAAGCTCGTCAGATAGAACATCAGCCCGTGAGATGTTTGCAACATATCACTGTGTTGCAAGCAGTGTGTCGCTTCTGCACAATCAGAGACTGTCTCGATCTCTCCACTCACCGTGGAAGTTGCCTTGTGCCTAAACTGAATTGACAAATGCATTGTAACTACAAATTTTATTTATTGTTATGGAACTGTAAGGTCTACATATAAAGGGAAAAAGTTAATGTGGAAAGCTGATCTACACTCAGCTGATGCCAGCTTTCGTTAAAGCTGTTCACGTGCAGAGAACAAAGCAGTGACAACCATTGGCCCTTAGCATTCCCAGCATACCTATTAGTGTCTTAAAAAGGAAGGGAAAAGTCTTTTGTTGCCCTGTCCTGTCCTTTTGCCATATGAATAGTGTTTTCCATGAAATAGGAAAATATTACTTGGTATAGCATTTCTCTCACTCTCATTTTTTCATTCATTTTTATTTTTCTCTCTGTGGGTGTTATATTGGGTCTCTGAATCTGAATAGTTTATGGTCACAGTCCAGAATCCTCCATGTAGCCGTATATGCTTTGCATATTTACCTTACAAAGATAAGCAGAGACCATCTGTGACCATAGCCTAGTTAAGATTTTGAAAGGGGAAATTTTCTCCCCTAGATTTTCCCCAAAATAAACATTGCTTTATTTCTAATAATAACCAAGACTTTTCAAGCTTCTAGGTTTCATAGTAAAGCTTGTAATAGCCAGAAATGTAAATTACAAGGGAAGAATCTACTTTTTAGAAATTGCTTTGTTTTCCAAGCAGTAAGTACTACATATAGTGCTTATAAAGTGTTAGCTATAAGTAAGCACAAGATGGATTTAAAATACAAAGATTTTCAGGCTGTGATTATGGTGAACATAACAAAATCCAGTAATCATCAAGGCAGGTAGTGTGATAAATGAACACACCACTCTGAGGCTAATTACGTAATGGAATACAAGAGCAATGGTCACCCGTGTTTCCTTGTCCTAGCCTTTATTTCTCTGTCATTTGGATGGCTGGTCAGTGGGGAGGAATTCAGTGGGTGATTAGATCAACTGCAAACCATCTGCCCCTGTCCCAAGAAGATGAGCCAGATTAGCATTAAACCAGTACTTGTCAGTCCATCTGAATACTGTGCATTAAGGCACCCTTCTGTCTCTAATCCTTAAGAGTTGTTTTTTAAGACGTAATAATCGCTTTGAACTTCCATGAAATCTGTCTTCCACCACAACAACCCTGGGAGAGAAGAACATGCTAAACAAGGTTGTCTTGGCTTAATAATTCTTTATAGCCAATATCAACAATGGCAATCAGCACACAGAAGAAAGGACCCAAATCACTATGTAACTTAAGATTTCTGTTAATTTGAAAGAACAAACACAAGACAGAACTTCAGATCCTCCAATCAGGATGATTCCTAACAAATCAGTCTTTTGTGAACTTAGTGGAGTTTTTGGTTACTTTAATTTGCATATACTCTCCAATTACATCAGACTCTCTCTGTGGCCTTGTTCTTCATTTCAGTGTTAATCAGCTAAACAGAAGTTGTTGCTTATGATGTGTGAGTGAACATATGCCACTGCCTGGCCTTTTTTCTTCAGAGCTTGTTGTCTTTTTCGCTATATTAGACTTTGCAGTATGCCCAGAAGCTTTCCTTCATAAAATAGAAAGAAAAAAACATTTGGCTTATTTTTCACTGTAGCTAGTCTTTTATACAATAATCTTGTAAGAAAATTTCTTGAATTCTAAATATTACTCTTTCTAGATTTTTGAAATCGAAAAGTTTTCAGTAAAAAGTTTCTTACTTTATTTTATTATATTAGGTAGTAAAAATGTAGGGTTATTTACCATAACCTGTTCATTAATATCAGAAATTTACAATAGCATTTTAAGACCATAGTAGGATTCTAGCATACCGTGTAGTACCTATGGAGTATTGTAAGAGCTAATTGTCCGAGATGAATTGCTTCTCATCTTGTTCTCCAGTTTCCATTGTTGGTTTATTGCAGATTTGTATCCTGTGTCAAATTCAAGGTATTATTGATAAACCTTTTCAACCAGCAGCAAGAAGTTCAAAATTTTTGTCACTGTAACAGAGAACACAATATGTATATAACATTTATGTAGCAATAAATGTGCCATCTTTTTTTTAACATAGTAAACTAGTGAGTTTTTTACATTCCTCTCTCAAAGAATAATGCATTTTGTTTTCCTTCCTGCATCTCATTCCTCCAAGAAATGCCCACACTGCTTTTCTTTTTTCCCTCCAGCTTTACTGAGATATAAGTGACATATAACATTAAGTTGTACGATGTAATGATTTGATACATGTATATATTGCAAAATGATTACCACAGTAAGGTTATCCATCACCTCACGTAGTTGCTTTTTTGTGTGTGTGGTGAGAATTTTTAAGGCCTATGCTGCTTTTCACTATCTGCATTGTCAACAATTTCCCATTATCTGGGAAACTCGTCAGGACAGAACCAGGCTTGGAGAACCAAGTTGACGGTCTACTCCACAGCTTCTCTGGGGTGTGCATTTCTCCTCTTGCCCTCTCTGCTGACAGTGGCCTTTTCCTGAAGGTTGACCAAACAGCAATTAGTAGGTAAAATGTACTCATTTGTAGATCTAGAGAAAAACGAAGACGACGGAAAAAGACTCAAATGAGGCTTTTCAGGTTAACATTCTTCAAAGCACTTTCACATGTTTTGTGTCCCTTTTCTCACTAAAAGCCTTTGTCATAATTAGGGAATGATATTATTTACTGTTTTCAGATAAAACGTTCTGCTTTCATCCCAGTTTTCACACACATCTCCGCCTACCCACCCACGACCACCAAAAATATGCATAGTGATTACCCATGAGAACTTAAGGACTTCATGTCATGCAACAACCTGAGACAAATAGTGGACAGACTTTTTTGGACAAGCGTTCTGTAGAGTTCTGTGTGTGTGATACCCATAGTCATTATCACACCCTCTTGGCGAATTATGAAATCAGCTGTTCACGTTGGAGGCCCAACAGATCGTTTTACTTCTTGTGGGATTACAACTGAGGTCCAGAGAGGTTATATGTCTCCAAGAGCACATAGCTAGTAATATATCAAGACACTTAACGTTTTTCCAATGAAACCTCCCTGCCTTTACTTCCTCTTCTTTGTCTTTACAGATTTTTAGGGCAATTCTATTCATTGGCTTCATTTTTCTCTCCTCTACTACATATTTTCCCTTTCATTTTTCTCTCCTTTAGTTTTTCTTCAGTGGAAACTCAAATTTTCAATAGACATTACCTCCTGTGTGTCTGAGCATGCATGTATGTGTGTGTGTGTTGAAGGTTAAAGAGTATTAGCTTTGGCATCAAACAGTCCTCAATTCAAGTCCAAGCTCAACATCTAATTAACTCCATTTCCTTATCTAAAAAATGGAGGTACGTATTAGAATTGTGTAAGGATTGGAAGCAACAGTGTGGAAAGCTCTTACCTTGGTTCCTGTCATAGTAAGTACTCGATAAATATTTTTTAAGTAAACACTAGCTTTCCTTATAACCGGCTCTCAGGATGATTCCTCTTCAGCCATCCTGTGTAGGGTAAATGGTGGTAAACAATTTGTCTTTGTAGGAGCCTACGTTCTTTTGGGGCAATCCAATGAAACATTTATTTTCAGCATCTTCTTATGGCTACATTTCATGAGGACTTGTTTTTTAAACCTTCACATTTCAAACGAATGAACCAGTAGGCTTTGCCCAGTCTCAGTGTGTGGGTTGGCAACTGCATCAGTTTGGGTCCTCAGGAAGCAGATGCCAAGAGGGAGTTAGAAGTGCAAGGGATTTATGGGACGTACCTGTGGGAAAGAAAAAGGAAAGGAAACAGCAGTCATTGGGGATGGCCTTCAGACACTGTGCAGGTCTCACACCTATGAAAGAAGGGGAGAAGGGAGCAGAATTGGGAAGAGCTTCAAACTGCATGGTAGCTCTGAGAAAGTCCTGGGTGGTCCAGTGGGGTCCAAGAAGATTGCCCACTGAGGAGTCTTGTGTTGGTACCAATGTCCCTGTTGTGGTCATTCATTGGCTGAGAGTTCCCTGGGGAGACAGGCTTCAGATTGAGCACTGCAGCAAAGGTGCTGCACCTGGAGGCTGACAGCTGACTGCACTCCTCTGACAGGTTGTTCCCTGAAGGGAGATCTCAGAGGCGCATCTCCATGGCTTCCACAACCCCTCATTGCTACTTCCTACAAAACTGGCAAAACAAAACCAAAGGGTCTTCTGCAGTTGCTGGCACCATAGCTGACCTGAACAGGCTGATCAGTAGTTCAAAAACTGCAATTCTTTCCTAGCATTCCATGGTCAAGTCAACCTACACATGTTATCAAGAAGGATGACTCCCATTCCTCTTCCATCTTCATGGGCTGTGATGTGGCTGGCATAATCTGGGTCTGAGTCCCTAAAGTTGCTGTGTTTAGTATTCTGGTGTTCTTCACAGGCTGGTTATGATAGTTCCTGCCTACTGGGTCACCAGTAGATGGTCCAGAGTCTTTGGTCACCTGGGTTTGGAAGACCACAGTGTCCTCATCGCTTTGGGGTGTTTCCCTATGAGTGACCCCAACCCCAGGAGCTCTTACGTATGCCATACTGGGGCATGTTCATGAGAGTAAAAATATCTTTCCTGTCTTTTTCTTTCTCTCTTTGATCAAATTATTCCTGAAGAAAACTTGAAAGGATTTTTCTGTTTCCTTTGACCTAAACCTCCAATATCTTCCCAAAACTGATATGGGATACTGCTGCATGCTGCCAGGTTCTCCTTTCTCACTCTTGAGGGTTGATGCCCCACTAGACAAGGTCCTTGGCTAAAGTCTTTCAGGCTCTCTCAGCCATTTTATCCTTACGCAATGTAAGCACAACACCCAAGGCCTCCAAGCCTTTCAAAGCCTGTGAACACGTTTGCAACCTGATGGTGCAAAAAGATAAAAAACTGCAAAAGATGAAATTAACCTCAAAAACAATTATAAAAATCATCTCACATTCTTACAGCAAAATAAGATAATGTAGCATTTGAGTTTATTTTAATATATTTGATATGATGGAGGCCAGGACTCCCAAAGGTCTTAAAACCATCCTGGGTTCCTTCAATTCCACCATCTCTTCCACTTATCACTTTTTTCTTCTCTGGATCCTTGATAGTCTCCTTGGGAAGAAATATAACCGTGTCTTCCCCTCTGGAGGCAAAGACCATCTCTGTAGCTCTGAAGATCTAACCTGCCTAGGCACGAGGAACCCCAGAGACAGCTTGGATTTTCTAGAACCTCTAAACAGACCGCATTTCCCATGCTTCCAGGATGAGGTCTTTCCTCACTGTCCCTTGCAGCCCTGTGAGGTTTTTTGCTTTCTCCCATTTCCCTGGCTTTCTGCAGCCCCCTTTCCTCGAAGCCTGTCTTGCCTCCTGAACAGTTGGTCCTTGTTGGGCCAACGTGGCAGCCCAGTGTTGGGAGCAGGCTATGGCAGGGCCTCTGGTCAGCAAGCCTAAGGGGTCACCTTGTCCTGAAATACGACTCAGCCATTTGCCAGGCTGGTTTTCCTCTATGGTCTGAGTACTCCCAGTGAGCACCCTCACAGCTCAGAGAAGTTGGATGAAGTTGCAAAGCAGCACAGTAATGAAGCTTCAACCCCTGCCTGGTAGGGCCTTGGGTATTAGAAGGTCCCGCCTTGTGGGGGCCACCTCAGACTCAGGAGATGCTAGCCCGGTGTCCTCTTCCCTGACACCTCCAACCTGTCAGGCGGGGCCACCACCCCCACTCATTCCAGGCCTCCCCGAGGCCATCCCGCCTCATCCTCATTAGCCAAGCCTGTGCTGAAAGACGGAGGGTTGTTTTTCAGACTCTTTCAGCAGTGAGTTATTGATCGACCACGATAGTGCCAGAAGCTTGATCTCACCCGGACTGGCAGAGATTAATGAGCTTGATTCCCAAGCATAATTCCTAATTAGGCACAGGAAGAAAGGAAACAAAACACAAAGGAACTATTCTTCCCCTAGAGCCACCGACCTTCTGTCCAGGGCTGGAGGGGGAGGAGCAGGAAACCGAGGAAGACACAGGTAAACATGGCCCAGCACCTGAGAGCTGCCCGCCTAATCCAAAGCACAAACAATGCCGAGGAGGGGCTGCCTTCCTGCGAGGGTCTCATAGGAAAGTGCCTTTAATTTCTTTGCTTCGCTCCCTCCTTAATGATGCACAGGAAGGCACAATTAAGCAGGAGGCATTGAAGTACCTGCTCCGGGCTCGCCCAGCCACCAGGGACTGAGGAGGCCAGCAGAGGAGAATTCAGCTCCTTTGGGCTGGGGGAGAAATTGCCCTGAGACCTAAGTAGAAATAGTGAAAGGAAATATTTCCTGCAGCTGGGAAACAGGAGCCACCTTGTTCTATTACTGGCATTTTCTAGAACTTTCCATCCAGGACTGTCAGCCCAAAAGGCTCTTCACTGGTGTGAGGAGGGCAACAGGAGATAGGAGGGACCTGCAACTTTGCAGTCAGGAGATTTGACTAACTAACATAACCAATCTGAGCTTCAGTATCCTCTTCTGTTAAATGGTGATAATTAATCATCATGCTAGCTCGTGTGATGGTTATGAGACTTCACTGAGGAACTGGGAGGTGCATGACGTATAGTGGGCACTTCCTAACCCCCCCTAACAAAGCACGCCAAGGGAGCAGCAAATCAGAAAATGATGACCTGCACACCTCCTCTTTATTCACTAGCACATATTTAATAGGCCTGACAAAATGTCAGGCGCATGCGGACCCTGCCATGGCTGAGATCACAGCGGCGTGGGGAGCAGACAAGAAAGACAGTGGACTCGCGTATAGAAAGGCACCCCTGGCCAGAGTTGACTGCCAGGGCGGGCATGCAAAGAAGGCTGCCGGGAAGGAATGACACACCCTTGCCTCTGACCAGAAAACCGAGGAGAGAGTTCCGTGGCCCCTGATGACGAGCTCAGGAGGGTTAATAATGAATGAGAGTCCCTCGGTCTGTGGTAGGCAGGGCAGGAATGGAGAGAAGGCCCTGCACCCTCCCCACCAACCACCCAACATCCACACCAAACTGTGGCCCCCATCCACCCCTTTAAGTCTCTCTGCCCAACATGTGACCTCCGTTTGGATCCTGATCCAAACCCACCAGCTACAAGTGTATAGCTATGAGACGCTAGGGGAAGTTTGAACACCGACTGGACACTTGCTGCTATTAAGAAAATAATTGTTTATATTTTTAGCTGTGATGTTGCGGTTGCTTTTCTAAAAGTCCTCGTGTTTTAGAGATACATAGTGAAGTGCTTACACAGGGAGTGATATGATGGCTGAAATTAGCTTCAGTACAATCCAGTGGTGGGGAGTGGGACGGGGTGGGGTGAGGGGGTTCAGATGAAACAGGATTGGCCATGAGTTGACAATTGTGAAAGCTGGGTGACAGGGACATAGGGCTTCATTCTGCTCTTTACTTTTGTAGATGTTTGAAATTTTCCATAACAAAAAGTTGAAAGTAATGCAGGAAGGCAGGAAGGAAGGGAGGGAGGGTGAGAGGGAGGGAAAGAAGAAAAAAGATTCTGCTCAAGTGTCCCTTCTGACACCCTCCCTGCTCCCGACATGGGCAGGGGAGAGCAGGCTACTTTCTGCTTAGCCAGAGCAATGAGGCCCAGGAGGAGACAGGAGGGACATCCAGGGAACAGCTGCAGAGTCCCTCCGGGGCCAGCCCACACCATGAAGAGAGACAGCAGGACAGGTGACAATGGAGGAGCATAGCACAGGGTAACATGACATTGGGTGGTGATGGATCATGGAACCCGGAGGGAGGCCTTAGAAGGGAGAACATTAATGGCTGTTGAGGAGGAAGCAATGTGAGCCAACTGCCCTGCCTAAAGAGAGGGTGGCAGGGCTGTTGAGATGGAGAATCGGAATGTTCTCCAGGATTAGAGTGACTTTCTGAAGGAGAGGGAGAGCCTACTGTACCCCCAGGTCCCAAGCAGGTGGTATCTGGAGAGACACAGGCCACTCGAGGCAGCTTATGGTCTGGAAATTGGAAGTGTCTGCTCTCCCAGCAGCAGGCATTTGGCCCTGGTCTAGGTGCTGGGCCTGCCATCACCAAGGACAAAGCCTCCCCGAATTGCCTCCCTCAGGGATGACAGGCCACCCCTAAGTGCTTGTGTGGCTTCCCCAGAGGTCCCCAGCAGGACTGAGAACCCTACTGCCCTGACCCTCTCCCAGAGGAAGGGCTGTGTCCTAGAGCAGCCGGCATGGGGGAAAGAATGTGTGGGGGTGACGTGTCCAGATCCGCCCAGGGAGGCTGGTGGTGGGGAGAGAAGAATCTGCCAACCAGTGAGGGGGAAAGTGGATTTTGCAACAACCTGGATGATGTTAAGTGCTTGGGGGGCCTGGGAAGACCAAATGTTTAATATTTGGAAAAGAGGCTGTCTAAACAAAGTAATTAGGAGGCTCCTTTGTAGTGATAGGAAAGAGATGAATGGGGTTTGTCCGACATCAAAGGACAGGAGATACAATGGGGAGGGAGGCCCCTGGCAGCGTGGGCAGTGAGACTGCAGCAGGCTCTGCTGTAGGGGGAGTTCCTGATAGGAAGCGTCTTGAGGATCACTTGGAAGCCCTCTCCCCCCAATAAAACTTTCTCCCACTCATTGAACACATTTCCTAGAACCTAGCTCTCAGATTAAGGCTGAAGCTCCCCAGAGCCACCTTTTCAAAAGCAACATTTACCACCAGTCAGGAGAAACTCGGAGCCAGCCCTCAGCTGTTTGCCGTTGGGAAGGCGCTGTTCATGGACTGCTCCCTTCTTGATGATAAACTGAGAAGAGGACATCTGGCCTGGCCCGGTGGCGCCATCGAGCAAGCTGGGGCACTGGAGTCCAACAGAAGCGGGTGAGATTCCTTCTTCTGCCCCCAGTGACGGGGTAACCCTGGGCAAGTCACTTGGTGTCTCTGAGCATAAACTGCATTGCTTATGAAATGGAAACAAAAATCCCCACATCATAAGGGTGCGGTGACAGGGAGAGGGAAGTTGGAGAGAAGGAAGTAAGAGAATCCTCTGGATGGATTCTGACGGACCCGGGAAGAAGTAAACCAGTCATCCCAGGGACCCTTCCAGAAGCCCCTGGCAGAGAGCTGATTACCGTGTCCACTGTGCACCCGACGTCCTCCTGGGCCCCTGCTGCACAGCCTGCCAGCCCAGGCTGGCCTGTGGGAACACAGGATGACTTCTGAGGTTCATTTAACCCCCAAATTCAGTGATGCTACATCTCAAGCTCACATTTTGAAGTGTTTATGAGTGAAATGATGATATCTGGTATTTATTTTAAAATATTCTAGCAAAAAAAAAAATGTAGAGTAGATGAAACAAGAATATTGATAATTCTTGAAACTAGATGGAGATACATGAAGATTTATTATTTTTATTCTCCCCAGCTTTTGTTTGACATTGTTCATAACAAAAAGTGAAAGTCACACAAATAAATTTCAGCGTCTTGGAGCTCCGATTCCCTGCCAGGTAGAGCTGAAGTGGAGCTGATGGGGCTCCCTGCCTCCACCCCACCTCCCCCCAACGCCCTCCTTCAAATGGTTGAGGTCTGCTGAAGTGGCAGGTACCACACTGGATGCTTAAGGAGACACAAAGATGACCGCAACGCAGACCAGCAGGAGAGGCCGAGAAATGAAGGAGAAATTATAAGACAGCACAGCAAACGCTCCCCAGGTGTGGACCCAGGGCTCTGGGGCCTGAGGAAGGAGCAGTTAACTCAGACGAGCGAGGGTGTCACAGGGACAGATCATGGTGATAATCAAACTAATAGTAGCAGCAGCAGCAGCAGCAAACATTGGTGGGGGGCCTGCGGGACTGTGGGCCTCACGTGGTGAGAGTTTAGAGCAGAGGCCCACCCACTGTACCACACAGATTCGTACACTTGCCACGTTGAGCTGAATTCTAATTAGATGTCCGTTGAACAGGCAGGACGTTAAAAGCTTACTCCAGCCATTGACCTTGGGTCCTCTGGGAGAAACAAATCAGGTTTCCCAGGCAGATGTCAGCCCCGTGTCCATTCCCTCATTCATTCAGTTATCCGGTTACAAATAACGTTTTCATTTCTGATGAGACTGTGGGTCAGGAGTTCAGGCAGGGCTCAGCAGGACAGTTCTTCTGCTCCATGGGGCATTGGTTGGGGTCACACTACCCTCCAGGACCTGGAAGCCTAGTTGGGGAGGCAGGTAGGTGAACATAAATTTACTACACTACCTGAGGAATCTTCAAATCTTCAATCTATGCAGGTATGAGTCCTTCCCAGGAGATGAGAGGGTTCTTTGCTAAATTATATTACTGTGTTAGCCAGCCAGGCACACAGAGTCTGGAGAATGTATGATGTAGTGATTTACTCCTAGTTCAAGTCATACCTTCCAACCCATACAGGTACACAGGGCAGGGTGAGGGGTGTGTGTTGAGGTAACCCCTGTTCCCTGTTCCACACATCCCCCGACCCCCAGTGCTGCAATGCCTGTGGTCCCGGGGACTCCACCTGCAAGGCTGACCAATGACTCATCTGCTAGGCTGCCTTCTCCTTCATGACTCTCTTTTCTCTAACTCCTTTTCCTCCCCTGCGGTCTATCTCCTCTTCTTGCCAGATCAGAGCTTCCCAATCCTTCAGCACCATTCTGGATGGACAGAGGGGAGGGGGCCACCAGATCCTGCACTTGGAGCGTCTCAAAGAAAACCGACCCTCTCCACCACCAAGTCAAGCCCCCACTAGGCACCCCTCCTGGGTGGTGGTGTGCTCAAAGGCTTTACATTGCATACCTGAAAGTCCCTTTGATTGTCCTGGCTTTGGGGTGTGCATGGACCCAGGAAAGGGGCTGCTATTTGTGTATGGGGGAGGGGGCTTCTGGGATTTGGGGCTGGGGTGTGAACCCTCCCCCTCTGTGGGCTGTAAAAAGTGGGAGGCAGCAATTAGAGCTCATGGTGAATGAGGACAAGCTCCCCGGCCCAGCTCCCCTCCTAATTGCTCAGTGACACACAGGGAAGTGGGAGGGAGGGCAAAGTCCTTTTAGGAATTAGGTGACTGAGGCAGCAAAAGACCCCAAACAGTTTAGAAGTGAAATTTCCTTTGTTAGATTCTGTGGGTCAGGAACCGTTTTCCTGCCCTGTCGCCACACTGGGGCAGAGGAGGGGTCCCAAGGACCCCAGCAGAGCTCATGAGTCCTCCCCAAGGCCCGGCAGTGTGGTTGCCACGGGCTGGCCTCTTTAAGCCAGCTCAGGGATATCCAAGGAGAGGGGCATGCGGCCAGGTGACCCTGCACGGTGGGCTGCCTTCCTTTTCCTGGTAGGGTCCTCCGCAGGGCCGCTTCCACGCCCCGCCCTCAGCCTGCCTATCCGTTGCCAGGCAACCTGATCCCACTCATCCCAGAGAGAGAAATCCCACCTTCCCACCCTCTTCCAGGCTCCTTTCTGGAGCAACCAGTGAACAGCTTGGTCCCTTCCCTGGAGTTTGGTGGCCGGGCTTCAGTTCCACCTGCTCCCTGCCCCGCACTGTGCCCCGTCTTTGGCTCACCTATCTCACAGCCTTTAACCTGCCACAGAACCCTCCCCATGCCAAAGCCAAGCCAAGGACCCTGAACTCAGACAGATGCTGGCTCAGACTTTGTTCCCACTAAAAAGCAGAAATAACCCTTCTTAGTAGGCTTAGAAAAGGTGAATATGAATTGAGACCGTAGAACTTTCTGTCATTGTTAGTTATTTAGATGAAATGTGTTAGACTAGTTTCACTAACTAAATAAATTAGATTTATTTTTTGAAATTTTATATGAATCTCAACTTTGTCTGGAGACTGAAAGGCCTGTGGAAAGCAAGATGGGGGATCTATGAATTTCACGCTCTTTCCATCTCCCTACCCGTGTGCATCACTGCCCTCAAGCAAAGCGCACTGGCGCTCGGCGCAAAGCCAAGCTGGTTGATTCCCCGGGGAAAGGGACGTGGTCACAGAGAACTCTGCCCTTTCTGCCAACACAGGGGGCTGGAGAAGGCAAGTGCTCCTCCTTTGAAGGTGAGCAGAATAATATAAGACGACAGAGCTCAAAGCAATGGAGAGGGGGTGGCATGGGGGCCCCGGGTGTTTTATTCACCTTATCAGCGAGGAGTTCCCCAGAAACCTTCTCGGTTCATAGAGGTCACTATTCCACATGGAGGCAACTTCTCTCCTGCTGAGAGACCAAATCCTGGCCTCAGACTTGACCCGTCCTCCAGCCCGTGGCTTTGATTATTTCTCCTGGTGGATCTGATAGCAAGAAACGCAAAACTTCCAACACCCAGTTGGTTTAAACCAGAGGTGGGTCTTGCTTTTAAATAAAATGTTCACCAGAAGCCCCCATGAAGAGGAGGTCCCAGCTGGGGGCCGGGAGCACAGTGAAGGGCTCCTGGTGGAACCTTCCCTCACAGGCCTGTTGGGCCCTCACGTGCCAGCAGGGGCTGCTGAGGTTGCTGTTGGCTGGAGGTTTTCCAGAGTTAGGATCGGATGTTTCCAGGGAGCTCACAGTTCTGGGGAAAAATACATCCCTATTTGTGTCTTTCACTGGGACAGCTCCCCAGTGTATCTTTTGACTGGGGAGCAGGACTGTCCCCCTTTCCCTAGAAAACAAGAAAAGGGAGATGGACCATCCAAAGCAGACATCTGGGTAAATGCTTGGCTGTTTGAGTGTGTGTGTGTGTGCACTTGCACGCCTGTGAAGTGCCAACGTTTGAACCTGGAACCATAACTCCTACTGAGAAGCTCCATCCTGTGAAGAGCGTACCGCTCCCAGGAGGAGAAAGACACAGAGAAAATGCCTGGAAAACAAGGAATGACTTATTGGGTGGATTATTGATCTAAAAGTGCCTGGAACGCAACACTCAACTGACAGCAGGTAACGTTATTTGAAGACACAGCCAAGGGTTGTCGCTCACACTGAAGGCTTTATTTAGCCAGTCAGGGGCCTGGATCTGAGTCCTGGCGTGGCTTGTGACCTCGGGCTTAAGCTTTTTGGTTTAACTCTTTCTTTTCAGTAATTTTAGGTTTACAGAGAGTTGCAAATATAGTACAGAAAGTTCTTTTATATCTTTCACCCCGTTTCCTCTAATGTTAACATCTTACATAACCACGGTCTGTTTAGTAAAACCAAGAAATTAACAGGGATACGTTACTGACAACTAAAAGACAGACTTGATTCAGATTTCACCGTGTTTTCCACTTATGTCCTTTTCCTGCTCCAGGATCCGATCCATGATGCCATGCTGCATTTTACTACGTGTCCAATCTGTGACCATTTCTCGGCCTTCCCTTGTTCTCCCGTGACTTTGACACTTTGAAGAGCAGTGAGCTGGTATTTTTGTAGCATGCACCTCGGTTTGGATTTTTCTGGCATTTTCTCACGATTACACTGGGGTTGCGGATTTTTGTGAAGAATACCAGGGAGGTGAAGCGCCCTTCTCACATCGCGGGAGGGGGTACCTACTGTCAACATGAATGCTCACTGGTGAGGTTTGCCGTGGGTACTCAGGTAAGGTGGCGTCTGCCAGGTGTCTCCACTGCAAAGTGACTCCTTCCCTTCCACGTTTTATTCCTTAGAAGCCAGTCACTAAGTCCAGCCCACCTCAAGGATGGAGGAATTAAGCCACGCCTCCTGGAGGGAGGAGTATTCACTTTTATATTTGGGATTCTTCTGCAAGGAAGGTCTGTGGCTTCTCCCTCGTTCTACCTCATCCTTTAAGCCTCAGTTCCTCATCTGTGAAATAAGGATAAGCGCTGGACTCACCGGGAGCTGTTGGAACGTTTAAAAAATACAGTGTGTGGAGAGCACTTAGCACGAGCGAAGGCGAAGTATTGTGATCAGGAATGACCCCAGACGCGCCACGCTGTCTGTGGGAGTCACTCAGCTCCAGACCCACTGTACGGCTGGCAGTGCTGGCCTCCTCCAGACCCAGGGAGGGAAGGCCCCCTGAGAGGAGGCCGTTTGGGGCCGGCCGTGTTCGTCCGGCTCCTCCTGCGGGCCCTGCACATGAGAAGGAGGTTTGCAGACAGAACGCCGCCAGCCCAGTGAAGGCACTGCCATGAAGGCACCGCCGTGCAGGCAGAGGGGGAGCAGGTCCGGTGGAGAGAACCACAGCTTTTCTCACATCAGCGAGATGTGGTGTGTGGATGGGATTTTGGGGGAAGATGGTAAAAGCTGGTGAGAACCAACCACCAGAGAACCAGCCTGGAGACCGAGGTCAGAGCAGAGCCAGACACACAGTGTGCTCTCAGTGATTGTTCGTTGATTGAACCGCTCAATGAACAACTAAGCAAAGAATACGAGACTGGGAGTCTGGTTATTTGGGTCTTGCATTTCATATCTTTTTGCCAACTTGCCGTGTGACCCTGTGCAAGTTACTTAACTTGTCTGGGCTTCATAGTCCACCTATGTGAATTGTGAGGAAGTTGGGGAGAGACAGGGACTAGGTCCAGGCTCTAGAGGTAAGATGCTGGCCCCTACTTCTCCGTCACCCCACTTTCCATGACCCAGCCTAACTGTGGGACTCCTTATTGGGCTATCAAAGCAGCTGCCGCCATCTCGGAGCATATCAAAGAAGGGGGCGTTGGCTGAAGCTTGGCAGCCTGTACAGCAAAGGCTGTTGCAGAACGAGTCCTGCCTGGCTTTGCCCTCTGCTACCTACACCCGCTCCCTTTGTGCCCCTTCATCGGCCCCTGACTCTTCCCATCTTCTGTTTGTCCTCAGCTGCGGAAAGGCCCGAGTTTGTTTAAATGTCAAGACCACTGAGTGGGCTCCTTGGGGTTGGGGTGGGGGTGGGGTGGGGGGGGCAGCCTTGCATAACCCTCGGAGGTGGCCCGCCAGCCCATCTCTGAAGGGGGCAGTGTGTCCTTCTTTCCCTCCGCGTTTATTTTTAGATGAAGACAAGCCATCAGAGGGGCTCTCCAGACTCAGAGCCTGCAGGGGGAGGGCACCTTGAGCTTTCCCCCCAACCGTTCCTGACCTTGAAGTGTGTGTTCCTGGACCCGGTGGACTGTGCCCTCTGCCCGTCAGGGAGGAGCCCAGAGTTCAGGCAGGGAGAGGGCTTTGCAGAGGTGGGCTTGGGGTGAGGGATGATGAATTGTCTTTAACACCTGATTTGCTGTTCAAACCGGACCTCCCGTCCCGAGGAGGGCCCTTTCCAGACCTAAGCTGCCTCTGTTGGCGGCTCCTCAGAGTCACGGTGCAGCCCAGCTCCCAGCCCTCGGCTTTGTCCTCCCCAGCTGGTTTCCCTGGAGCCCCTGCCCTCCGTGGTGGCCCTGGCCCCAGCCGCACCCCAAGCCCAGCTGACCTCCAACCACCGGGGCTGGGGCGCCCCCTGCTGCCTGAAGTTGTTGTGACCATTGGCAGAGGGGTCAGTTCAAGGGCTGGTTGGGTACCCACCACGTGGGCCACAAACTTAGTGGCTAACAGTCCATCAAAAAGATCTTCCCAGTTGTCCACCAGCCAGCCCCCTGCTGGATATTGTTGGGGAAACGGTGGGACGCAGGCTGTCTGCCAGGTTACAACCAGGAGGATGCAGCAAGGCCACATCCGGTGCACCTGCAGACTTCCTGCCTGGAAGCTCCACAGCCACCCAGGCTGCCTGATCCGCCTTTGAGCTAGACCCCAGGCTCCGGCCAGCCCTGCCCCTCTCAAGGAGATCAAAGACCCCTAGGGGAGAAGGGCAAGCCAGGCAGCTTCAAGGTGCCCTCCCTGCGAGTCCCACTCAGCTCTCCTTGCTCTGGGGATGGAGCAACAGCAGCCAGTGACTGGGTCCTGGCCTCGTCCCCTTGTGCCTTGCTCTCTGCCCCTGTTCTGCTAAGAACCAAATCTGATTTTCCGTCTTCCAAAGGACAGAGCCCATTCTCCCTAATCCATCTGCCCAGCCGGTGTGGCCTCTGGGCTCCAGGGCCCCTCAAACCAGGAGCAGGGCCAACTCACCCATGAGGCCTGGTGGGCTCAGCGCCCAGGCCCACCATCCTGAAGAGGCCCACAGGAATGTTTCAATTTCTTTTAAAATCAGAGGGAAGAAATAAACTTTTAGGTCGAAGAAAATGTTTTAATATACAATATTAACATATTCATCTTTATACCAACACAGTCATGAAATATAACTTTGAGTATTGTTTTGATGGAGAAAAGGGCCCACGAAAATGAAAGCACTCAGAGCTCACCAGGTCCTAATGCACCCCTGGACATGGCCATCCTCCTGGGCGGCCACCTGAGGGCTGGCAGGGCCGAAACGCCGGCGAAGGCCAGATTCCTCGGACATGGCAGGGGTAGGAGTCCCTCTGGAGACACTCATGTGGATTCTTTGCTTTTTATTTTCTCTCAATAAAAATGTGCAATGTTTACATTGTCAGAGAACAAACAGAACCTTGGCTTGTGTCTCACATCTCAGGAAATGGGTCTCATGTACTTTTGGCTGTGCCTTCATGTTCCTGGTAGTTATAAGGTTGACCCCGTTTGGAATAGAGGGTCAGTATATCAGGATACTGTCCTGTGTCCTTGTGGGTGGAGATGGCAGGCATGCCCCTCTGGCGGCCCTCCCCTCTGTGAGTCTCTCGGAATCCCTGCTTTGCATTCCCGCTGGTCTTTGTCCTGGTCCCAGACCTGCCCCCGGGCAGCTGGACAACCCCCAGCTCCACCCCTCAGCAGCATGCCTTCTTTCTATAGGCCACCCCCTCCTAGTGTCCTCAGCCCCGGCCTTCTCAGAGGTTCTAGCAACTTCTTCCATGTCTACTTTCTTCCCTCCTCCACTGTTTCAGTCTGCTCCGGCTGCCATAACCAAGTACCACAGACTGGGTGGCCAAACAACAAAAATTTCTTCTCTCACAACTCTGCAGTCCAGGAGTCCAAAATCAAGCTGCTGGCGGGTTGGTTTCTTTGAGGCGTCTTTCCCTGGCCTGCAGAGGCCCGTCTTCTCCCTGCGCTCTCACAGGGCCTTCCCTCCGTGCACGTCTGTGTCCTAATCTCCCCTTCTTAGAAGGTCACTAGTCACTGGATTAGGGCCCACCCCAAGGACCTCATTTTAACTTAATCATCTCTTCAAAGACCCTGTCTCCTAATACAGGCCCACACTGTGTACTTCAACATAGGAATTTGAGGGGGACCAATTCAGCCCGTAACACCCACCACCACCACCTCCACTTCTGCGCACAGAAATGCTTGCCAGAACTGCAGAACACGAGCTTGTGAAAGGTGACAAGCTGAGAAGCAACAGGCAAGATGGAGAGCTTTGAGGGCTGCAGGCCAGGATGACGGGAACCATGGCCGTGAACCGGCAAAGTGCTGCTGAGGCCTGCCCAGCATCGAGGCCCGGAGAGGGGACGCTGTGCCTGGGGAGGAGGCAGCTCTCCATGGGCGGGTCCACTTGGCTAGGCCTTGAGCAGACTGCCTCTTGACTCCTGTAAAATAATTATCAGTGGGAAGGATTTAGTTTCCTTTGGCTAATTTACGGATGTTCTTTTTACTCTAGGCTTACAGGAGAAACCAGCAACACCCCTCCCCAGGCCCACCTAGCCCACGTGCCTTGACCCAGACATTACCTGCCTTGTTACCCAAAAAGTTCTGATCTTTGTTCCCATAATTATTCAACAGCTACAGCTCCAAATTGATGAATTGTGTTTATGAAGAACCTCCTAGAGGATTCTTTCTGATAGGGGAATCTTTCACAAATTTAGTCTATGCTTATCTAGTCCTTGGGTAGAACATTCTTAGAAAGACGCTTGCTTCCAAAGGGCCTCCCCCATGACACCCTGATGCCCACCCCCAAATTTCTCATCCCACGCGTCTGGCTGGTGCACGCTTAAAGGAGCGGAGTTCATCCAAAAAGCTAAAGAGGAGTAAAGTGGGCAAGATTCATCTTTGCAAAAAAGAAGAGATTGGGCATTTTCCAAGCTGGTGCTCCTGTCCCTCACTACATGTTCCGAGGCCATCAGTTCTCCTACTACTAAAATAGGAAGGAGCTGGAGGATCACTTTTTAAGCTGCCCCGCTTTGGCAGGGCTCCTTTCTGGCCCTCTCTTAACCTGCCCCCATTTTTCCTGGGGGTGGAAGACATTATTGCAGCTGTGCCGTTGCCTTCAAAGCAGACCTCTCTGCTTAGGCCTCCAGATGCTGACCCGGTTTTGGAGGAACACTAAATCCTGTCCTGATTGCCACTGGGCCAGAGTCACTGGTGCGGAATAGCAATAACCCCGGACTCCCCTGGACCGGAGTCTAAACCCAGAGCGCGCTGAGCTCTTTGCTGCCTTTGCTGACAGAATGAACCATGGCCTCCTCTCCTGCCCTGCCCCACCCTCTTCCCAGGAAGCACCTGGAACAAATGGGAAACCTTTCTGGGAACTTCTGTAAGTGATTCTCAGGCCTGCTTTCAGGTGGCGTCTGCCTCTGTCTGGCTTCCCCACAGTCTCACCTCCTTAAGCACTGACTCCCTGTTCTCCTCACCAAACCCAGTACAATTCAGCAAATTCATCCCCGTAAAGCTGAATCAGCATAAATGCTCTCATTGCCCGGGCTCATCCCATTTCCCTCTGCGTAGCTCAGGACCTCAGAGGCTGCCCACGAATATCTCCCAGGCCCTCGGGAGCCTCCAGACTCTCTCTCACCTGGGCCCAGGAACAGTCCTTTCCCTGAAGCCCCCAGGGGCCGCGTGTTGATGCTGTCCCCACCCCGTGGCCTCTGTGCCGCGCTGCCCCTGGGCCTGCACCGTTTCAGAGCCAAACCCTTGAGTAGCTGAAACAGTTCAGGGCCTCCCTCAGCGCCCTGGGCTAGGGCCATGCTGTGCTCAGTCCGAGTCTTGCCTCTTGCCCCGACCCTGGAGCCTCCACTTGTGCTCTGTGCCCCACAAAGACCCTTGTGGATGTCTCCACTGGGGACAGACCTAGTTCCTGGGGGAGGGGGAATAGGCCCCACACTCTTCTTTCACTCCCCGCTTCTCCCCTCTCTGTTCCCAGGCACTTTCACCCCAGGCACACTTCTTATTCCTTCCTTCCTTCCTCACACGAAACAGGGATGGCATGAAGTCCCGGAGGACTCAATGGTATTGAATCCACAGATTCGTCAGATGCAGCAGTGCCCCGAGCCCAGGGTGAGGCTCAGCTGCGGCTCCCCTCATGGCAGTGCCGCCTGGAGACCCTCCCTGTCGCTGGTGTTCCTGCTGTCCAGGGTCATCACTGCGGCACATACTGGTAAGCTGACACCAGTTCTTCATGGTCTTGATAGCAGAAGTAGGGCAGGGATCACTTTATGGAGAGCCCCCCAAAATGCCTTCCATTAAACCAGCGTGCAAACCCTTGTGACTTCAATGACTCATGAAATCCTGAGGTAGGAGGGACCTTTGAGGTTGCCGGCCCCCTCCACCAAGGCCCACCTCTCCTCTGCTGGCTTGTGGCCACGGAGGGAATCTCTGCTTGGGGTGTGGCCCAGCCTCCCTTCTGATCACCACAGAGCAAGTGATGCTAACAGTAACAAATGGTTATGGAGACCTCTGACGGGCCTGGCACCATGACGGCACGCAGGGACATGACGAGGGTTCATCAATGCTTCACATAATAGAACCAGAGCCTACCTAGCTCTTGGCATGAACATATCTGACACCAGGAAGAGGGGGCCCTGAAAACGGCAGCACATGCCAACCTTAACCTCTCTGCACCTCAGTTTCTCCACTTGTAAAATGGGACGATAAGAGTACCTATGGCATTTGAGGGATAAATGAATATATTCTTAAATATACATTGCTTAAAACCATGCCTAATACATAGTCAGTGCTATATAAATGTTAGCATGTGAGTCTATCAGTCTGGGTCCAATCTGGAGAGGAAACCCCACAGGAATTTGAACCTGGAAAGTCTAACGTGAAGACTTCCCAACTATAACAGAGGGTTGGAGGAACACTGGAGAATACAGGAGGAGCAGATGAAGGAGCAGTCAGTAACCTGCAGGCGGACAGAACACGCCCACGGAAGAGCCCCCACACCAGGCCCGCGGGCCAGACCCTGTAGTGGATGGCACAGCTGGGCTCGCTGGATAGCAGAGAAGTCACTGTGGAACTTGCTGGAAATCTGTCCTATGGAACTTGCTGGAGATGTGCCATCCAGGGTGCTGGGGAAAGCTGTTCAGGAAGGTGTCTCACCCTGGCGGTTGGAGGCGGCATTTGCTGATGCTCCTGGGTGCTGTGGGCTGCCATGCCCTGCTGGAGCCCTGCACTGGATACGCTGCCCAGGCTGCAGAAGCAGAAGCTGGACCTGGTGAGGCTGCTGACACTGGCTGCAGGAGCCTGCAGGTGAGCACAGCAGCACCAGACCCTGTCCTCCTGCCCTGTTCTCCGGTGCCCTCTACTGAAAGCTTCAGTGCCGGCTGCCAGAGGAAAAATATTTAAAGGGCCCAGATTCAATTTCACAGAGCAGGCAAAAAGGGTGAATTTGAAGCTGAGAGACAATGAGTCAACAACTGCCACAGTGAGCTATGATTGTTTTTACTGTTGTGCAGTGTTTTGTTTACATAAGCACTCTAGGAAGTTACGGGGACAGAGGGAGAAACCCTGGAAGACCTCTAAGCTTCACCATGCTGGGTTCAGGGTTTGAGGGGCACAGACAACAGACAGTGCTAATTGGGGGCTCTAGGGAACAAAGCCCCAGACAGTCGCCCTGGAGGGAGCCTCAATGTCCCAAAGATGGAGAGGAGTGTTAGAAAGCAGGGTAAGAGGCATTAGTCCCAGCCAAGCCCCGGGACTGTGGATGTATCCGGAGGCCTGATTTATGAGGGTGAGGGGCCTGCAAAAGATGCAAGGAAGTGCAAGAGTTTGCTGTGGCCAACGTGGCAGACGTGGCATCGTGACTTGTCTTTGGGGTCAGTTTCCTGTTTTGCCGGAGGCAGCAAAAGAAGTGGATTTGAGATGGAATCATAACAGGAATACCATTAACCAAGCCAGAAAAGGGGCCCCGGACAACAAGAAGACCTGGTGAGTTTACTGCTTAATGCAGGGGGAGCAGCAAAAGGTTTGGCTCAAATTTCAGTGCATCCTGTGGCCAGGTGAAGGACCGTGAAAGTCATGCCCTCCTCAAAGCAGACGGAGCTCCTTGGGAATTGTGCTGGGAACTCTCCTGGGATCTGAACCAGATCTCACTGCTCTACATCCTTGCTACAAAGTGTGGTCCACAAACGGCAGCCTCAGCAGCTCCTGGGAGCCTGTTAGCAATGCAGACTCCTGGGCCCCACCCAGATAGTGACTCAGAAGGTGTACCTGGGTGATTTGTATCCATTAAGGTTCCAGAAGCACTGCTCAGTTCTGGCTACATAATTTATGAGGCCCAGTGCAAAATGAAAACATGGGTCCCCTTGTTAAAAAATTCACAGTTTCACGACAGCAGCAGCAGAATTCTGGTTTTGTTTTTATTGTGGTAAAAATATATATAACATAAAATTTGCCAGTTTAATCCTTTTCTTTTTTTCTTTTTTGTTGAGGAAGATTGAACCTGAGCTAACATCTGTGCCAGTCTTCCTCTATTTTGTATGTTGGTTGCTGCCACAGCATGGCCGATGATGAGTGGTGTAGGTCCGTGCCCAGCAACTGAACCCAGGCTGCCAAAGCAGAGCACACTGAACTTAACCACTAGGCCACGAGGCTCACCCCCCAGTTTATCCTTTTTGAGTGTGCAGTTCAGTGGCATTAAGTACATTCACGTTGTGCAACCGTCACCATCATCCGTCTTCAGAGCTTTTCCGTCTTCCTAAGCTGAAACTCTGTACTCATTAAACAGCTCCCCACTCCCTGTGCCCCCAGCCCCTGGAAGCCCCCATGTTACTTTGTGTCTCTATGAATTTGACTGCTTTACGTACCTTGTGTGAGTGGAATCATGCCGTTTTTGTCCTTTTGTGCCTGCCTTATTCCATTGAGCATAATGTCTTTAAGATTCATCCATGGGACAGCAGAGGGTTAAGCCAAGCATGGGACCCTCTGAGCACGGGGCCCTGTGTGGCTGCACAGGTCACACATCCTGACACTATACCACTGGAAGAGGCTGTTTCTCAAAAAGTCACCAGGAAAACTGCTCAGTGTTTCCTCACATCAGAAACTTTCTGATTTTTTTTTTCAAAGCCAAGGGTGAAAAACCTGAGTACATTTCCCTAATGAGAACTACACAGTAAGGGGGAAGGCATTTTCAAGGTGTGCACATGTCAGCTCAGCCCGGAGGCTTCCAGGAGGAACCGTGGAGAGAGGAGGAAAAAGACTATATATTTCCAAATTACAAGTCCAGGGAAAAGGAGCAGAGATCCAAGCAGTTTCTAGTCCCCGTCCTGAGGACAGTCAGGTCCAAACTCGCAGAGGGATGGTGTCAGAAAGGAGAGCTCATTTGGTCTCCACGACATCCTCCTGGCAGACATGGTAATTTATCCTTAAGAAGGAGCCAGGCGCAATCTCCTTGTGTGCCCGACCTGACGCGGGCAACGTCACCAAGCATGACCCCCCAAATACATGGCCAAGGACGCAGAGCCAGTGTCATGATTGCATTTCGTCCACAAAATTGACCCAAGCCCTTATCTAAAATAATGTCATCTATGTTATTTTCAAAATAGTCAACGTATTAATACTTTCAATAATTGGTATAGCGTTTTGCCAGCTACTATCTTAATTAAGTGGTGGAAGCCTCACCAAATTAGTAAAATGAAATCTGAATTATATCTTTTTTTCTTGATTGCCACCTGAGCTAACATTTGTTGCCAATTTTCTTTTCCCCCCCCCCTTCTTCTTTTTCTCCCCAAATCCCCCCACTACATAGTTGCATATTTTAGTTGTGGATCCTTCCAGTTGTGGCAGCATGTGGGATGCCGCTTCAGCATGGCCTGATGAGCAGTGCCACGTCTGTGCCCAGGATCCGAACCGGCAAAACCCAGTCCGCCGAAGCGGAGCGTGTGATCTTAACCACTCAGGCACGGGGCCAGGCCCTGAATTACATCATTTAAACAAAACAGTTTTATTGCTTCAAGCACATGTAGAATTTAAGAGAGATAAATTCCAAGCCGGAAAACTCCTTTGGGATCTTTAATGAAGACAGGAAAATGGTTTATCATTAGCTTATCAGTTCCTATATGGAAATGGAAGATTTTTATAGTTCTGGAAAAGTCTGCTCCTTCTCTGTGCAATGACATCTTGTTTACACCATCATTTGCTGGGCCGACTCTGCCCTCATAATTTCCACCAAAGTAGACGTCAGCCCCAATTCTGCAAAATATCACATCTTCGAGATTGCTACATTTAAGTAAATTCCTGATACATTATCCTGCTTTATCCCAGGCTCTTAAAATGCTTTTGAAAGGAAGCTGCTCGGACCTGTGGAAATAGGCGGCTCTGATATTTTCTTTTGGAAGATAAGTGGCAGAAATGTTGAGGTTGTGACTTCATTTCTTGCCTGAGTTCCCAGGACCCAGCCTCCCCACCTGCCACCTCTACCTCATCTACCGGGCAATAATCCCCTCTGATCACAGCCCAGGGCTGGAAGGAAAGGCCAGGGTGGAAGGGGAAGCTGCTCCAGAAACCTCCACCGCCCTGTGTAATTATAGCACAAACGCAGCCTGTCCAGTGACCGCTGCCCAGCACGTGACTCTGGGCCTGGCACAGGATGACGTTCCCGGAGGGTGTCTGAGTCACAGGCGAGGGAGAAAAACAGGGACTTGTTTTCCTCCTGCATCTCAAGGCTGCTTTCCAACTTGACCGTGGCCACAAGAGCACAGACCCCACGGCTTCTTGGCAATTAAATGGTTTTCACACTTCTATTTTTAAAAGGCTTGGAAACGAGGAACCTAGGGGATCAGGGTGGTTGGGTAAACGAATGTCTTTCCAAAGTTCTGCTAGCCAGAGGCCCTGTCCTGGCAGGGGTCCCAAAGCAACTGTGAAACCAAGATGCCACGACAGGGCCCGGTCTGCAAGCCTGTTCCTCAGATGGGAAAAACAGAAACATCCCAGTCCCTCAGTCTGTCCTATGTGACGACAAAGAGTTCGTGTCCCCAAGTGGTCCAGATGATTGTCCCCTGCTCTGCACAGGAATGTAAAGCTTTCACATTTGGGATTCTATTGCACGGGTCCCGGGAAGCCGACTCAGATGGAGGTGAGAGCGAGGGGCTTTCTTACTTGGGATCCACGTGGGAAGGGAAGAGGCGGGAGGAGGGCATGCTGGGCAGAGGGAGGAATGGAGCTGTGGTCAGTCTCCGAAAGGGCTCAGGTCCTTCGGGTGCTCTGCAGCTGGTGACCCCCCAGACCTGCAAAGGGGGCTGGGCCTTTATACCCTCACATCAGTCAGGCATGGGCTGTGACCACCTGGGGAGGGGTGTGACTGGGGTGAGGCGCCCTGTGCAGGGTGACAGCCAGGCCTGTCAGTGGGCAGCCTCCCAGCAGCTGGGGAGTAAGCCTTCCCTCCTGAAGTGGGACCCGACTGCATCAGAGCATCCGTGACTGTGTTTCGTTTCTCTTCTTTCACCTGCAAGCTTTTTAAAACGTTGAGTTAAAATTCATGTAACATAAAATCAAAAAATTGACCATTTTAAAGTTTACAATTCAGTGGCATTTAGTACATTCACAATGTTGTGCAACTACCACTTATATCAAGTCTCAAAATATTTTCCTCACCCTCAATGAAAACCCTGAACCCATGGAGCATCACTTCCGTTCCCCTCTCCCCACAGCTCTTGGCACGCACCACCTGTTTTCTGTCTCTGTGGATTTGCCTATTCTAGACATTTCACAAACAGGGAATCACATAATATGTGCCCTTCAGTGTCAGGCTTATTTCATTTAGCATAAGATTTTCAAGATTCATCTACGTCGTAGCAGGTATCAGCACTTCATTCCTTTTAGTGGCTGAGGAATGTTCCCTCGTGTGGCTATTCCGTATTTGGTTTATCCATTCATCCATTAATGGACTCCTGAATTGTAGCATGTCATCTTTTTACAAAGGAGCTTAGGGTCAATGTGGAAGTTGATCATTGAAGCTATGACTTCCCCTCATTTGGAAGAAGAAAAAGCCCTCCAGGCTCGCTCTGTGGATGGGACATATCACGAATTTACACCCCAGAAGAGGCTCATACTCAAGTGAAAGTCCCATGCCTGCCAGCCTTCCTGGACCTGACAGTGCGAGGTCAAGCTTGTCCCCCCTTCCTGCCGCCACGCGCATGCCCCAGCCCTTGGCTCCACTCCCCTGCATCTCCATGGGTGCTGAGAGGGAGTCTTTCCCGTCTAAGCCTTAGAACTACCCTCCATAGCTTTAAGCCAAAGCCACCACTCTGGCAGACGTAGCGGCTGAACATCCTCCCAGGCTCAGCCCATTGGTGAATCTCCACGTGGCCCTTCTGCCCCAACTTCATCTCCACCTTGAGAGGAGATGCTGCCCTCTATGACTCCCTAGTGCCTGGGTCGGAGCGAACCCTGGCTGAGCAGCCACACCCTTGGCTCCCTGTCCTGCCCCTCTGGATTCTGTCTGTCTGGCTCATGCCCACCCATTTCTGCTGCCCTCCGTCCCAGCCCCTCTGTCCTGTTCTCTTGTTCTCAGGCACTCCCGGACACCCCAGCACCCAGCACAGAGGTGCTTACAAAATGTTTGTTGACTGAAGAACCTCTCCCTTGGAAATTTCCACTCCATACCTAAGAGTTTCTCTAGAAAACCCTTTCTGAGAGGGACCCTTGTCATTTTTCTTTCCGGTTTTACATACACTGTCTGTGATCCTCACAGCCATCCCACAAGGTGGGCATTATTATTCCTCTTCAACAGATGTGTTCAGGATGGAGACTACCCAGGTGGGAAGTGGCAGGGCCAGCATCTGCCCCCTGGTGCCTCCAGGCCCAGCCCTGCTCCTCATCTCTGGGCTGCCTCTGCCCATCGGGTCAGTTCCACTGTGAACCTACTCTCTGCCAGGCATGGGGCCAATCCCCGGCGTTCCTAAGGCACTCTGGTGGTGATGGTGGGGGAGGGGGCTTCAAATAACGTTCAGTCTAGTGGGGTAGGCAGCTCACCAGCAGGGCGAGAGCTGTGCTCACCCTGAGGGAATTAATAATAATAGTAAGAATTAATAAATAATATTATGGGTGACACGTATGATCAGCTATTTATATCATAACCCAGGGTCTAACTTGGCCCGGAGGATATCCAGCAGCTGAAAAGCCTTACTGTTAACCCCAATCCAGGAAATGAAGGCAGCCCCAACTGCAGGAGCGGGGCGGCAGACACCACGCTCCCACCTGGACATGGAGGGACAGCCTCCCCAGGGGCTCCTTGCTTTCCCGGCAATAGGTGCTCAGACCTGAGGACGATCTTATCTTCCCCGTCTCTCCCAGCGCGAACCCAGGCTGCAGTACAGAGCCGGTGCCAAGGAAATGGGGATGCAGGAGTGCCAGGAGGGATGCTGGAGAAGACCGGGGAGAAGGGGCGCTGATCACAGCACTTGACTGGAGGCAGAGGGGACGTCCTTCACAGAATCATTTTCCTTAAAATGTGGAGGGGGAGTGAAGGTGTCTCGTTTTTCTTTTTCTTCAGGATGATGAGCAGTGAACCACCGTGCATGCCAGAGGAACCCACTCCCAGACCAGGCGCACCTGATGAGCACCCAGAGCAGAGTCCCCCTCACCTGCTGCTGACAGTGTGCACCCACAGGGAGCAGCCATCAGCCGAGACCCTCTAGGGGCTGCTGCCCAGAGCTCTGGGTGGTCCTGGTGGGAAACACGTAGAGGGAGTTCCTGGGTTTTATCCCTCCCCTGGGGATGGTCATGATTGCTCTGCCTCCTGCTCTCCTCCCCAGAGTCCCCAGGGGTGGGCAACACCAGTCACCCGCCTCCGGTGGACCACCCATGTGTGGGTGAGGGTCTGTCCTGGGGGGAGAGGGAAACAGCTGGTGCTGGCTAAGGCGCAGGTGGTGGCCCCGGTGCTGTGAGAGGGAAGCCCGGAGAGGGTGGGAGTCAGGGCCGGAGGCCCACGTCCCAAACAGCCTGTCAGCACGTCGTTCTATTTCACTGCATCCCTAATGCAAAGCTCTGAAGCAAAGGGGTGTGACTGTTCCAGAGTGAGGAGAGAGAAGGTTCTGGGGTTCTGGACATGGTGAGTAGGGCAGGCCTGAACAGGACACTGAGGTGGATAGTGTGGACACAGCGGGCAGCTGAAGGCTTTATGCCAAATGGGAGAGACAGACAGACAGACAGAAGCATCCCAGGACCCAGGAGGCGGGAGAGAGCCCCAGGCCGTGGAGAAGCACTGTGGTCTCCAATGGGGCGAGGCCCGGCCCTCCCACTCCCCAGGCCTTTTTCTCTCTGTGCCTCGGAGGTCCAGGGTGGGCCTGGGGGTGTCAGAAGGGAAGCCCGCCTTGGCCACTTGCCTGGCAGGGGCCCCATATACATCCCTGAAGCTACTAATAGGTGTTTGTCCCAGTTCAGTCCAGCAGAACCCTCTATGGACCGGAGGGTGAAGAGGAGCAGCCATGGGAGTGGGGAAGAGACAGTCTGCTCTGCAGAGACCCAGAAGCTTCTAGGCAGTCACCACCGCCGTGGGAGCACAAGCACACACGCACCCCTCCACGACTGGGACCAGCAGACCCAGACATTCCTGCCGGCCTGCAAGGAGGGCACCCAGCCTGGGTTCTGCCCTCTGAAATGCGTGTTAGAGGCGCAGACTGATCCGAGGTGGTTTTTCTAATTCTTTTCCCATTCTGTCAAGGAGGAAAGGACATGCTTTCTGACTCAAGGGAAAAAAGGGAGGCGAAAAAGGAGGAATGTGGAGGGGAGGAGGTCTCCCCAGAGCAGCCTGGGCCACAGCCAAGGCCCAGCCACTGGCCGAGGAGAGCAGATGGCGTGGCTCTCCGGCCCGCAGACCTCCGGACTGGCCCAGCCCTCCTCCGTGCTGCCCACGCTTCCTCAGAGGCCTGCGAATTTGCTCTGACGCTGACATCCCTGCTTATGGTTTCCCTTCAGATGCTCCTTTAGCTTCTCCCTCACCTGAATCTGAAGCTGAGGCCGATTTCTTTGTCTCTCAGACTTAGGTAAACGAGAGGCCTCAGACCCTGGGAAGATGCAGAGAGCTCTCCCTGTACTTCCTTCTTGAGGCTCCAAGGACATAAAATGGTTGCTATGGGGATTCCTTCATTTGTAGAGTAACAGTTTTCAGAAAAAAGAATGATTCACAAGTCCTTGAAGGAGGAACCGAGTCAGTCTTTGGGGACAATATGATGTAATAGGGTTTAAGACAGGAACGATGACTGGCTTCAGTTTGGGGCTATTTCCTCTATTCTTCTTTGATCCTGGGGCATGCTGGGGCCCCCCATGGCTCCCTCAGAGCCTCATTCTGCACAGAGTTCTATTTGATGCCTGACACTTCCATTTGCCTCTTTGCAGTAGTTGAGGGCAGGCGTTAAAAACAATGTTAGAAACACCCAGCTAGGCCCACCAAGAGTTACTGTCAGGGTCTCCACAAGTATCTCCATGGCCCTTTCTGGGCCTAACTAGCTGGATGTAGTTATTAGCCCCAGGGTGCCACAGGACTTTTGCACATTCATTTGCATTATCAGTAGGCTGGCAGAAGGCTTTCCCTACATTGGCTCTCTGGGAAGGCTAGGGTTAGCAGTGCAGACTGGAAACTGAGGTCCACAAGAGGAAAGGGACCTTAGGCCTGACCCAAGGCCCCACTGTATTTAAGTGGCAGAGTCAGGCTCAGAAGCCAGGGCTTCAAAGCAGCTGTGGCCAGCACAGCAGGACCCATGTGAATAAACAAATTTTCTAATAATGGGCAAAGAGATTGGCTGGTGGGAGGAAAAAAGAGAAAGAATAATGAGGGGCTAAAATTAGACTGACAGCTGATTGAGATGAACCTTCTCTTCTTTTGGAAAGAGCACTACACCAGGAGTCAGCTATGTGACCTTGAGGAAATCATTCTCCCTCTCTGGGCCTCAGCTTTCTCACCTGCCAAATGAAGGGGCTGGGCTTGAATGAGCTCAGATCCCTGCCAGTGACAACAGGCTTGTATACTGCACTAATGCCGGAAATACCAGTGAGGGTCCCTCTAGGCTAAAATTAGTGTTCAAGGAGTCTCTGGGGCCACAGGGTCGAGCCCAAGCTCCTTAGCTTGGAGCTCAAGGTCACAGCTCACCTTGCCAGTCTTAGCCCACATTTGCCGTTTCCGGTGGATTGCTCAGGGGTCCATCCACCCAGCCTCCGCACCCTCTCCCTGCAGAGCACGCCTCCTCCACCCCGGAGGCCGCAAAAGCCCCGTTAGTCCTTGGCCCTCCAAAAAGATGCCCCCTCCTTCAGGAACCTCTCCCAGAATCCTGAGTTTGGGGTTGTGATCTTCCCAATCCTGTGTCTGCCATCACTCTCCTCATCTGAACATGTGTTGTAATTATCTATACATTCAATTCAACAAATATTCCTGAATGATTAGCCTGCGTATGACAATGCCGAATTCAGACATAGTTCTGCCTTCATGGGGGGGAAGAGAGGAATTAATCAAATAATCATGTTCACAAATGCGTAATTGCAAACAAAGAAGTTTGAAGAAAGAAGAGAAAACAGTCCCCTGGGAGCTTGTCTGATATCTGGGAAGGAGGAGAGGATGGGATGCGCAAGGGACATGTTCCCAGGAGGGGAGGAACGCGTGCTGACTCTGGCGGAAGGGAGTATGAAGGATGAGAAGGGCTGGAGGGAGGCCAGGGTGAGGGGAGGCCTCCAAGAGAAGGCAGCCCTGGGAAGAAGGGCAGCTGAGAAGGTGGGCAAAGGCCGTCCCTTGTGTGTGGGAGGGGTCGTCTTGATCAGAGGAGCCATCTGGGAAGCCTTTGACAGGTTTTAAAGAGGGGAGTGATGATCGAATTTGTGCTTCAGAAGAATTATCTTGGCTGCTGTTCAGAGAATGGCCGGGAGCTGGAGTTTGCAGCCCCAGATGCTCGGAGAATGGCGTGTCCCCAGAGTCTGCAGCCCCAGATGCATTGGAAGCACAGAGAGGTTTGAGAAGAACTCAGCCCGGGCCTCACCTCCAGACATCCCCATCCAGTTGGTCTGTGGGGAGGCAAAGTGAAGAGGGGCGCAGTGGTCCAGCCAGGTGATGAGAGCACCTTGGACAGGAAGGTGGGACCCGGAGGGGCTCGCGGGACATTTAAGGGAGGAGATTGACAGGGTGTGGCGATTAATTCAGGTGGGGATGAAGGAGAAGGAATTGTCAAGACTGGGCCCTGAGTTTCTGGCTTGTGCAAGTAGACAGAAGGGGGGACCTGCGCTGAGACTGAGAGCCTGAGGCGTTGAGGGGCAGGGAGCAAGCAGATCACAGCGAACAGGACCCGGGAGACCCGGCCTGTACCCGGGAGCGCTCCGCGCCTGCGCAAGGCTGTGGGCCTGCGCTTTCGCGGGGACTCTCCGCAGCCCCTTGGAGCTCTCACCTGCAGAGACCAAGGTGGGTGGGGAGCAGGGCTTGTTGGGTGGCCCGCGCCCCTCTCTGCATGCCTCAAATGGAGATGCCTCGAATGGAGACGCGAGGGAGGCCTAGAGGCAGGGAGCGCGCCGGCCCCAGGCGCCCAGCGGACGGTAAAGGGAGAATAAAGCTAACTTGGAAAGAGCCGTTTCTGAAGCAGAGGAACAGCACTAAGGGATCCCCAGCCGTCGGGCGCCAGCGGGCCTCCCACCTGCCTCTGGATCAGCGGGCAGCTCCGGGAAAGGGGAGACTCGGTTCAGGGCGTGGCCGCGCAGTAAGAGGCTCCCCGGATGCGCGAGCTCGCGGCACCTCCCGTATGAGACAGGTGAACACGGCCATCAGCTCTCTCGGCTTGCCGCGCAGGGGTTGCAGAGCAGTAAAAAAACCTGTCCACAGTCGTTTCTTTCAGCCGCTTGATGCAGCAGAGAAAGACTCCGCTTGGAGTTGGGGGAATCGGGTCCTAGGCCTTTTTGGGGGGTGGGGGAGGAGGTGACACATTTTGTGTCCTTGGATAAGTCACGTATCTCCCCAGATCCTGGGAGAAACAGAAGGAGGAAGAAGACCCAGTCTAGAGGCTCACTGGCTCTCTGGCCCTGCGCCAGGCCCTGGGCATACCACAGCCCCGGCAAAGTTTCCTGGAGAAAGAGGAGGGAGAGGAAAGAAGAGAGAGAAAGATGGAGGAGAAGAGGTGAGGGAGGGGAGACAGGAAAGTGAGGAAGAAGGGAAAGAGGACGGGAAGGAGGGAGAGGGAAGAGAGGAGGCCAGCGGAAGCACGGAGGGGGTGGGGGACCTGCACCTCCTCCCCAACACACGGGCCTCCTCTTCCTCAGCTCAAAGCTCCTAGCCCACCTCCCTCTGTCGTAGTCTATGTTGTGGATCACAAGGTGTGTTTGTACCACAATGACTTTAACTAAAACTCTAAGGTTGAACTTTGAGTTGTTTTTATTTTTCGTTTTTCTCTTATAGGAGAGCCTGTAATGGCTACCCTAATGCATACACATTTGTGCTTGTTTATAAGCTCTTTCTTCAAAACGTATTTTCTTACATCGCTTCTGTCCCTTAACCTATGCCTATGGCCCAAGGCAACACTATTGAAAACTTGTCCTTTTCTCCTTGTGCATTCAAACATATTCACACGAAAAGGGAGTCAACTCTTTTTTTGTCACTAATTATCTTACAAAAGTTGGATCATACTAGATGAGATTCTCTGCCACTTGTTTTGCTCCCTGAACAATAAATACATAATGAAAACCCCTCTGCTTGGGGAGATAAGAGTTCTCACTCGTTCTTTTTAACAGTGTGTAATACTCCATGGTGTGGACTGACTAGAGCACGTCTACACAGCCAAGAGATTTTTTTTTTGCCCAACGGTAAAAGAGAAATAGATATTTTTTTAAATGCTGGAGACTTCACTGAATTCATTTTACCCGGCAGGGAGCTAAACTACCTGTCAGGTTCAAAAGCCAAGCCCAGCAGCCCTGGGTGTGGGTTTGTCGGAAAGGACAAGAAAGGACTCTGCCCGGAGGAGTCCGCTCTCCTGCCAGGAAGAGGAGGACGTGGCCATTAGACAGCAAGCCCCACAGCTGTCTGAAGGAGGGTGAAACGTGTGCCTGCAGGAGTGAAGTTTCGAGTTAACCCCCGGAGAGGGCAGCCCTGATGGAGAAAACCCAAGAAGGAAAGTGCGGAGGTGGGAAATTATCTGATGTGCTGTGTGGCTGGCACACGAAGCTAGGTAGGAAAAAATGGGCTTCTTGCAAGGACTGGCTGAACCGCCATCTCTTTCCCACTGACTTCGCCCTGGAATTTCATCAGCCCCGGGTTATTTTGGGCCTTTCGTTTCTCCTCACCGGAGGTCGAGCCACTGTCTCTTGATATTCTGACTTCAGAACGGATGAAAGTCTGAGATTTCAATCAAAAGATTAAGAAAATAATAATCCTTGGTTGCCCTAATTCTTTCCTGAAAATACCTCACACTGACAGAAATTGTCTTTAAGCCCCTTTTCTCTTCTTTCGCGCTTTAAATTTCTTTCTTAATTAAAAAGAATTGTTTACCTGATTTGGGCTCCGAAGCGATTATTTTAACTTATCTCCTTGTTTCTTTTTTCCTTATCTTAACCAGTGACTTGATAACTCTATAACTCTCTATTCTCCTGTCTTAAAATGCCCTTGTCTCTGTCATCGAAGTAACATAATAATGAACTTCATAATCAGCTCGTTTCTATTCCCGCGGAATGGAAGCCGCGTCAATAACAAGCAGACAGCCAGCCCCTCCATTCAACTGTCCTCAATTGGCTGCTTGTCCCTATCAGAGATGTTACGATGATTTCTCCTCAGAATAATATTTCAGTTTCACTCACCCCTACTAACATTTGATGACAGCACTCACTGAAAATTAATGAGGAATTAATGTCTGCCTTCAAAAGTACCTGGTTGAATTCACCGTGTAGAGAAAAAGGCAGCCACACTAGCACATCATTGAAACCCAGCAACTGTTGATTGACAGAATTTTTTCCCATCCCTTAAGGCGATCAAGTGCTGTGCTCAGTCTGAGAATGCCTCAGAGACGCGCCATCCAGTGACTGGGATCCTTGAGCTGAGAGGATTGTGATAGAATTAAGTCTGACTCAACAAATGAGGTCACTGGGAAGAAGAGCTGGCGTTAAATTTACCGTTAATGCCGGGGTCGATTTTCTAAACAGTCATCTGCTTGTGGTTCCAGAAGACCTCTGGGTAAATTCCAGACACTGCCTGAGCTGAAGATAGCTTACGCATGAAGTCACCGAATCCTGGTGGATGTGACTCTGGGTGACCATCTCTTAGTACACCAGAGAGTGTTTCCAGAGACAGGATGCCATTTTGGTGTGTAAAGCCTGTGAAATCTGTGGAAGGTGACTTTTGATGTTCAGTCTACAAATAGGATGGCCGGAGGGGGAGAAACCATGACTCTGGTGCCGGGAGACTGGACTTCTAGTTCCGCCACAGATGTTAACTGGGCCTGACAATCCAGTCGTTAAATGGCTCATTTCAGAGGTGTTTCTAGATTAGATATTGTACTGTATTGAGAAGCGTGGATAAGTAAGGAATTCTGTCAGCCCCAGTGGTCAGGCATGAAAGATGCCTTTCCCTGCTTCTGTGAGCCCCAATCTCCTTAACTGTCAGGTGGGAACATAAAACCTTACTTACCCCGCCCCCCACTTCCCAGGACTGTTAACATGAATAAGATGAGAACATAGATGTGAAATTGCCATACAAAGTTCAAAGTTCTACACAAATAAAAAGCAGTAGGGGGAATCATTTCTAGATTCCTTCTGATGAAATTTTTTAATCATTTCCAATCGTAGTTTTAAGAATTCATTAAACATGTCCTGGCTGAGGAGCCTGCGCTGGTTCAAATGTCACAACCCTGATGACCCCTGGTCTCTTCTCTGGCCAGCCCCTTGGAGTCAGCTGGTTCTGTCACTGCCTTGCACCCTCTGCCTCTGACCCCGGGGAAGCCAGGACCCCAGATGAACCTCTCTGCTTCCTCCTGAAACTGCCCTCCTCAGTTTTTCAGCTGTATCTTCCAGAGTCTTCTCACAGGATTCTTGACTGGGCAACCACTTTGCTTAAACCAAGTCGGGTCTCCTGAATTCCTGGAGATAACACAGCAGAGGGGCAGCCTGTGGAACTTGGGGCCACACAGATCACTTATTATCCACAGCCTTTCTGAGCCTTGGTTTTCTCATCTGTAAAGTGAAGATAATAGATCTACTTTACTGGGTAGATGAGGATGAAATGAAAGAATATGGGTAGAAGAGCCTGGCATTATTGTGGGAGCTGAATATAAGTCCTTTTCCTTTTTCCTTCCTCCTCTGTTCCTTCCCCACGCCACTGCCTGCAGGCGCTGTCTCCTCTCCTGATTAGGAGCACATTTTCTCTCTTGGTGAAAGAAAGCAAACTCGGCCCCATGTCTGTGCATCGGCCTGGAGAAGCCCTCACAAGGCCACATCCCCCCGCCCCTTCCATACTGGCCTTCTCTGCGTTATTCCAGATTCTTCACATTTGGAATGGTGTGGGGAAACATCTGGATGTGTCACTTAATTTTTCTTGTTGCATCTGGACATGTCACACAGCCATAACCATGGCCCCACACTGAGAATCCTGTCATTTTTGCTGCTGGTAAGCCAAGAAGCAGCTTTGTGGGGGTTGACGTGTTGGTGCTGGGGTGGCCTGAGAGGAAGGAAGAGGGACTCCGAGGGTCTAAAGAAATGAGGAGTTAGGTAGGACCTTATTAAGTGGGTTTCACTAAAACGTGTTGACACCCTTCTCATAAATTCCCGACTTCCTGCTGTTTTCACAGGAGATGACACAAGGAGGGCTGGAGATCAAATTAAGTGAAGCTTTCCCAAGTCACTTGAGCTCTTCCTTGTGGATCCAGGGTCCTGGGATAACACGGCCTGTCAGGCACACCTGCTCTGTACCTCTCCCCCTCTCCATTCTGCAAGGGGACAGGAAGAGAGCAAAGTGTTGGTTTCCAGAAGTGCTGGCACCACTGCCTTTCTGCAGCCCCACCCCACCCCCAGGCCCGCCTCATCGCCTTCCGCCCCTCCACTATCTCTTCATCCATCTTTCTCCTCTTTATTTTTGCCCGTCCCTATGGCTGTCACCTTTGTCATCATAAACTCAAGTGTTCCAAAGTGTGCTCTGTGGAACACTTGTTACTTGAGAATGTGCCTCAAAAAATGGACCACACCCTCATCTCCCTCTTGGGGAGTCTCCATTACCTATTAAGGGCTCTGAAAAATCCCATAATAAATGGTTTAATTTTGCTTAGCTAGTTTTTTCCAAAAGTTTTTTGATCACAGACCTTTTCCCGTGAACTCCCAAGGAGCGCTTATTAGCCGGGTTTGGCGAATTACACTTTGGGAGAAGCTGGCATGAACAATGTATTATTCGTAGGAATGCTGTGAAGTCAAATTCGCTAATGAGAAATCTGGCATCAAAGGCCCATGGAAAAATGTGTGTGCTTTGCTTTAACGAAAATATGCCATTTGCGTAGATCAGAGGTCCCCACCCCTTTCACCACGAAAGACCCTTTTTAGTTCTTTCCTCAAGGGCTTCCATGTTTTGAAAGCTTTTATCTACCCAACAAACTACAGTTATTGAATAATAATTTGTTTCTTTGAGTTTTATTCATCAAAGACATGCAACTGCCAATTAGTGCTTCTGATCAGTCCAGATAACCACCGTTACCACGCTGGGTTGATATGACTCCAGCCCAAAGCAAATAAACTTAATGTTTTATTTAGTCTGGGAACCTCATTGAGGTAAATGCATGATTTCCTTTGGGCTTTTTGAAATCTTGAAAATAGCTTGCAGACCCCCCTCGCTGCCTTCACAGAGTGCAGGGTGGGTGGGAAGCAGGGCTGTGTGTGGAAACCCAAGGAGGACACACACGGCGGGGAGGGAGGCTGGGAGGCTGTGGTTGTTGGGGCTACCCACGGCCAGTGTGGACAGGGAGGGCTGAGTGGCTGTGTCCCCAGGAAGCCCGAGGGTTTGTGGATCAGGGAGGCCAGGTCCTGGTGAACAGATGAGAAGCCACTGGCCAAAGGCACACACATGGGTCCCCCCGAAATGAGAGCAAGAGCCTGGGGAACAGCATCTCATCTCTGTGCCCCCAGTACTCAGATACCCAGAAGAGAGCTGGGGGAGAGCACAGGGCCGAGGGAAGCGAGAGGGCACTGGGGGCTGCCGGGCTCCTCTCCCCAGACCTCCTGATAGAGTTTTCATTTGTGAGCTACTAGGAGGTGAGTGAACTCAGTTCTGCTACCATCTTCGGTGTTGATGGAGCCCTTGAGGGCTTGGGGCTCCCGAGGTACCCACCGTCTACTGGCAGTTGGTTCGCTCCTAACCCTGAAGGAGACCGTCTGCCCAAGGAGCTCCTCCTGGCTCAGCAGACCCCACTCCTGTTGCTGTGGGAAAGCCGTAGGGCATCGTGGAGCTCTGCCTCAGACAACGGGCTCTTTTCCGGGTGCATTTGAAATGGAACTTGGTGTCCTGGAGTCGGTCTCCACCTGACTTTTCGGAAGAGCTGGTGGGGCAGCTGTGGGTGCGGTGGGGTGGTCCTCTTATCTGAAGTGAGAGAGGGGCTCCTTCACGGGAGAAAAGTGCTCAGGCCGTGCCCTTTGCAGCCTAATCGGCCTCCGTGGGCCGGGCCTCCAGCCTCTCCCGGGCCGTGGAGGTGATGTCCCGGACCCCAGCCCTGCCTGGCAATGGCATTGGACTTAAACACCCAGCCTTGATTCTCAGCTGTCTTCCCTCGTTAGCCAGGACCTAGCATTTTCCCAGAAGATACAATCTGTGTCTGGCAGAAGCCTGCTTGCAAAAATAAATCTTTCCCTGAACATTTTCCAGGCCCATTTTAGAAACAAATCTGGGTGATGCTTTTTACCCATTTCCAAAGACAAGCATGCGACACCCAGGGCCCCGCTCTGCAGCGTAAATGTGAGGATGGAGGAGTGGGATCTGCCCCTCGGAAGAAACCACCCCCTGTGAGCAGGAAGAGCGTGACGGTCCCCTGCCACAAACCGCTGCTGCCCCTGTCTCGGGACACTGGTGGGACAGAGCTCACAGCCCTGGGCCCCGGTGCCGCGCAGCCATGCGGGGCGGGCCCTTTGCCTTCATGCTGCTCGGCTCTCCCACAGGTGGGAGCCTCCTTGTGGCTTCTGGAAGCACTGAGAGTTGCAGAGGCTGCAATCTCCCCGGCACCCATTCACTCATTCATCCATTCACTCAATGAATATTTATACTGAGCACTTGTTACATGTCCATGTAGGCACCATGCTAGGAGCTGGGGATACAGCGGTGACCATGGGCCCACAGGGCCTGGCACCTAATGGGCACTCCGTTCCCAAGGCAACAGCTGAGTGAGCGGGCCATGCAGGGCTCACACAGGCTGTTGTCTTCCACACCATCACGGCATCATCTCAGTTGATTTTCACAACCACCCTGTGAGTTGGGAAGGAAGGAAAGTAGGAAAGAGGGAGGGTGGGAAGGAGGGTAGGAAGGCAGGAAGGGAGGGAGGGAGGGAGGAAAGAAACTTCTCTTTATCTGGTCAGTGCCCCCTGCCTTCACTGCACCATCACTCTAATCTCCCAACTGCACCAGGCAATGAGAAGGCACCTCCGTCCTCGCTTTCACAGAAGGAGAGTCAAAGCCCAGAGGAAGTGGCAGAGGAGGGACTGAAACAAGGTAGGTCTGATTCCAGAGCCCCAACTCTCCCTCGTACAGGCATGCTCACCCGGGCACTCATACACACCCACATGCACACACTCACACACTCACAAACATACACGCATCTAGACCGTGGGTCCCAGCTCCAAGGATTCCAGTGATTGACCCATGTGCTGACATTTTGCTTTTCTTCGTCCATAGGTATGTTCTGAGCACCTGCTCTGCATCCTGCATGCTCCTCTCTGGGCCCGGCGACCCAGCACACCAGAAGAGACCATATACATGTCAGGTGTGATAGGTGAAAAGAAAAATCAAGAGGGAGTGCAGGCAAGTGGGAGCTGTGTTAGAGAGAAGGTGACATTTCAGCGGGAACCTGAATGAAATCAGGGAGGAGCCTGAGGACACTGAGGTGAAGAGCATGCTAGGGAGCTGGAACAGCAAGTGCAAATGTCCTGAGGTAGGTGCGTGCCTCTCGAGTTCAAAGACAGCATGAGGCCAGCATGCTGGGGCAGAGTGAGTGAGAGGAGGGTGACCAAAGGCAAGGTCAGGGAACCTCAGCATCAGGATGAGGACCTGGATGGATTCAGAGTCACATAGTCTGCTCCGTAAATGGCAGTCATGGTTCTCACTGTCATTACTAGTGTTCCAGGAGACCACAGGTTTCCTGGAAACTTGGCAGCTGTCACCATTCACAGGATCTTCCAAGATGAGGAGGTGCTTGTGGTCTCCAGGCTCAGTGCAAGAGAAATGGGACTGCCTGCCACCGGGCAGCCTCACACTGTCTTGTGCTCAGCAGTTTGTCTGTAAGAGAAACCCTACTGAGAGGCATGTGGACTGAGTGGTCTCCGGGGGTGGAAGTTTGGGGCTATCAGAGAGGCAGGAGGCCCAGGTGACCCCAGGATGCAGCAGCTCCTTATGATCAGGGAGCCCAGGACCCAGCGGCTTGCTGAGGTTCTGTTCTAGAGGCCTCTCCTGTCTGCCCTCCACCCTGGGTTATCATGCCCCTCCCCTACTCAAGGACCCACAGTGGCTCCCTATTGCCTTTTGCTTTGTTCTCCAGCTGACCCTTTGCCACGGCGATCACTCATGCCCCTCAGGTCTCCCTGTCCAGTGGTTATTTGCTAAAAAATCTTGGCGAAGACTGCTGGAGGAAATTACTTATTTTTTGCCAAGAGAGAAAGACCTGCTTTAATGAATATTTTTTCCCCAGAAAATGATCCTTCTGCCCTTCTCTGAACCAAGAAACCAGTGCTACCTTGGCTTTCTCGCCATCCTGTGGGGTGTGGCAGGCTCAGAGGGACCAAATGAAGTTATTCGGGGACAGCCACGCTCACTGACCCGGCCTAGACTCCATGGCCCGTCGAGTTGGGCCCTGGGGGTCTAACACAGCAGGGTGCCTTCGAACAACCCGGCCTCCCACCCCACTCGCGCTCATTTACTGAGGCTGCGCCGGCCGCTGTGCTGTGGCCTGACCGCTCGACGGTGGTCCCGGCAGGAGGGGGCTTAGTCCAAATACGCTTCTGTTAAAGAATGGCCTCCACGACTCTTTCAGTGGTTACTGTAGAAGCAGAAGGCCACAGCCCACCAAGCTGACGCAAATCTTTCGATATTTGATCGCATCTCCTAACGCCTTTGCTCTCGGGAGGAGCTCCAGAGTCTGGATCCTTCTGTTTGCTCTTTATCAGGAGGATAGGCATTTTTACAGAGGAATTTGCAAGTGGGACTCAGAAAGGTCAAGGGATTTCTTAAGATCACACAGCCGCACGATCTGTGGAGCCTCCGTGCCTGAATCTAGAGGAGTTCCTCTCCACTCTGGCTGCGCAGGGAATCACGGGGAGAACTTTTATGACTACCAAGCCCCAGGTGGCGCCCCTAGAGAGTTCTGTTTAATTGGCAGGGCCTGGGGCCGGGTGGGGCGTGGGGGGGGGGTGAAAGCTCCCAGGTGATTCTAAGGTCCACAGCAGCTGAGCACGCTGCTCCAGAGCCTGTAGCACAAGCACACTGGCTCTTCCACTAAGTTGCTGTGTGATTTGGGGCAAATCTTATAACCTCTCTGTTCTTCGGTTTCTTCATTTGCCAAAAGGGAGATCTCCTTCAGAGTCTCTTTCACACGTGGAATCTGTCCATCACATGGTAATGGAAGAAGCTCGAAGTCCTCAGGGAGGCACCCCGTGAGAAAGGGCTTGGGTCCTGGTCCTCCCCACATCAGAGCAGAGGGAGGGAGAACAAAGCCCTGCACAGGAAACCGCGTCGTGTCCCTGTCCTCCCCACCCCCCAGTCCCAGGGCTCTTCTTCCTGGGGTGAAGGTCAGGAGTTCTCTGCCCAGGGGAGGGCACTGCAGAGGAGGGGCAGGCATCCAGGTCCACATCTTGCTTGTGTGTGACCAGCCCCGAGGGCCAGCAGGGCCCTAAGGGACTGAGGCCCTGGATCTTTAGGGCTGGCCCTCGTTCCAGAGCAAGGAAAGAGGTCACCCTGGTCCTGTGGGCTCAGCAGCCCCAAGAGGGGTGACCTGCCTTGCGGGGTTTCCCAGACAAAGGCCCAGCCTGACCGAAATGACTGGGGTGGGGCAGGGGTCCTCTGCGTGATGTGATCCTCCCAGCTTCTCTTTGTTCTCACTCCCTGATTGTGAAAAATGTGTTGCAGAATGAACAGAACTGTTTATGTTTCCCACATTATGAAGGTGACTTCATGTTCTTTGATGGGTCTTTTAGTGTTTCTGAGATAGAGTTCATTTTTCTTCTGGGACATTTTGTGGCTCACGGGAACCTTAATGGGGGACGTCGGGGGCTGTGGGATGCCACCGCCCCTCCACATGCTACGCTTATTCTTGAAGTGGAGGGGCTCAGAGAGCTCCAGGCTGGGGTGGGTGTGGGACTGGGGCTCTGAGAATAAAAGGCTGGGAGGATTGGCCCCACAACTAACCAAAGTCTCCTCCTGTGGGGAGGAAAGCACAGGGCACATCTCCACACTTCCCTGAGCCTCGGAGGGGCCGCTGTCACTGCACCTTTCTGACTGAAATCGGACAGAAGCAGCTTCCCGTGGAGTGGCAGGCACCCCGGTCATGAGCTGAACTGCCGAAGGTGGCCCCGGCTTTCTCTCTGATCCGGTGGATGTTTTTCTCCTCAGCATCTGGTCCACAGCCGGCCCAGAGGATGCGTGTTGACTGGCCACATTCCCACTAAAAATGTGGATCCTAGAGCTAGAATTTCTTGGTGTGAAAAAGAACTTCCTGCAGGCAGTGCCTCAGGAAGTGGATCATAAAAGTTCTTTTCCCAGCCCTTCTCGCCTTGTGTGTGGCCTCTATGCCGAGTTTATAAAAACAAACTCATGATGGCCAGGAAAGGGAGCCAATGGCCGCTGAGCCATCGGGTCCTCCCAGCTGCTCTCGGGTGTTGTCGTGTCAGGGCAGTGGGTGGGGATTTGCTCCATGACACTCAGGCACGAAAATCATCGGTTTCCTTTAGTTTTCCATCCTGGAAATCCTTTAGTATTTCCTTTAGCATTCCATCTCCCAGGCTTGGGAGGAAACCCATCTGTTGTGTTTGGGGATCTTGTCTGCTCCCTGGGGTCCTATGGACCCCAGAGGGTCTTGCACCATGCAGAGAAGTGGCACTGGGGGCCTCAGGACACCATGGGCACTGCTGAGAGACTGGCTCTTCTGTCATCTTGGTCCCCAGAGGCAGTGGCACCATTGAGTCTCAGCTTGGCCCCTGGGTAGTCATGTCGCATCCCCGTGAGCAATCTTGGGTACCCCCTCAACCCCAACTCCTCCCCATTTGCCTGAGACCACCACCCCTGTCCCCACATCTTTCCTGGCACTGTTGACTGACTCCCCCTCTCAATTCAAGATATCAAGCTCACCTGGGACCACCCAGTTTACGCCCTCTCCCTGCTCCCCATAGGCCTAAACCATAGGAGCTCTGTACTGTGGAGTTGGGGTGAGTAGGTAAGAAAGCTCAGTCCTTCAGACACACAAAGTGGCCTCTTATCCCCAGAAGGGGAAGAGGAGGAGAAGGAAGATGCCCTATTCTTTTGGGAATCAGAGTAAAAGCATTGGCCGAATGACACTTCCACCCTCCTACTGCCACCCCCCCACACCCAAAACAAAACCCCAAAGACCAATTTTTTGTTTTACTAAATAGCTCACCTTGTTACCTTAGCCTCATTTGACAGACAAGAAACCAAGGCTGAGAGGGGTCACCTGGGCTGCCACAGGCCCTGGTGGGAGTTTGTGGACATACGGGCCCCACCGATCATCTGCTCCATGGGACAAGTGTCAGGCCTGGCGGTGACCCTGTGGCCACAGAGCTCCAAGCAGGGACCCACCTGCTGAGACACGGTCTCCATCACAACCTTAGCCACTGTTGCCGAACCGATGACAAAGTGACCAAGAGACTGTTACATTCCAGCCACTCAAGACAGAACTGACTGACTTTGAGCTCCTCTCCTGGACCAGGCACATGCTCGGTTGTACACGTGTTGAGTAACTTTCCCAAATCCTATAACTAGGAAGATGCCATTGTGGGGTATGAACCTGAATCTCCTCATTTTAAGTCTCGCGTTCTTTCCACAGTACATCAGTGAAGACAGCTGAGCAATTTCGTTTTTTAAGAGACAAAAGCAAGACAGGTGGATGCCAGTGTTCACTCGTTTTGTCTGAGGTGCCACGCGGGCAGACAACAGGGAAAGCGATTCGAAATTTCAGTCTCTCCGCAGGATTTCAGGGGTGGCACAGAGGCTACTCCAGAGGTTATTCTGCAAAAGACCACCAGGTGGCACCATTGCACAACAGCTGCGTCCGCTGAAGGCTCCAAACAGAAGAGGATGGGAAAATGTGGCCCAGGGGAGCGGACTGCTTTTCAAAAGTCACTAATGATCTAGGAAGTCTAATTAGGCTGTGTCCACGCCTGGCCATTGCTCACGTTCCCCCTGAGGACCAGAGCTGCTGTCTGAGTAAGGAACTCACGGTGTCAGCTCCTGTCCATTTACTAATCCGTCTCTTTAGCAAAGATACCCTTTGCATCCAGTGACTATTTAAAAGCTATTGAATTTGTTGGGTCTTTTCAGAGAATCTGGTCTGTCTCTGGAAATGTTGTGCCTTGTTGTCTGGAGGTGCAGGGAGCAGGATGAATTCTTTAATGAAGTCTTCCCTTGGCCTGAAGAGGAGGCGGTAGGGACAAGTGTTGAGCCTGGGTTGAAGGTGGAGGGGTCAGAGGTCATGCAAGGGCAGGGGTGAGGTTTGGCGGGTCATTCGGGGCCAGGCAGGCAGCTTTGCACAATCTATCCTTTGCCTCTGTATGGGGTCGGGAACTCGGGAGGCATGCGAGTTGGAGGGTGGGGGGAGAGAAGTGGGTGGTAAACAGCACTTCTCACACTGTTGATGGACACAGAGTCCTCGCCATCGCTAACTTGGCTCTGGGATTTTGGGAGTTCCTAGGAAGTGCGGGGTGGGGCAGGAGCCAGGAAATCAGGGGCGTCACCAGGATGGCTCTGCCCTGGTCTGAAGGGTGCTCATCACACACTGCAAATGAGGAGAGAGGACACGCTGGAGGAGAAGCAGAGAGTCGAAAGGAGGCCCCAGGCATTGAAACATGAAGAGATGGGTCTTTCCTGATGGAGGGAAATAATGGGGCAGACAGAGCTCTGAGTGGTGGTGGCCACAGTGGGAACACACAGCTCTGAGTGTGACATGCCCAGGATTACCTTCAAAGAGCAGGTGAAGTAGGAGCTGAGGAGTTACTGGTCCTGGCAGCCTCCCTAACGTCTGCTTCATGTAACCTGAGAAAGTCAGAAGTAGGGCCAGGTGGTCAGGAAGAGGGGGAGCTCTCGGGGATGGAGGTCTGAACTGGGTGGCAGGCGTCCTGTAGCCCAAGGGAACGAGATCCAGAGGCAAGATGGAGCACGGCTCCTACTGAGGGGCCAGGCAGGACATCGGGCCACACTTCAGAGCCCTGAGTGCTCAGTTCTAAGTGCTGAGTGCTGAGTGCTGAGTGCTGACCTGTGGGGAGGATCCACCTCGGTGAGGGAGGGCCTGAAGCCCTCCAACTGTGTTTTTTAGCTTTTATTTTCTCTGAAACCTTATTTTCACTGATTGGCTTCCTACAATGAATAGCTGGTAATAGAGAATTTGCTGGAAGGAACATAGGGTGCTGGATAGAGATTCCAGGCTCTGTTGGAAGAACATACAAAGTGCTGTGACCAAGTTTGTGAGTTATAACTTGAGGTGCCTTTTTTATTTTTGCTAACCTATTGTCTTATTACAAGTATCCAATTATTTTTGTTAATTCTTGCACAAAACATGTAAAGAATGAACAATGAGTATTTTAAATGTCATATAAAAATAGCAGCTGTGACTTATTTAAGTATAGTTACAAAGGAAGTTCATAACAGAATTCGTATTCAAGTATCATTGCTGTGTAACTCAGAAAAAATGTCCTTCCATACACCCTCTTACATCGAAGCACAAAATGTCATAAGCAATTGTTCTGTAATAAGACATAAAAAACAGGTTATCAACAAATAAGACAAACGCGGCATAACCTCTATGTACTGCAGATATGCTGATTTTTTGTTTAATAATTTGGATTTAAAGGGCTTTGAATATTTTTATGTGTTTTGCATATCACCAATGACTTGAAGCTCCTTCAAGCTATTAGATCTAAATTCTAGTCTATGGAGAGATGATGCCAGGTCGTAAATCCTACGGACTGAATTGTGACCCCCCTGCCCAAATTCGTATGTTGAAGCTGTAGCTCCCAGCACCTCAGGATGTGACTGTATTTGGAGATAAGTTCTTTACAGGGATAATTAGGTTGAAATAAGGTCACTAGGCTAGACCCTCATCCAGTGTGATGACCGGTGTCTGTGTGAGATGAAGGAATCCGGACACAGATACACAGAGGGAAGACCAGGTGAAGACACGGGGAGAAGACAGCCATTGCAAGCCAAGGAGAGAGGCCTCAGAAGAAACCAACCCATCAAAACCTTCATCTCAGACTTCTGGCCTCCAGAACTGTGAGAAAATAACTTTCCGTTGGTAAAGCCGCCCAGTGTGTGGTCCTTTGTTATGACAGCCCAGCAAATGAGTACACAGAATTACACAGACTAACAGGCAAGAGGCAATAAGGACAGAGGAAGCGAACATGGCCTCTTTCAGCGATGGACCCCTTTTCCTAGACTCATTTGTACCTGTCTTCTTAAAGTAGCTATTTTCACCGAAAGAGAGACTCATGAATTTTCAAGTTTCAAACACATTCATTTGTTTCTGTGCAACTGTACATGGCCTGAGAGTGACAGTCATCCTTCTGAGAGTCACCTGTCCTCTAGAGAGTAATGACCTGTGCTAACCGAAGCTGTTTGGGAAGATGAATGACTCACCTGGTCCCTGCACCACAGCCGAGGCAGATGTCAGGAGCTGTGCAGGGAGCCCTGGGGACTGGGGCAGGACCAGCCACATGAGGAGGTGACTTCCAGGGTCCTGAGGCCAGCCGCAGCAGGCTTGGCAAGGACCCTGAGCAGGGGCTGGGCGGGAGACCCCTGGGATCAGGAACAAATGGCAAAGCTGGTCAGGGAGGTCAGGCCATGTAGGAGAGCCTGGTCCCTGCTGGGGTCTCCCACCTGGAACCGGATCAGGGGCCGGTGACCTGGCACAGGCGGCCACACTTGGCCAGTGCTCTATTTTGAAGACAAAAGCAAACTCCTAACTGTTTATAAAATATATAGCTGATGGACTGAGTAGTGCTTTTCAAAAATTGGTCTTATATAGATAGACTAGATTCTCCTAACACATGAAGGAAATTTTCTGGGGGAAAAACTCCAGAATCTATAGTTCCTGGTATATTAGGTTGCCAGGCCAAGGAGAAGAATTAATTATTTTAGAACTCTTACTTGGCAGTCGGCATCCCGCTGGCATCACAGCATTCAGGTACCTGAGCTTTTTGTACAATAAAACCTTATTAATTTGAAATCCAAAGAACAAAAAGGAAAATTCTCCAATCCCCACTGGACTTTGCATTTACCAAGTTCAGCTTATGTCAGCACTTTTATTAAACAGGAATAAAAGGCGTCTCGTTGGTTGGGGACTAGCAGTGACTTTGAAACAGTCGCAACTTTTAATTAACCAACGTTGAAATAATGAGGTTTTTCTATAATTTGGTATGATTTAATTAACTCTAACTTTGTGTCAGCCTTAAACCTCCCAGCTCCGATCAAGAAATCCCTCAGCAAACCGCTTAGATTTGAGGGGAGCCAGACGGCGGGGGTCTCTCAGAAGGCCTGCCCTGATTTGTCTCTTGGGGCAGCAGTGGGGACCCCACTTTTGTGTGGCAGCTTGTGGGGTAACCTGTTTTTCTGTTTTGTTTTTTTTTTAACTTGTCATTATTGCCAACTTAGCCTGTCCTCAAACCTTGTCACCTTCCTCCCCCGCTGGGTCCCCTGCCTCACATCCATGCCCCAGCCTCCTAGGATCAGAAGCGCCCTTAAAAAGGCTTCTCCTCTTTTCCTCAAACTGTACCAAATTCTCCCTCTTTTCCCCAGAGCCTCTCCACCTCTGTGGTCGCCCCTCCATGGTCCAGGCCCCCCCCCACACCTGCATCCTAGACTCCCTGCCCCTCCCTCAGCCTGCACAATCCAGTCCCTTTTCAAACGACCCCTCTTCTTCTGTGAAAACCGTCCCATAGCCCCAGCACCCATCAGAGGTTGTCCTTGTTCCGCAGAGCCCTGGGAATTGGAGGAGGGACCTTGGAGGTGAGGATGAGGTGAGAGAGGGGACAGAGGGATCCCGGGAAAGCCACTTCCTTATCACTTCTGCTTCGACCAGAGTGGCCCTGCTCTCCTCTGGTTCATGCATGAAACTTCTGGGTAATATTTGATGTGAAAACAAAAGGTTTCTGTTGCTAAAAATAAGCTGAAAACTACTGATCTGTACGATAGGATCCATGCTCTCCAGTGAACAATCATGACCCAGAACAATGCAACGAAGGCCGCCTCTCTGTTTTTCTCCACTTCTCCCTCTCTCCAAACCCACTGCCTACCGGGCCCTGAGAGCATGTTGTTGTTTCCCGCCTTTGCGCCTGGAATAGAAGGCCCGTCTTCTTCGTCTTTTCGGTTCCCAGGGGTTGTAGACCTAGCACAGACCTCAAGCCCCCTCTGATGTGGCTGTGCCCACCCTGACTGCTAGGACCAGAAGGCTCTCTCTCATTCTGCAGGCTCCTGCTCCTCTCCCTGGCCACAGCTGAATGGACCTGGGGACCCTCATGGGTCTTCTGTGGTCTGGTGCAAAAACACATGGCTGCCGGAGAATGTGGAATCCAGCATGGAGACTGAGCCATTGGGTGATGATGGCTATTGCCTGGTGGAGAGGCCACGTGGAGTCAGGAGCCACTTGTCAATCAAAATTGGGAGATGGGGCTGCAGAGGCTGTGGATACACGGAAAAAGGTAGTCAGCAGAGACGGGAGAGAGAACCAGCAAGAGAGACTGAGACTTTGCTCCTGGGGGCGTCCTGGTTCCTGTCCTCATTTGTGAGACCCACTGGGAGGTCTTGCTGCAAACCTTGCCCTTACTGGAGTCCACCTCAAGGGCCTCTCTTCCTGCCAACAGAAGAGCTAGTTCACATCTCCTTGGCTGGACCTTGAGCTCCTCGAGGGCAGAGATTGTGTCTCGTTCTGCTATTATTCCCCGCAGCTCAGGAACATGGCAGAGTGTGTGCGGGAGCCTGAGCTACGCGCCCGCCTGCTTGAAAAGATGACATGTTTGAGCTTCACTACTGAGCGTGCGCAGCCCTAGCCTGGGGAGTACGTGATTCAAAACCCATAGGTACTTTACAGCCACCAGGAGAGCGACAACCGAAAAGATGACAATAACAAGTGTTGATGAGGATGTGGAGAAATTGGAGCCCTCCTATACTGCCTATGGGAATGTGAAACGAGGCAGCCACTGTGGAAAACAGTCTGGCAATTCCTCAAAAGTTAAGCACAGAGTGGCATGTGAACCAGCAATTCCACTCCTAAGTAAACATCAAGAGAAATAAAAACGCATGTCCACACAAAAACTTGTATGTGAATGTGCATAGCAGAATTATTCACAATAGTCAAAAAGTGGGAGCAACCCAAATGTCCATCAACTGAGGAATGAATAAACAAGATGTGGTCTGTCTGTACAATGGCTTATTATTTGAGAATAGAAAGGAAAGAAGTTCTGACACATGCTTCAACATGGAAGAACCTCGAATACACTAAGCTAAATGAAGAAGCCAGTCACAGAAGACCACAAATGATTCCATTTATATGAAATGTCCAGAATAGGCAAATCCATAGAGACATACATATATATATATGTGTGTGTGTGTGCCAGAAGACCTCGTGCAGACCCCAACCCGCCCTCTAATATGGCTGTGTCTGCCACTTTTTCTTTATCCGTTCATCCATCAATGGACACTTAGGTTGTCTTGGCTATTCTGAATAAGGCTGCAATGAACATGGGAGTGCAGATATCTCTTTGATATCCGGATTTCATTTCCTTTGGATAGATACCCAGCAGTGGAATTACTGGATCATATGTTAGTTCCATTTTTAAGTTTTTGAGGAACCTCCATACTGTTTTCCATAGTGGCTGCACCAATTTACATTCCCACTAACTGCACAAAGATTCCCTTTTCTCCACATCCTCTCCAAATCTTATCTCTTGTTTTTTTGATGAAAGCCATCCTAACAGGTATGAGGTCATAGCTCATTGTGATTTTGATTTGTATTTCCCTGATGCTTAGTGACATGGAGCACATTTTCATGTCCCTGTTCGCCATTTGTGTGTCTTTTTGGGAAAATGTCTATTCAGTTCCTCTCACCATTTTGATCAGACTGTTTTTTGTTATTGAGTTGGATCAGTTCTTTACGTATTTTAGATATTAACCCCTTATCCAGTATATGATTTACAAATATTTTCTCCCATTCTGCAGGTTGCCTTTTCACTTGGTTAATAGTTTCTTTTGCTCTGCAGAAGCTCTTTAGTTTGATGTTTATTTTTGCCTTTGTTGCTTGTAATTTTGGTGTCATATCCAAAAATTGTTGCTAAGACTAATGTCATGGAGATTTTTCTCTGTGTTTTCAGCTAGGTGCTTTATAGTTTCAGATCTTACATTTAAGTCTTTAATCCATTGTTAGTTAATTTTTGTGAGTGGTGTAAGATAGGGTTCAATTTCATTTTTCTGCATGTGGCTGTCCAGTTTTCCCAACACCATTTATTGAAGAGATTGTCATTTCCCCATTGAGTATTCTTGGCTCCGTTGTCTAATATTAGTTTATTGAGTTTATTTCTGGGCTCTTGATTCTGTTCCATTGGTCTGTGTGTCTGTTTTACAACAGTACATACCTTTTTGATTACTATGGCTTTGTAATATTGTTGAAATCAGAAAGCGTGAGGCCTCCAGCTTTGTTCTTCTTTCTCAGGCTTCCTTTGGCTATCCAAGGTCTTTTGTGATTCTCTACAAATTTTAGAATTGTGTTTTCTATTTCTGTGAAAAATGCCATTAGAATTTTGATAGGGATTGCATTGAGTCCTTTCAGATTTGATAAGAGTATTTTTTATTGTGTTATTTGAAAAAGAGTCCTTATCTTTTAGAATTACTAAAATATTTATGATACCTGGGATTTATTTCCAAATAATCAGGAGGGAGGAAAATGGGTAGAGGTATAAATAACATGAGATTGGCCATAAGTAGACAATTGTTGAAGCTGGATGACAAGAATATGGGGGTTCATTTTATGTTACTACTTTTGCGTGTTTGAAAATTTCCGTATTTCCATATTTATTTATTATTTTAAAATAAATAAGAAAAGAAGGATTGAAAGAGAAAAATCATGGCAAAGTAGTCTTCTGATGTGGGGAGTCAGGCCCCATGTATTGACTGCCAGTCTTGCTTTAGCTGAATTTGCTGGCTGCACCCAGGTGTCTCCACCCTCGCTCCTCCCTCTTGTCCCATTGGCCCTTTCTGGGAAGGAGTGCTGTCAGTGGCTGTAGCCATCCGGGCCTGGCCTCACAACTGTTTCCAGAGGAAAGAAGTTGGCTCCTGGGGACCAAGGTAGGAAAAGTGGATGATCAATCCCTTGTGGCCACCGCTGTTGTGGAATAATGATTCTAGACTATGGCCCTCCGGTAATTGGAGCGCTTTAGAAAGCACAGAGCTGAGGTGTGTGAGAAGGAGGGAAGTGAGGAAACCTTCTCAACTGAGAGCTCACTGCTGTTTAGGGAAGGGAGGTAATTTTTGGATCAGAGGTTGGGGAAAATTCTGATCAAAGGAGTGAACTGAACTAGAGCGACAGTTAAATCATGCAAAACATCTTTAAATGCATTTATTAATTAAAATTAAAAAGCCCTGCAGAGAAATGGGCTTCTCCCTTGCTCAAAGATGACCACCTTGGAAATGGCTGGTGCCTTGACAAAAGGTCATCTGTAGGCTGGCTGTTTTAGAACAGAACACATTTCCCACGGAAGCCATGTTATATGTGGTGTGGGGTTCCCAAGTGTATTTAGCCAGTTTAAATGCTGCACATTTGCACCTGAAGTAGCTAGGACCATTTTAAAGGTTTGGCAAGTTGATAACACTTGTGTTACACATCAGGCCAACGGAGATATGTGCCCCCAGCCCTCAGGAATCCTAAGTGGGATTCGGAGGAGGGAGGGGCCCTTCCAGTTTGGAGCCCAGGGAAGCAGGGAGATTTGAGTTGGGCTTGGAGTGATGGCTACAGTTCAGTGCCCAATAAGAGCAGCCCCTTTATTCTCTTTCCTCATCGTTGTTAAGAAAAATTCTGAAGTGTGCTTTGGGCAGTTTCCAAATCAGTGAGCGCTGAATCAGGCCCAGTGGGTTATGAGGGAATGTTAGGAGCAAGGTCAAGTCCATCCGAGACAGACATACATGTGCTCAGGATGCACTGAGTCGATAGTCGCACTTCCAGGTCTTCAGGACGCCTCCAGCTGCCCATCCCGACCCCACACTCCTTCAGGCTCCAGGCCCTCAGCTCCCTGACGTGCTTGCTCCCTTCCACTTTTGTCAAAACTGCAGGGTCAGATCAGCTCTTATCTTTGTTTTTATTTTTGAGGTTCCAAAGACAGCCTTCCTCAAGTGATCTTTTCCACCAGGCCCATAACTTCTTCCTGAAACCAGTATCCAGAATGCAAATACCAGATCCACCAGGCGGGTTCAAAAAATAGGTCTCTGATGGCTTCCTTATTTCAGGAAGCATTGAATTAATTATTTCCACTCAGGAAAATATTACGTTGGAGTCCATTCCTGCTTCTCCTCTCCAAGTGAACGCCAGGAAGAAGCAAATGAAAAGCGGCCTTAGTGCATGTAGCTCAAAGGAGGAAAGACCTCATTTTCCCCAGGATGAAACTTTAATAATTAAAATAATAAAGAAGATGAATTCCCTTGCTTCCCTCCCTTCCACTCCCACAACATCCAAGCACTCATTTCTCACTTGCTTCTCAGCCATCACCTGTCCTGTGTCGGTTATCTATTGCCACAATAATGCTGTGTAACAAAACTCCCTCAATTTGAGGAGCCTGAAACCACAACTATTATTATTGCTCATGTGTCTATAGGTTGGATGAGTGGTTCTAGCGGTTTGGGCCAGGCTTGGCTCAGCTCAGCTGGGCAGACTCTGGTCAGCTGGTGGCTGAGCTGGCGGTTGGCCGATTTAACATGGCCTCAGGTAGGATGAATTGGCTCTACTTTGCAAAGTAGCCCATGCTTGTTCTCTCTTTCTCCAGCAGGCTGGTCCAGGCTTATTCTCATGGCTGAGGCAGGGGTCCTGAGAGAAGAGCAGAAACATTCAAGGCCTCCTGAGGCCTGGCCTTGAAAATGGCACATCACCACTCCTGCTACATTCTGTTGGCCAAAGCAAGTCACAAGGACAGCTCCAATTCAAAGGATGAGACAGCACACTTCACCTCTTAATGGGAGGAGTTGTGAAGTCATGCAGCCAAGGGTGTGGATACAGGGAGGTCATTAATGGTGGCCATGAATGCCAGCAATCTAGCAGAACTGCCAACATGATTTTTCTTTTAATTGTGGATTTAGTCCAATTTCATACATTAATGAAACTCATTTGAATTCTACTTCCAGATTCCTAATTCCTGGGGAACTGGGAAAGCATAGCATGCCAACCTTCTAAAATCCTCCTTCACGTGACGAACATTTCCAGAACACCCCCTGTGCCAGGCCCTTTGCTCAGTGGGTCCCTGGGAAATATAAGAAAATGATGACTCACCTGCCCCCCCCAGGTGCTCAGCACAGCAGGAGAATCAGACTGCGAACAGGGAGAGGAGGCGGCCACTCAGCTCCTATGGGAATCGTGGGGAAGTTCAATTTGGTCTCGAGGGGTGAGTTAGTTTTCCAGAAAGAGAAAGAAGGGGCATTTATTCCAGAGGCGTGGAGTAGGTAAAGATGGCTGTGTTTTCAGGAACATGAGCTGCTTGCAGGAGAGGGCAGGTTCCAGGTAGTGAAGGGCCTCCTCAGCCCTTCAGTGAAGCGTGGGCTTTGTGGTAAAGGAGGCACGTAGCCACTGAGGGCTTAAGCTGGGCTCATGTGCTCAGGATTGCCTTGTGGAGGGATCTCCAGGGCAGCAGGGAGGTGAAGACAGGGAGATTATTTCCATTCCAAATATATCCTTTCAGGCTGAAGTTTCTATGGTGCCCACCTGCTGGCTGAAATAGGGAGCTTCTCCGGAGCCTGTAAACCCTCCTGGTTGCTTGCTTGGAATTATGCAAGCCAGCGTTCAAGGGGGCCGGGCCGGGAAGCTTTGCCCTTCTCTTCTCTTGGCCGACTTCATAACAGGTTAGCTTTTAAACTTCTGGCTCATTCCAGACACGATGCCTCTGGCCCTGGGAGAGAGCTTGGCCTCCCTGACCCTGCATAACATTTCCACTTTCTGGGAAACACACCTGTATGTAATTAGGTGAGAGAGGTGTACACAAATCCTTTATGTCGCCAACTTCCCTTCTCTGGCCTCTGTGTTTATTGTAAAGTTTCCATCCTGGGATAATCACCAGATGCCGTTTTCTTCTTCTGACACCTAATTCTGCCGTCCTGACCTTTCAGATTCCCAGCCCTTCTCTCACCACAACAGCTTGTCACAAATTCTCAAGGGAAGTGTGGCAGGCAGAATATTGATCCCCCAAAGATGTCCATGTCCTGGTCCCTGGAACCTGTGAATGTGTTGTTACATGGCAAAGGGGAATTAAGGTTGTTCATCAGCTGACCTTAAGATAGGGAAATTATCCTGGGTCGTCTGTTTGGGTTCAGTGCAATCATTAGGGTCCTTAAGGGGAGGAGGGAGGCAGAAGAGGAGGTCAGAGTGAGGCAGTGGGAGAACTCCGCCTGACGCTGCTAGCTTTCAAGACGGAGAAGGAGAGCCATAAGCCAGGAGTGTGGGTGGCCTCTAGCAGCTGGAAAAGGCAAGGAAATGGATTCTCCCCTGGAGCTTTCAGAAAGGAGCACAGCCCTGCCGGCACCTTGATTTGAGCCCAGTGAGACCCATGGCAGGCTTCTGAACCACAGAATTGTAAGATCATAAATCTGTGTTGTGTTAAGCCACTAAGTGTGGTAATTTGTTACAGCACAATAGGAAACCACTGTAGGATGTGTGAGTTGATAGTGACCTCCTTGGGGACAGGGGTTTCCGCTAGATCCCCATCGGCTAGCACATGTTGTCATTACCCAGTGCTCAGAAAGTGTTTTTAGAATGGACAGTACTGACTGAGACGAGGGAGTGGGCATCTGGTCTCTCCAGGCCCCCATCTGGCTGTGTGACCATGGTGAGTCCCCTCACCTTCCAGTGACTCATTTTCCATGTCTCTTAAGTAAGGAAGTCAGGCCTGATGACCTCCTAGGTTTTGGTGACTTTTGAGTGGACTCACAGACATGTCCCTTAACTTCCCTTTCTCTCCTGGCAGCCACCACTGGGTGACTCCCTCCCCTCCAACTGGTGTCACCCGTAAAGTCTAATACCATTGTTCTCAAATACCAAGGTCATCAATTAGTCAGCACCTGAGGTCTTCATCAACTCCATCCTCACTGCCCTCTCTGGAGTCCCCTGTGCTTCCTTGTCCCTCGTGGGTCCCCTGCCCACAGGTTTCATTTGGAGGTCATGGTGGACTTTGCTGTCCAGAGCCCCCTCATCCTCCAAAAGCTGGGAAGCCACCCTGCCCATTCTCAGCTGTGAGGGGTGTGGCAGGGACTCCTGTTAACAATTTTGCTTAGACATTTTGCTGGGACATCCCCCTGGCCCGTGATGCTGCTCTCACTAGAGAGTTTGCTACTCTGGCCACCCGCTGGAATCACTCAGGGAGTGTTTAAAAGTCCAGCCCCGCTGTACCCCAGAGCCATTGAATCATTGTGTTAAAATTACTTGGTTTAGAAAGTGACTCGACTTTTCCAGATGGTTGTGACGTGTAGCCAGGGTTGAGAACCACTGCCTTAGATGACAGTCATTACTCTTGTTCTTCCTTTTGCTGTTTACAAAAATGAGTTTACTTAATTCTGACTCTCAAGAGTGACAACACCCATGTGCCCTTCCTTGTTGCTCTGGAAGATGCTTTGTTCTAACTGTCCCTGAATCCCCTCTGAGTGGTAACTGACACTTACACGTAGTCCTGGGATCTCAGCCCTGGGCCCTCTGGCCAGGTCAGCATCCAAAGTCCTCCCAAAGTTTGAGGATGAGCCTCTCCTGGACCCTTTTAGTGGTCTCTCTTCTAAGAGCCCAAAGGAACAAAACCCAGCATCTGCACTGATCTCTGAGGCCCTGGTCCAGGATAGCTGCTCTCTCCGTGCAGTCGCCTCTCTGACTCATCTCCCCACTTCCTCCCTGGCTCCTACGTGCTTCACTCACAGCTTTTCAGGCCTGGTGCATCTGTGAGATGTAATCTTCACCTGCCTCCTCCCTGGGTCCCTACTTGCCCTGTGGATGAAAACTTGGGAGCACACCCTTGACCCAGCCTCTGACCCTGCTCTTCAACTCACTGGATGCTCCTCACCCACTCCATAAGGGAGACTGGTGCCTGCAGGTGTGGCTGCAAGGCTCACTGTGTCCAGCCTCAGTGTGCCAGGGAAGCCGGCCAGGCTGGGGCCTATGGAGGCCTGAGGATCCCAGGCACCCTAGTCTCCTCTGGACCAGCATTGGCCACATGGGGAGCTTCTTGAGAGCAAGGGCTTCTGGATGACACCTGGAACATGGGAACATGCTGGGATCAGTTCAGGCAACAAATGTAACTCATCCGAAGTGAATGTTAATTCACTTGTTTCGAGAGTACCTGGGGACAGGTGGTAGGACTGCAGCCCACAAATTAGGGGGGGAGGGTCAGGAATCTGGTCTTTGGTGCTGGCCCCTGGGCAGGAAGAGAACTCCAGCAGGCACTGTGGCACCCAAAGTGGTTCCTCCTACCTACAGCTCCCCCCACCCCCACAACAGTCACCCACCCTGCAGGCTCCGCATGGCTTTCCTGCCTCAACCAGAGAAGTTTGCCTCAGCTGCTGAAGGGCAGCCTCAGCTGGTGTGTCCTTCTCTGAGAGCAAGTCTGAGCCAGTTCCCACTGGTGCCCCTCACCTGCTCCAGGCTGCCACAGCTGAGCAGGAGTCCAGTCACATAGTGGCATCTCCTTCCTGAGTAAAATTCCCCATGGCTAATTGTTCACAACCTGAAGGAAGAAATGTCCCACTTTCAAAAAAGAAAGAGCTGCTAACAGCCAGGGGCTAACTAGGTGTCACTTGAAATTCACAGACACCCGTTCCCATAGCAACACCAGGGAACTAACGCAGCCTGCCTCTGATACAAACTGCTTTGGCAAGGGGTTTCAAAAGAATCAAACATTGTTAAAGCACATATTAAACATAGTTTTTAAGTCGACATCAAGGGGTTCCTCAGCTGAGGTAATTGGATGAGAAAGCCACTGGTGGGTTTTGTTGATGAATACAACTCTGATTATCAATGGCTGGAAGCGGAGGACAGTTGGTATAAAGGCAGCAAGACTGCATCCCACGATGAAGGGGGACATCCTAGGCTTAGCATCATATTTGAAACCCTTGGACAGACTTCCGTGCACAATGCTGTTTGGAGATGTTGCCAGAAACCAGAGAAGCCAAAGATACACGATGATGTCAACGTTGGTACGTGCCCTCCACCAGCCTGAATTACATAGTAAAACCACATCTGCACGTAGCCCCTCTGTTCTGCCACCTCAGTGCCTTCTGAGGAGGAAAGGCCTCTCCTCTCTCCTGTCTCTTGGGCACTGCAGTGGATGAGCAAGATTCTCCCCAGGCCCCCCTCTCTGAGGACAGGCTGTCTGGCCCTCTGGAGTAGATACACCAGGTGCATACGCTCCTTGGAAAAATGCGCTGGGATTTCAGGACTGAGAATGGGCAAGTACAAAATAAGCCAGGACCAGCTTATGGTGCCAGAAAGTAAAGAAATGCTCGAAAAATGATGGGGTCACATCCGAAGATCACAGGAGCCAGCTTGAAATGGCTCTCAACAGCCCAAACTGGGGAATTTGGGCAAGAAAATCAATAATGATAACAGTGAGTCATGATCTGTAGAGTAAAGTGAATTTATTTTGTTAAGTGAAAGAAGCCAGATCCTGAAAGCTACATTTTGTAAGAATCCACTTATATGACGTTCTGGAAAAGGCAAAACTATAGGGATGGAAAACAGATCAGTGGTTGCCAGAAATAGAGAATGTAGGGAGGGGCTGATCACAAGGGGGCAGCATGAGGGAATTTGGGGGTGGGGAGGAAGGAACTGTTCTGTTTCATGACTCTGGTGGTAGATTTATGACTCTGTACATTTGTCAAAACCTGTAGAACTGTAAACCTTGAAGAGTGAATTTTAATTTTGCGGTATGTAAAAATTACCCAGGGTGTGTGTTCCCTAAATAGAACACAAATTGCTACAAATGAACCCAAAGCAGATGAATAACAGAACCACACTGAAGGGGGTGGGGAAGAAAAGAACTCACTTAAGCACCTTTGGAAAATCAAATTTTGACTTGTAGGCTCAGGACAAAAAGAATGTACACAAATCCTGTATTCCTGGTAAATTTGTTCTCACAGGAGTCTGAGTTAGCAATTCTGAGATGACTTTATGTGTATACTAGGGCTGAACAGATAAGTAAATATGTTGTAGATGTTTAGAGCCAGGTTTCTCCTGTTAGAGAAAGAAGTCACAAATCAGAAAAGGGGGAGGCTAAATGAACCCCATGCTGTTGGGTTGGAATCTGAGATATCAGTGTGAATATGTGTTTATGTATATCATATGTATACAGACAGGTCGATACAGAAATATACATGTGTGTGCATGCGCTAGTGTACATATATATTCTGTTCTGTTCTCTGAGAGAGCCTAGACGCGATGACGTCCAGTGACAATAAGTGCACCTAGTGTTCAAATCTTCGTTTCTAAAT